>NW_027141156.1:2620000-2920000 GCF_036365525.1 Heterodontus francisci | reverse complement strand
CCCTCCTGAAGGAGTAAGTGCAGCCCTGCTTGTGGTGGGGGAAGCTGGGGACGCCGCCCATTCTGTCACTGCTACTGGGTCGGGTGCCCTGAATGAAGGGGAGGGCGAGGCCCCAGCGTGTCGGGCCTCCCAGCCGGAGTCCACCACAAAGCAGGAGTCACTCGACCCAGTTATAACTGAGAATACTGCCCCATCTGCTGGGCCTATGGGTGCTGGCGGAGCGGGAGATGGCCTCCTCCCTCCGCCTCCAGTCTCGACTCCGGCTGGTTTCCCAGAGTCCGGAACTTCTGTCTCCCCTGGACCACTCATTGGCCTGGGGACGGAGGTGGAGGATGGTCCTGAACCGCTGGTACCTACAGGCTCCAGTTTCACAATAGAACCCAGAGAGGACTCCTCCACCATCGATCCTGGGGGTGGGATCGTTGCGTAGGCGGGACCAGCTGGCGCGGCCGGGACGTCTGCTCCACAGTGTGTGGTGGATGTGTCGGCCGCTGGCGGTGACGACCCGGAGGAGGATGGGGATTCGGTGCGGGGCACGGAGGATGATCTTGAATCCATCGCCAGTGAGGTGGTGGAGTCCCTCGTGCCGCCCACCGAATCTCCTCTCATCCCCACGGCGGAACTCCGGGATTTCCTCGCGACTTGCAGGGGTTGCCGCAATAAAGTTCAGCTGGCCCTCGACCGTTGGTCGAATCTGGCACTGATCATACAGTCCGTCCGTGCCACCCTTTAGATAGCGGGCAAGCGCGCGGACGTGAAAATGGTTGAGAGGCGTCGTTTTAATGTGTTCCTCAATGGGTTGCTTTGGGAGTGGAGGGCCAGGTGCACTTCCACTCCCTTCTCACAGTGAGGTGTTTGTGACGGGTTTTCAGTACCTTTGACATGAAGATAACCATAGCCAGCCTCAACATCAACGGCAGCAGAGGGACTCACCGCAGATTTCACAATCTCTCAGTCCTTAGGGAAGGGAGATACGCGGTGAGCTTTCTGCAGGAAACCCACACCGTTCCGGGAGACGAAGCCACCTGGCTCCTGGAGTGGCAGGGAGGGGTCTACATGAGTCACCTCACCCCTATTTCTAGTGGGGTGGCTATCTTGTTGGCCCCAACTTTTCAGCCGGGGATCATGGGGGTCAAGGAGCTAGTGCCGGGCCGCGTGCTCCACCTCGCCGTTCGCCTGGGTAGTGTGACGCTCCACTTTGTGAACGTGTATGCACCCAGGTCCGGCGCGTTGCAAGCGCGCTTCTTTGAAGAAGTGTCCGCTCTCTTGGGCTCCATCGATAGCAGCGAGTGCATCATCCTCGCGGGGGGATTTTAACTGCACCCTCGAGTTGGGGGATCGCTCCGGGGACCGCTGGGGACCAGCGCGGCCAAGCGTCGGTGGAGAAGTTGAGGGGACTGATCAGCTCCCTTAACTTGGTGGACGTCTGGCGGAATCTCCATCCCGACTCCAGCGCCTTCACGTGGAGGTCTGGAGGAGGGGGGTCGCGAATCGACCGCCTCTACATTTCGCAGGCGTATGTCTCCCGCGTCTCGGCGGCCTCCACGCGGCTGATGCCGTGCTCGGACCACCACCTGGTGTGGGCGGTGTTCACTCCGCTCCGCACGCGGGCGGGGTCCGCATACTGGCACTTCAACAACCGGCTGCTGGAGGACGTGCGATTTCGGGACTCGTTCTGTCGATTCTGGGCCGACTGGAGAAGGAAGCAGGGGGGCTTCCCCTCCTTGAGGCTATGGTGGGATGTGGGCAAGACTCACATCCGTGTCTTCTGTCAGGAGTACGCGAAGGGGTCGACCAAGAGGCGGGAAGCCGAGATCGGGCGGCTTGAGAGGGAGGTGCTCGACTTGGAGTCCCGCCTCGGTCATGCCGCCGTGGACCCGGGCCTGTGGCAGGCGTACAAAGAGAAGAATTGCGCGCCTCGGGACCTGCAGCTCATAGGGTCCCGAGGCGCGTACGTGAGGTCGCAGATCCATATCCTGGAAGATTTGGACCGCGCCTCACCCTTCTTCTACTCGCTGGAAAAATTGCGGGTGGTCCGTAAGCAGCTCGTCGAGCTGCTGGCCGACGACGGATCCTCCGTCACAGATCCGGAGGGAATGGGCCTCCTGGTCCGTACTTATTTGGGGCGTTGTTCCCGCCGGATCCGTCCAGCGAGGATGCGCGCAGAGTTTTGTGGGAGGACCTGCCGCAGGTCAGCCCGGAGGGCGCCGAAGGATTGGAGGCTCCGCTCACGTTGGCGGAGCTGCCTGGCACCCTCCACCAACTCTCGAGGGGCAAATCCCCAGGGCTGGATGCGATGACCGTGGAGTTCCTCAGGGCGTTCTGGGACGTCCTGGGGGACGATAACGCGCGGGTCCTGGGGGAAAGCCTGTCGACCGGGGAGATGTCCCACTCGTGGCGCAGGGCAAAAATCGTCCTGCTGCCGAAGAGGGGCGATCTCCACCTGCTTAAAAACTGGCGTCCGGTCTCCCTCCTCAGCACGGATTATAAGATCTTTGCCCGGGCTATCTCTACCAGCCTGGGCTCCGTGCTGGCCCACATGATCCACCCCGACCAGTCCAACACGGTCCCGGAACGGCCCATCCTGGACAACATCCACCTGTTCCGGGACCTGATCCATCTTTCCCAGAGGACTGGTCAGTCGGTCGCCTTTCTCTCCCTCGATCAGGAGAAGGCGTTCGACAGGGTGGATCACGATTACCTTTTCGGGACTTTGCACGCATTCGGATTCGGGCCCCATTTTGTGGCCCGTGTCCGACTTTTATACGCCGCCGCAGAGTGTCTCGTCAAAGTTAACGGGTCCTTGACGGCGCCCCTTCGCTTTGGGAGAGGAGTGCGGCAGGGGTGCCCCATGTCCAGCCAATTGTATACCATCTGCGTGGAGCCCTTCCTGTGCCTGCTTCGCAGGAGGTTGACGGGATTGGCTCTGCGCGAGCCAGCCATGCGGGTCGTCCTCTCGGCTTCCGCCGACGATGTGCTCCTCGCAATCACAGATCCCGTTGACTTGCGGAGGATGCGCGACTGCCAGCAGGCCTTCTCTGCCGCGTCCTCCGCGAGGATCAATTGGGAGAAATGTTCCGGACTCCTGGTTGGTCAGTGGCGGGTGGACTCCCTGCCGGAGGAGATGACACCCTTTGCGTGGAGCACCACGCACCTCCTCTATCTGGGAGTTCACCTTTGCGCCGCTGAGGAAGCCTGGCCGGCAAACTGGCAGGAGTTGGAGGCGAAAGTCACCGCTCGGCTGGGGCGCTGGACAGGACAGCTCCGAGTGCTTTCCTACAGGGGACGAGCGTTGGTCATAAACCAACTTGTGGCCTCCATGTTGTGGTACCGGTAGGTCACTTTGGCCCCGCCCCCTGTACTGCCGCGGTCCTGAGTCTCCCGATTGAGGAGGGCAGTCAGTCGCTGGTGTGCGTCCGCACCCAGGCTGCGACTCTCCGCCTTCGGACCCTGCAGAGATACCTGTACTTCGAGCATCCTCCCAGATGCTGTGCGCTGGCGATGTATTTTTTCCGCCAGTGTCACTGCCTTCAAGACGACACTCAGCTCCCAGTGGGGTCTGTTAGCCGCGCCTTTCTGAGAGAGTTGCCTGTCTTTTACCGGGATCTATTCCGAGTCTGGAACATGGCCGCCTCCAGTCAGGGCGCTTCCACGCCGGCGGAGGTGAGCGCCTCGGCTGTCCGGGCTGCCGACTCCGGGGACGGTCCGGCGGGCGGAGGCGTAGCCGAAACCCCCGGGACGCCCCTCACTGCGGGTGGCGATGGGGCTCGGGAGTGCGGAGCGATCCCGGCCGAGCTGGCCACCGCTCGGCCGGAACTGCTCATCGGACCCAGGCCCTGAAACCCTCCTCGGGAGCCGGTCCCGCTCAACCCGAGCCGCCTCTCGGAAATGCCCTCCGTGCCATTCTAATCGGCGCAGAGGGGTTTCCTGTACGGGCTGCTCCTGCACACTCTCCATTTCCTCGCCCTCGTCAGCCGGCCGGACACGCCCTGACGGTCCGCCTTGCCATCTGGCAGCGAGGGGAAACCCCGATGGAGGTCTCTCTCTTCGGGAGACTTCCCCCTTTACATCGGGGACTTGCGATGGAGGGTGCTGCACAGAGCAGTCCCGTGCAATAGACTTTTAAGTAGGTTCACGGACTCCCAGGCCTCCTGTACTTTCTGCGGCCTGGACGAGTCCGTGTTCCACGTTTACACGGAGTGTGCGAGGTTGCAGCCCCTCTTTGAGTATCTGAAGGGGCTGCTCCTCAAATTCTGGCTGCACTTCAGTCCCACGCTCCTGATCTTTAGTCACCCGGTGATGAGGGGCTTGGGCCGGGAGGAGGATCTCCTCATCGGTCTGCTCCTGGGCCTGGCCAAGGTGTCAATTCACAGGTACAGGTTGTGGGCCGTCGGGGGTTCCGTCCTCCCCGACTGCCTGCCCCTCTTCCGCGGTTACGTTCGCGCCCGGGTGTCCCTCGAGAAGGAGCATGCAGTGTCCGGTGGTTCGCTTGAGGCCTTCCGCGACCGGTGGGCACCGCAGGGACTGGAGTGCATCGTTGACGCCGAGAATGGCATTTTAATTTGAGTTTTTATTTATTTCTGTTTTTAATAAAGTTATTTTAAAATTATAAGTGTGTATATAAAGGGGGCCTGAGGAATAAAGGCCCCTCGACATAAAATATATAAAAGGGGCCTGGGGTATAAAGGCAAAAAAAAAGCAAAACTGGGATTGGCTGGTCAATTTGGACCACTTCCTGCCAGCAATCAGGGGGAGCAGCTTCACCTGTGTTGCAGCAATTGCAGAGTGGAGTGGAGACTTCAGCAACTGGGGAGAGCAGTGTGGAATAACTGCAAAGAGGTGACTATAGAGTGGAGACAGCTGCATTTACTGAGGAACTGTTGCACTTTTTCAACGATTAAGAAGACCTGCAAGTCATTTTGGAGAGGTGCGTGTTGGAGCACCAGAGAACTGTTTTTTGTTTGGACTGTTGGGGGAGGGAAGAGGCACCGGAATATCCAGGGGTGGGGCTGCCAAATTCTATCGGGAGCCCTTGTATTTGGTCTTGTATCTGCCATCCTGCACAGAAGGGGATCCCTCCCCATGCCCAACTGTGTGGCTCGGGACGGCTGGAGCTGCCCGGCTGAAGGCTATCTTTATACAACAACAGAAAAGGGAGAGAACCGGGCGGCTCGAACCGACCCGGGCGAAGAGCCCTCCCCAAACTGAAAGATTGAATTGTAGACTCTGCAGGAAGGTGCTCCAACCAGAAGTGAACTGTAACATCCTCGCAGCTGTTCTCTCTCTTCCATCACTCGGCCACCTATCCTCTCCTCTCCTTGTCCTTTTCAACCCTATCCTCCTCTACTTCCATCCCCACATCCCCCATCATATTGTTTGTGTTAAAGAAAACTGTCGTGTGCTTTGTTTCTTGGGGGTGGGCGTAGCTCTGCGGCCCCATGGCAAGCCCCTCTTCGCCGGTGGCGAGGCCTTCCCGTTCATATGCTGCTGCGGCTGCTGCAGCTGCACCTGTTGCCCCGTCACCGTTTGCTTTATTAACATCGAAGCATGGAGTCAAGAGCTACGTCCACCCGAACATGACTATCGAGGCATGTGTGAAAGCAATGGCCGAGGTTGTCGGCCCTTCGGCCATTGTTGCAGCCTCTAAAATGTATGGGAAGGCAGTGTTGTGCCTGAGGACCGAGCGGGCGGTGTCCCTGGCTCTGAGCAAGGGGCTCACCGTGGGCGGGACCTTTCTGCCAGTGAACCCCCTGGAGGCCACTGCGCAAAGGCTCATTCTATACAATGTCCCGCCCTTCATTCCGGGTGAGCTCCTCCATCCCCACCTGCACCATCTGGGGGAGGTAAAGACGGGGCGCACCCCAGTCCCTCTCGGTCTTCGGGAGAACAGCCTCCGACACGTGTACTCCTTCCGCCGCCAGTTATTCATGCAGCTGGCGCGAGAGGAGGTGACAGAGGGCCACTTTAATGTAGAATTCCAGAGGAGGGCCTACCGCGTCTTCTGGACCTTGGACGGGGTGCGGTGCCATGTCTGTAAGGGGGTGGGGCATGTTCGTAAGAACTGCCCCAACCTCCCGGCTGCCTTCTCCAACTCGGCGGCCCAGGGTGGCGATGCTGCACCTCCTCCAACCCCCCCTACACCACCACCAGATACCATTCAGTCGGTACCAGAGGCTGTGATTTTCATGGCCTTCGGCAGGGAGGGGGTTACCGTCCAAGTGGAAGGAAGGCGCGGAGGAGAAATAAACATCGAGAGGCACATGCCCTGGACACCATGACAGTACCTGAGTCTGAGCTCAGCCCAAGGCCCGATGTCGGGAAGTCAACTTGCCCCAGGTCTGGGCTCAGGCCCAGGGTGAATGAAAAAAAAGGAGAGTGTGGAGGTGGAGGCCTCTGATGATATGGAGGTCTCCGAGCCTCCGCACACAACTGGGAAAAAGAGGAGAAGGCACCCCTCCACAGAGGTAACAAGGGGCCCTGAGGCACAGGGCCCATCTGTTGGAGGGGAGCTGTCTCCTGTCTCGGGTCCCCAGGTTTCCCCCACCGCTACCACCAAGGCTATAAAGTCCGGGCAGGAGCTCCCTATTCCTCAGGATGGAGGGGAGGGTAAGGCCCCGGTACTTGAGGCCCCTCCTGAAGGAGTAAGTGGGGCCCTGCTTGTGGTGGGGGAGCCTGGGGAATCCGCCCATTCTGCCACGGCTACTGGGTCTGGTGCCCTGAGTGAAGGGGAGGGCGAGCCCCCAGAGGGTGGGCCCTCCCAGCCGGAGTCCACCACCAACCTAGAGACACCCGATCCGGTTATACCCGAGAATGCTGCCCCATCTGCTGGGCCTGTGAGTGCTGGCGGAGCGGGAGATGGCCTCCTCTCTCTGCCTCCAGTCTCGGCTCCTTCTGGTTTTAAGGAGTCGGGAACTTCTGTCTCCCCTGGACCACTCATTGGCCTGGGGACGGAGGTGGAGTGGGGTCCTGATCCGCTGGTGCCTACAGGCTCCAGTTTCACAATAGAACCCAGAGAGGACTCCTCCGCCATCGATCCTGGGGGTGGGGTCGTGACGGAGGCGGGACCAGCTGGCGCGGCCGGGACGACCGCCCCACAGTGTGCGGTGGGCGTGTCGGCCGCTGGCCGCGACGACCTGGAGGAGGATGGGGATTCGGTGGGGGGCACGGAGGATGACCTTGATTCCATCGCCAGTGAGGTGGTGGAGTCCCTCGTGCCTCCCACCGAATCTCCTCTCATCCCCACGGCGGTACTCCAGGATTTCCTCGCGGTTTGCAGGGGCTGCCGCAATAATGTTCAGCTGGCCCTCGACCGCTGGTCGAATCTGGCGCTGATCATCTGGTCCGTCCGTGCCGCCCTGAAGATAACGGGCAAGCGCGCGGGCGTGAGCTGGTTGAGAGGCGCCGGTTTAATGTGTTCCTCAATGGGTTACTGGGGGAGTGGAAGGCCAGGTGCACTTCCACTCCCTCCTCACAGTAGGCTGTTGGTGACGGGTTTTAAGCACCTTTGACATGAATATAACCATAGCCAGCCTCAACATCAACGGCAGCAGGGGGTCTCACCGCAGATTTCACAATCTTTCAGTCCTCAGGGAAGGGAGATACACGGTGAGCTTTCTGCAGGAAACCCACACCATTCCGGGAGACAAAGCCACCTGGCTCCTGGAGTGGCAGGGTGGGGTCTTAATGTTTCACCTCACCCCTATTTCTAGTGGAGTGGCTATCTTGTTGGCCCCGACTTTTCAGCCGGGGATCTTGGGGGTCAAGGAGCTAGTGCCGGGCCGCTTGCTCCACCTTGCCGTTCGCCTGGGTAGCGTGCCGCTCCACTTTGTGAACGTATACGTGCCCAGGCCTGGCGCGTTGCAAGCGCGCTTCTTTGAAGAAATGTCCGCTATCTTGAGCTCAATCGATAGCGGCGAGTGCATCATCCTCGGGGGGATTTTAACTGCACCCACGAGGTGGGGGATCGCTCCGGTAACCAGCGCGGCCAAGCGTCGGTGGAGAAGTTGAGGGGACTGATCAGCTCCCTTAACTTGGTGGACGTCTGGCGGAATCTCCATCCCGACTCCAGAGCCTTCACGTGGAGGTCTGGAGGAGGGGGGTCGCGAATCGACCGCCTCTACATTTCGCAGGCGTACATCTCCCGCGTCTCGGCGGCCTCCACTCGGCTGGTGCCGTGCTCGGACAACCGCCTAGTGTGGGTGGAGTTCACTCCGCTCCGCAAACTGGCGGGGTCCGCGTACTGGCACTTTAACAACCGGCTGCTGGAGGACGAGCGATTTCGGGACTGGTTCTGTCGATTCTGGGCCGACTGGAGAAGAAAGCAGGGGGGCTTCCCCTCCTTGAGGCTATGGTGGGTGTGGGCAAGACTCACATCTGCGTCTTCAGTCAGGAGTACGCGAAGGGGTCGACCAAGAGGCGGGAGGTGCGGGAGAGGGAGGTGCTCGACTTGGAGTCCCGCCTCGGTCATGCCGTCGTGGATCCATCCCTGTGGCAGGCGTACAAAGAGAAGAAGGGCGCGCTGAGGGACCTGCAGCTCATAGGGTCCCGAGGCGCGTACGTGAGGTCATGGATCCAGATCCTGGAAGATTTGTACCGCGCCTCACCCTTCTTCTACTCGCTGGAAAAATGGCGGGTGTTTCCGTAAGCAGCTCGTTGAGCTGCTGGCCGACGACGGATCCTCCATCACGGATCTGGAGGGACTGTGCCTCCTGGTCCCTACTTATTACGTTGTTCTCTCCGGATCCGTCCAGCGAGGATGCGCACAGAGTTTTGTGGGAGGACCTGCCGCAGGTCAGCCCGAAGGACGCTGAAGTATTGGAGTCTCCGCTCACGTTGGCGGAGCTGACTGGCGCCCTCCACCAGCTCTCGAGTGGCAAATCCCCAGGGCTGGATGGGTTGTCCGTGGAGTTCCTCAGAGCGCTCTGGGACGTCCTGGGGGACGATAACGCACGGGTCCTGGGGGAAAGCCTGGCGACCGGGGAGATGCCCCGCTCGTGGCGCAGGGCGGTTATCGTCCTGCTGCCGAAGAGGGGTGATCTCCGCCGGCTTAAAAGCTGGCGTCCGGTCTCCCTCCTCAGCACGGATTATAAGATCTTTGCCCGGGCTATGTCTACCCGCCTCAGCTCCGTGCTGGCCCATATGATACGCCGCCGCAGAGTGTCTAGTCAAAGTTAACGGGTCCTTGACGGCGCCCCTTCGCTTTGGGAGAGGAGTGCGTCAGGGATGCCCCATGTCCGGCCAATTGTATACCATCTGCGTGGAGCCCTTCCTGTGCCTGCTTCGCAGGAGGTTGACGGGATTGGCTCTGCGCGAGCCGGCCATGCGGGTCGTCCTCTCGGCTTACGCTGACGACGTGCTCCCCGCAATCACAGATCCCGTTGACTTGTGGAGGATGCGCGACTGCCAGCAGACCTTTTCTGCCGCGTCCTCCGCGAGGATCAATTGGGAGAAATGTTCCGGACTCCTGGTTGGTCAGTGGCGGGTGGACTCCCTTCCGGAGGAGATGACACCTTTTGCGTGGAGCACCACGCACCTCCTCTATCTGGGAGTTCACCTTTGCCCCACTGAGGAAGCCTGGCCGGCAAACTGGCAGGAGTTGGAGGTAAAAGTCACCACTCGGCTGGGGCGCTGGACAGGGCTGCTCCGAGTGCTTTCCTACAGGGGCCGAACATTGGTCATATACCAACTGGTGGCCTCCATGTTGTGGTACCGGTTGGTCTCTTTGGCCCCGCCCCCTGTATTTGCCACCAAGATCCAGAAAAAACTCGTCGATTTCTTCTGGGGAAAGAGTAAACACTGGGTCTCTGCCGCGGTCCTGAGTCTCCCGATTGAGGAGGGCGGTCAATCGCTGGTGTGCGTCCGCACCCAGGCTGCGACTCTCCGCCTTTGAACCCTGCAGAGATACTTGTACGTCGAGCGTCCTCCCTAATGGCGTACGTTGGCGATGTATTTTTTCCGCCAGTGTCACTGCCTTCAAGACGACACGCAGCTCCCAGTGGAGTCTGTTAGCCGCGTTTCTCTGAGGGAGTTGCCTGTCTGTTACCGGGATCTATTCCGAGTCTGGAACATGGTCGCCTGCAGTCAGGGCGCTCCCCCACCGGCGGAGGTGAGCGCCTCGGCTGTCCGGGCGGCCTCCTCCGGGAACGGTCCGGCGGGCGGAGGAATAGCCGTAACCCCCGGGACGCCCCTCACTGTGGGTGGCAAGGGGGCTCGGGAGTGCGGGGCGATCCCGGCCGAGCTGACCTCCGCTCGGCCGGAACTGCTCATCGAGCCCAGGCCGCGAAACCCTCCTCGGGAGCCGGTCCCGCACAACCCGAGCCGCCTCTCGGAAATGCCCTCCGTGCCATTCCAATCGGCGCGGAGGGGTTTCCTGTACGGGCTGCTCCTGCACACTCTCCACTTCCTCGCCCTCGTCAGGCGGCCGGACACGAACTGGCGGTCCGCGTTGCCATCTGGCGGCGAGGGGAAACCCCAATGGAGGTCCGTCTACGCGGGAGTCTTCCCCCTTTACATCGGGGACCTGGGATGAAGGGTGTTGCACAGGGCAGTCCCGTGCTATAGACTTTTAAGTAGGTTCACGGACTCCCAGGCCGCCTGTACTTTCTGCGGCCTGGACGAGTCCGTGTTCCATGTATATATGGAGTGTGAGAGGTTGCAGCCCCACTTTGAGTATTTGAAGGGGCTGCTCCTCAGGTTCTGGCTGCACTTCAGTCCCACGCTCCTGATCTGTGGGCACCCGGTGCGGAGGGGAATCGGCCGGGAGGAGGATCTCCTCTTCGGTCTGCTTCTGGGCCTGGCCAAGGTGGCAATTCACAGGTCCAGGCTGCGGGCCGCCGGGGCTTCCGTCCACCCCGATTGCCTGCCCCTCTTCCGCGGTTACGTTCGCGCCCGGGTGTCCCTGGAGAAGGAGCATGCGGTGTCCGCCGGTATGCTTGAGGCCTTCCGCGACCGGTGGGCACCGCAGGGACTGGAGTGCATTGTCGACGCCGAGAATGGCATTTTAATTTGAGTTTTGTTTATTTCTCGTCTTTATAAAGTAATTTTAAAAATATAAGTATGTTTATAAAGGGGGCCTGAGGAATAAAGGCCCCCTCGACATAGAATATAGAAAAGGGGCCTGGGGTATAAAGGCCACCTTGAGAAAAAAAAAAGAAAAAATAACAAAACGAATTTCGATACAGAGTAAAGCTCCCTCTACACGGTCCTCCATCAAACATTCCCCAGGACAGGTACAGAAAAATAAATAAAAAAGAAAAAAAGGAAAAAAAAACAAAAAACAAAAAAGAAAGGGGTTAGATACAGAGTAAAGTTCCCTCTTTACTGTCACCATCAAACACTCCTAGGAACGGCACAGCACTGGCGTTGGCTGCTGCATAATTGGGACCACTGACTGCTGGGTGCACAACGAGTCTCAGCTGACTGAGGATTGCAGACTGGGAGTCCGACGCTGGAATTTGGAGCCCTAGTGACTGCTGCAGGGAGAGAGAGACAGAGACTGAAAGGAAAATTTCCCATCTGTCCTTATTCTCAAAGAGGAAAACAGGAGACCAAAAGAACGGGTAGCTCTTGTGAGTTTGGATTTTTTAAAGCACTTTTATTGATTGTCATAGGGCTGAGGAAAGAGACCTGAAGACCTTGGGTGGAGCATCTTTGTTTGAAAAGGGAGCTCTTGTGTTTAACAGCATCAAATAGGATTTCCTCTGCACCCCAACGACCTAGCCTGGGATAGCTGGGGCTGCCCAGGTGAAGGGAC
This sequence comes from Heterodontus francisci, assembly GCF_036365525.1. Lineage (NCBI taxonomy): Eukaryota > Metazoa > Chordata > Chondrichthyes > Heterodontiformes > Heterodontidae > Heterodontus > Heterodontus francisci. Next base: position 2,908,248 of record NW_027141156.1, on the reverse strand, counting down.
TTCCTCTTTTCCCTCAACACCAGAAGCAATGTGTCTGGGGAGCTCGCAGCTGTCCCAGGTGAAGACATCATCCCCCTCCCCACCCCCACCCCACCATCAACTTGAAAACCAGAGAAAGGACGGCGTTAAAGAAACATTGACAAAGAGATTTGTTCCTCCTGAACTTGCTCTCCTTCAACCTCTCTTCCCTGTGACAAACCCCTGCAAAGTATCTGTGGGTCGATTTGTTGTTACTAGTTATTCCTTTTTCCAACTTTGTCTGAAACTCTATTTATTCAACAGTGGGCGTGAATCTTCTACCCCATGACTCCACCGTCCTCTTCGGTAATGGGGCCCACCTATACTGCAGCAGTCGCTGCAGCCTCTTCTGTATCCCCGTCACCATTTAAAATATTGATCTCAATGCATGGGGTGAAGAGTGACACCCACCCAGCCATGAATATTGAGGCATGCGTTAAGGCAATGGCCGAGGCTGTCGGCCCCTAGGCCATTATCACAGCTTCAAAGATGTACGGGAAGGCAGTGTTCTTCCTGAAGACTGAGCGGGTACTGGCCCTGGCCCTAAGCAGGGGTCTCACCGTGGACGGGACATTCCTGCCAGTGGACCCTCTGGGAGCCACTGCACAGCGTGCGATTCTATCAAACGTCCCGCCCTTTATTCCCAATGTGCTCCTCCTCCTCCACCTACACCATCTGGGGAAGAGAGGTTGGGGATCACCCCAGTCTCGCTCGGTCTTCGGCAGAACAGCCTCTGACATGTCTATGCCTTCCTCCTCCAGCAATTCATGCAGCTGGCGCGGGGAAGGCCATCGAAGGTCACTTCAATGTGGAGTTCCAGGGGGCGGTCTGCAGCATCTTCTGGAACTTGGACGGGTGCAGTACTGTGCATAAAATTGGATTGGGCTCGTTAGTAAGAAGTGCCTCAACCTTCCGGCCGCTAACTCCACCTCGGAGGCCCAGGGTAGCGCCATTACACCTCCTCCCACTACCCGTACACCTCCAACAGACACCACTCAGTCGGTTCCTACTGCTGTTAGTTTCACCACCTCCGGAGCGGAGGTGGGTACCCGTCTGACTGAAAGGAAGAAGTGGAAAATAAACAGCGAGAGACATGTCCCTGGAAATCATGGCACAACCAGAGCCTGAGCTCAAACCAAGGCCCGCTCCTGGGGAACCCACCTACCCCAGGGATGCGCTCTGGCCCAAGGTATCCAAACAAAAGAACGGTGCGGAGGCAGAGGCCTCTAATGACATGAATGTCTCTGTGTCTCTCCAACCTCGTTGAAAAAAAACGAGTGGAAGGCACCCCTCCACGGAGATAACTCAGGGCCCTGAAGTGCAGGGCCCAACTGTTGGAGAGGAGCTGACTCCTGGGTCGGGTTCCCAGGCTCCCACTACCATCAAGGCTGTGAAGCCTGGGCCGGAGCTCCGTACCCCTCTGGATGGAGGGGAGGCCCCTAAACATGCAGCCCCTCCTGAATGAGCAAGTGGAGTCCTGCCTGTGGTGATGGGGACTGGGGATACTCGAGGGGGAGCCTCCCAATCTGCCACTGGGACGGGTGCCCAGAGTGGAGGGGAAGGCGAGGCCCCAAAGGGTCGGCCCTCCCATCTAAAATCCACTCCCATCCAGGATGTACCCAACACAGTTATAATTGAAAATGCTGCCCGTCTGATGGGTATGTGGGTGCTAGTGTGGAGGGAAATGCCCTCCTCTCTCCGCCTCCAGTCACGGATCCGGCTGTACTTCCGGAGTTGGGGACCCCGTCTCCCCGGACCGCTCATTGTCCTGAGGATGGAGATGGAAGGGGGTCCTGAACCGCTGACGTCTGCACCACAGTGTGTGCTGATCGTGTCGGCCGCTGGCAGTGACGACCTGGAGGAGAATGGGGACTAGGTGTGGGGCACAGAGGACGACCTATATTTCATCGTCAGTGAGGTGGTTGAGTCCATCGTGTCTCCAAATGTTTCTCCTCTCAGCCCCACAGCGGAACTCCGGAATTTCCTCCCGACTTGCAGGGGTTACCCCAATAAAGTTCAGCTGCCCCTTGGACATTGGTTGAATCTAGTGCGCCCATGACTCCCTCAAGAATAAGGGGAAGGACATGGGAACGAAACTAGTTGAGAGGCGCCAGTTTAAAGCATTCCTCAATGGGTTGCTGGAGGAGTGGAACGTCAGATGCACTTGGGTTCCCTCCTCGCAGTGACGTGTTGGTGATGGGGAGTCTGGAGAAGGAAGCAGGGGTTCTTCCCCTCCTTGAAGCCACGGTAGGATGTGGGAAAAACTCACATCCGTTCGCGAAGGAGTCGATCAAGAGGCGGGAAGCAGAGATCGGGCGCCTACACAGAGAGGTGATGGATTTGCCGTCCCGCCTCGGTCAGGCTTTCATGGACCCAACTGAGTAGCAGGTGAACAAAGAGAAGAAGGGAAGAAAGGCACCCTGAGGGACCTGCAGCTCATAGAGTCCCGAGGCACGTACATGAGGTCGTGGATCCAGATCTCGGAAGATTTGGACCAAGCCTCACCCTACTTTACTCACTGGAAAAATGGCGGGGTGTCTAGAAGGAGCTCGTCGAGCTACTGGCCGATGACGGATCCTCCATCATTGATCTGGAGGGAATGGGCCTCCTGGTTCATACCTGTTACAGTGTGCTGTTCTATCCAGATGCGTCAGCGAGGATACGTGCAGACCTTTGTGGGAGGGTGGGACGAAGGTCAGCCCGGAGTGTGCCGAAGAGGAGGCTCTGCTCACGTTGGCAGAGCTGACCGGTGCCCTCCACCCGCTCCCAAGGGGCGAATCCCCGGGGATGGACGGGCTGACTGTGGAGTTCCTCAAGGCGTTCTGGGGCGTCCTGGGGGATGATAATGCGTGAGCCCTGGGTAAAAGCCGGGCGACTGGGGAGATGCCACTCTCATGGTGCAGGGCATTCATTATGCTGCTGCTAAGGAGCTGCGACCTCTGCTTGCTAAAAACTGGCGGCCGGTCTCCCTCCTCAGCACGGATTATCAGCTCCTAGCCCGGGCAATGCCTACCAGCCTGGTCTCTGTGCTGGCCCTAATGATCCACCCCGACCAGTACTACATTGTCCCGGGCCGGTCCATCCAGGCAACATCCACCTGGTCCGGGACCTGATATCTTTCCCAGGGGACTAGACTGTCGGTCACCATTTTCTCCCTCGATCAGGGCAAGGCGTTCAACAGGGTGGGTAATGAATACCTTTTTGGGACTCTTTGTGCTTTTGGCCTGCGTCTGACTTTTATACGCTGCTGCAGAGTGTCTGATCAAAGTTAACGGGTTCTTGATGGCGCCCATTCGTTTTGGGAGAGGAGTGCATCATGGTGCTCCATGTCTAGCCAATTGCATACCATCTGCGTGGAGCCATTCCTGTGCCTGCTTCGCAGGAGGTTGATGGGTTTGGCTCTGCGCAGTCTGGGCATGTGGATCGTCCTCTTGGCGTATGCTAATGATGTACTCCTCACGGTCACAGATCTCCTTGACTTGTTGAGGATGTGCACCTGCCAGCAGACCTTTTCTGCTGCGTCCTCCACGAGGATCAATTGGGAGAAATGTTCCGGAGTCCTGATGAGTCAGTGGTGCTGGACTCACGACTGGAGGAGATGACACCTTTTGCGTGGAACACCATGCACCTCCTCTATCTGGGAGTCCATCGCAGGACCGGTGAGGAAGCCTGGTCGGCAAACTGGCAGGAGTTTGAGGCGAAAGTCAACACTGGTTGGGGCGCTGGACAGGACTGCTCCAAGTGCTTTCCTGCAGGCGCCGAGCACTGGTCATAAACCAACTGGTGGCCTCGATGATGTTGTACCAGTTGGTCACTTTGACCACGCCCTCTGCTTTCGCCACCAAGATCCAAAAGAAGCTCGTCGATTCCTTATGGATCAAGAGGAAATACTGGGTCCCTGCCGCATTCTTGAGTCTCCTGATTGAGGAGGGTGGCCAGCCGCTGGTGTGCGTCTACAACCAGGTTGTGACCCTCTGCCTTCGGACCCAGCAGACATAACTGTACACGGAGCATCCTCCCAGATGGTGTGCGCTGGCAACGCACTTCTTCCACCAGGGCACTGACTTCAAGACGAAACGCAGCTCCCGGTGCAGAACGTTAGCCGCGACTCCCTAAGGGAGATGCCTGTCTTTTATAGCGATCTATTCAGAGTCTGGAAGATAGTTGCCTCCAGTTAGGGCACTCCCCCATTGGCGAGGAGAATACCTCGGCTGTCCGGGCGGCCGGTGCCAGGCATGGATAAATAAGCACAGGAGAAGCTGAAGCCCCCGGTTCGCCACTCATGAGTGATGAGTGGTTCAAGAGTGTATAGCGCTCCGGGCCGGTCTGATGCTTGGTTAGCTGGAACTGCTCATCGGACCCAGGCCCCGAAACCCTCCTTGGGAGCCTGTCCTGCACAACCCAAGACACATTTCAGAAATGCCCTCCATGCCACACAGCTGGGACGGTTTTCCTGTGCAGGCGGCTCCTGCACACTCTCCACTTTTCAGCCAGCCGGACATGCCCTGGTGGTCCATGTTGCCATTTGGTGGCGAGAGCGATGTCCTGTGGAGATCTCTCTATGCGGGAGTCCTCCCCTTTTATATCAGGGACCTTGGATTGAGGGTGCTGTACAGGGCAGTCCCGTGCAATACGCTTTTAAGCAGGCTCACCGACTCCACGGCTGCCTGTAATTAGTTATATATGGAGTGCGTGAGGCTGCAGCACCTGTTTGCATATTTTAAAGGGCTGCTCCTCAGGTTTTGGCTGCATGTCAGCCCCATGCTCCGAATCTTGGGCGTCAGCTGGGCGGAGGATCTCCTCGTCGTCTGATCATGGGCCTGGGCAAGGTGCCAATTCACAGGTCCAGTCTGCGGGCCGTCGGGGGCGGGGTGGGGTGTCCATCTACCCTGATTGTCTGCCCCTCTTCCGCATTTACATTCGCACCTGAGTGTTCCTGGAGAAGGAGCATGTGGTGTCGGTCTGTACACTTGAGGCCTTCCATGAGTGGTGGGCACTGCAGGGTCTGGAGTGCATCATCAATGCCAAGAATGGCATTTAAAGTTGAGTTTGAGTATTGTTTGCCTGTTTTTAGTAAAGTTATTTTAAAATGTATATAAAGGGGGACTGAGGAATAAAGGCCGCCTCAACAGAAATATTTATACCAAAAATACAGGGTTAGATACAGAGTAAATCTCCCTCTACACTGTCCCATAAAACGCTCCCATGACAGGTACAGCACGGGGTTAGATACAGGGTTAAGCTACACTATCCCATCATACACTCCCATGACAGATACAGCACGGGTTAGATACAGAGAAACCTCCCTCTACACTGTCTGATCAAACACTCCCAGGGCAGGTACAGCACGGGGTGAGAAACAGAGTACATCTCCCTCTGCACTGTGGCCATCAAACTCTCTTAGGTCATGGACAGCGTGAGTAATATACAGAGTACAGTGTCCAATCTTGTGCGGCATGTGGAACTCATTCCACACTGGGTGAGATTAACAGGCTGGTGATATAACTGTGTCTTTAATACACTGTATGTGGCGGTCAGTACCGCATTAGTTGGAATGAAAATAGACCGGGGATAGAATTGCTTCATTCCTATTAGCTGGGTGGATCATTACCACACCAAGTAGGATTCACACAGGCCAGGGATAGAATTGTGTCTTTCCTGCTCTCTGTGTGGGTCAGTATCACACCGGCTGGAATTAACACAGGTAGGGGATACAATTGAATCTTTCCTGCTCCCTGTGTGGGTCAGTACCACTCTGGGTGGGATTACTACAGGCCAGGGTTAGAATTGGGCCTTTACTGCTCTATTTGTAGCTCAGTACCTCAACGGATAAGAACAGCTAACTGAGCACATTCTGAGGATGGAGCCTTGTCTTTCTCAATGAGGGCAGAGACTGACTGGTGAAATGGGCAGGCAACTGCCAGATGCAGTTTAATACAGTGAAGTGTAAAGTGATAAGTTTTGGTGGAAAATATAAGGAAAGATAATTTATACCAAAAGTTTAATGTGGGTGAAGGAACAGAGATCTGGAGTGTATTAATCTCTAAACGTGGAGGGACATTGCGAATTCTCTTTACAAAAACAACATGCAGTGTCATTGGCTTTACAAACAGAGGCACAGAATGATAACATTCATGAAAAACTTCTGATTTTAATGGGTTAGGTCCCATCTGGAGAATTGTGTCCAATTCTGATCACCACACTTTGGTAAGGATGCCAAGGATTTAGTGAAGATACAGAGGTGATTTACTAGAATGCTACCAGGAATCTGGGAATTCAGTTACTTGGAGAGATTGGAAAAGCTGGGATTGCTCTCTTTAGAGAAGTGAAGGCTAAGAGGAGATTTAATATACAATTCAAAATCATGAAGGGTTTTGATAGGTCAATTAATGTGAAACTGTTTCCATTGCCAGAAAGTTCAGTATTATGAAGACACAGATTGAAAGTAATTGACAAAGAACCAGAGGTAAAATGAGGAGAATTTTCTTACACAGCGAGATGTTGGGATCTGGAATTCACTGCCTGCACACATGGTGGAAGCAGATTCAATAATATCTTTCAAAAGGCAATTTAACAATTGTTTAAAAAGGATACAAAAATAAAACAGGTTCTGAGGAAAGAGGAGGGCAGTGGAAGTAATTAAAGAGCTCTTTCAAAGAGACAACACTGATAGAATGGGCCGAATAGCCGCCTTCTGTGGTGCACTTATCTCTGATTCTACAAGAGGAGTGAAATAGAAATAGAGTGAAAATCATGTTTTTGGCCATTAGGGTCCTGATCTGCCCGTGCCCGTTCCTGTTGAGGCAGGCGGGACATAAACATCATGCTGCCTCCTCATTTACATGTATTATGCGTCCCGCTCAGCGTTCCCCGCGCTGCTGGCTGGCTGCACGCTTAACAAGGGCCTCACTCCCCTTCTGATGTTAAACATTCCACTGGTAACCCAAAACTGCTAGGTCTCAATCATAGCAGCTCCAGGAGAGGAAGAAGGTGGGAGAGTCCGAATGTGCGCAGTCCCGAAATTATATTGTGATCCACCCTGTTGCATGCCTTCTCCTGACCAAGGGAGAGAAAGGCGACTGACAGACCAATCATCTGGAAAGGATGTATCAGGTCCCGGACCATGTGGATGTTATCCTGGATGGACCGGCCATGGACCGTGTAGGACTGGTCAGGGTGGATCATGAAGGCCAGCATGGAGCCTCGGCAGGTTGATCTTAAAACCCATGCAGAGGAGGGAGATCAGATGCGATTTCTAAAGAAGCCGAAGTTCGCCACTCTTTGACAGCAGGACAACAACTGCAATGCCGCATGAGAGGGTGATCTCCGTGTACGCCAGGCTCTTCCCCAGCTGCTCCACGTAATCGCCCCCCAGGAGGTCACTGAATGCCCTAAGGACCTCAACGGTCAACCTGTCCAGCCCCGGGCATCTACCCATTGAGAGCTTTTGGAGGGCATCGGTCAGCTCTGCCAATGTGAGTAGAGCAACCAATCCTTTGGTGGCCTCCAGTCTGTCTTTGTCAGGTCCTCCACACATTAACCTGCGTGCGTCCTGGCTGGAGGGATCGGGAGAGGACAGTGTGCCACAATAGGTTTATTCAAAAAGGCCAGAGGCTCAATAAGCTGCTTATGGCCCTCCCCCACCACCACGTTTCCAGCGAGTTGAAGAAGGGTGAGGCATGGTTAAAATATCCAGGAACTGTATCCATGACATTCCGTACGCGCCTCAGGACCCTACGAAATGCAGGTCCCTCAGTGCGCCCTCCTTCTCTTTGTATGCCTACCACACGGCCGGTTCCGGGACTGCCTGCCCGAGATGGGACTTCAAGTCGAGCACTTCCCTCTCTAGGCGCTCGATCCCGGCCTAATGCCTTTTGCTCGAACCTTTTTGCATACACTTGAAAGAAGAAAAAGAGGTGAGTCTTGCCCAACTCTCACCATAGCATCAAGGAGGAGAAGGCTCCTGCTTCTTTCTCCAGTCGGAACAGAATCGACGAAACGAGCCCTGGAATCGATTGTCCTCCTGCAGCCGGTTGTTAAATTGCAAGTGCGCCGACCCCACCCATGTGCAGAGCAGAGTGAGCTCCAGCCACACCCGGTGGTGGTCCGACCACGGCACTCAACCACATGGAGGCCGCTGAGATGCAGGAGATGTACACCTTCAAAATGTAGGTTCGGGGCCCTCCTCCTCCAGATCTCTATGTGAAGATGTTGATGTCAGCATAGAGTTTCCACCAGTAGGTTCAGGGCCCTCCTCCTCCAGATCTCTATGTGAAGATGTTGATGTCAGCATAGAGTTTCCACCAGATGTCCACCAAGTCAAGGGATCTGATCAGATCCCTCACCTTCTCCACAGACACTTGGCTACACTCCCCCACCCGGCCCTCCAAGGATGATGCACTTGCACTATCAATAGAGCTCAAGAGAGCAAGCACTTCTTTAATGAAGCACACTTACAACGCGCCGGGCATGGGCGCCTGGCTGCTTATAAGGTGGAGCGGGATGCCACCCAGGTGAACGCAAAGTGGAGCAAACTATCCAGCAAACCTGCTTGACCCCAAAGATCTCAGGCTGAAAAGTCAGTGCCAACAAGTTAGCCACCCCACGAGAAGTAGGGGTGAGGTGACTCATGTAGCTCCGACAAAGCCACTCCAAGAGCCAGGTGGCTTCATCTCCCGGAAATTTCTGGGTGTTCTGAAGAAATATCATTGCATGCTTCCCTTCCCCGAGGACTGAGAGTATTTGAAATGTGTGGAGAGACCTCCGGCTGCCATTGCTGTTGATGCTGTCTAGCGTTACCTACATGTCAAATGTAATTTGAAACTAATCACCAACAACTTATGGTGAAGAAGAAACAGAAGTCACCACCCTGGGCCTTTGAGGTGGAGTTTGAGGCCTGGAGCTTGTGCAGCTCTTCCAAAGATGTCCCAGACACTTACAGGCATAGAACCGTGCCCCGTCCGAGGTTCAGAAGGTACGGTAGGCGGCCGGTGGATCACAACAACAAAGCGGTCTTCTGAGACCATCTGCCATGGTCAGATGCATAAATAGCTGGTGATGAAAGGAGTGCACATGCCGGAGGCTGCTTTCCCAAACACTGAGCGGGACTAGGGTGATCCCCGACTCACCTCCCCTTAGATGGCCTTATTCCTACTGGGAATAAAGGACGGAACCTTTGATTAAATGACATGCTATGCAGTCGCTCCCAGGAGGCCCACTGGCAGGAAAGTCCCAACCACAGTGCGCCCCCTGCTCAGGACCAGGGGCGCCGTCCACTGGGCTTTCAGAGAAAGAAACAGCCTTCCCATAAATCTTTCAGACTTTGACAATGGCCTCAATCGTCATAGTTGTGTACATCTTCAACCCATGCTTTGTTTTTAGGATTTTAAATGGTAATGGGGTTGCAGGAGTGGCTGCATTATAGGAAGGCCTCGCCACCGGAGAGGACTGTGAAGCCATGGGGCAGAAGAGTAACACCTACCGTAGAATGAAAGGGAGTTGGGAAAAAAGTATTATTATTAGTAATAATAAATTAATAATAATAATTATTGTGCAACAACTACTTTGCTGGAAGTTATGGCAAGGAGAGAGAGAGGCTGAAGGGAGAGGGAGGTCAGAGTTTATCAGTCTCTTTGCAGATGTTACTGCAAAGCAGTTCTTTCGCTGCTCTTCCAGTTGGTGGGGGTGGGGGTGATGTTGTCATCGGGGACTGCTGGAAACGGCCAAACACACTTTGCTTCCCACGTTGCGGAAAAAGAAAAGATCTCTTCACAGGGGCATCTCCAGCTATCCCACGCTAGGTGGTTGGGGTGGGGAGGGAGCTCCCTGTTCAATGGTATGAAACACAAGAGCTCCCTATCGAACCAAAACAGCCCCACCCACGGTCTGCATGTCTCCTCGCAGGAGAGCTTTCAGTTCCTTTGGCCTCCTGTTATCCCCCTTTAAATTAAGAATAGATGGAAAACCTTCCTTTCACTCCAGTCTTTCTCCTTGCAGCAGTCACACAACCTCCAGCCTCAGCACATTGCCACAGTCAACGGAACCTCGTTATCCACTGAGCAGTTCTCAATCAGACAGCAGCAAAACACAATGCTGTATCTATCCTGGGAGTGTTTCATTGAACTGTGTAGAGGGAGATTTACTCTGTATCTCAACAATGCTGCAGTTATCTTTAGCATTAAATTCTGTTGCAGTAATGTTGGTCAGTCCTGTTGGAAAACTATTTTTATTACTATATCTTTCTCTGTGTTCTCTATTCCACGGCAGTGCCTTGCTTGGCGTTTGGTCAATTGCGATTGAGCCACGTTAGGTGACATAGCAAGAACCAATCACGATCACCCTCAACAGACCCAAAACATTGATTCCAACTCTCTCCAGCCGGCGTCTGAGGCTGAGGCAGACTACTCACAAGCTTCGTGCCCTGCTTCACCAGAGCTGAGCTTCCAATCCGAGATTCTCTCCATCACCCAGACCCCATCTACTTCCATCTCCACAACATCACCGTCTCTGTCCCTGATTCCCACCCCAGGTCCTCAAATCACCCAGACCACCTACTTCCAATTCCATATCATCACCGTCAGTGTCTCTGATCCCCTAACAAGTCTATTAAATGTTATTTGAACACAGGTCTTTTGAAGTAACACGAAACACGCTATCCTCATCAACACTCAGTTATATCACCAAGGAAATCAACATTATCAGATATGACTTGTTATCATATTCTCCATGCTGCTTGTCATTTATTATCTCATATTTTTCCAAGAAATATATATTTTTGTGCTAGGTTCTGGCCTTTAAAATTTCCAACCACCGTGGTTAGATGGACTGGTCAATAGTTGCAGGGTTTATCCGATCTCTCCTTTTGTAACCAGGGTGTAACATATAAAATCCTCCATATCCAAGGAGGATCGAAAGAATCTGGCCAGTGCCTCTGCTATTTCCAACATTCCTTCCCTCAGCAAACCTCAGATGTTCCATCCAGATGGGGAAAGTTTTCTACTTTATTGAGGAACAAAAATGTTGGAATGAAAGGGGTTAACTGAACCTGTTTGTTCAAAGACTTTAATTAATGTCAGACTCCATGGACACTAATTGTGTCACTGGAGGATTTTCCTCTTCTATTAATAAGAGACTCCTTCCAACGTGTCATTCCATAGTGTCGGGGAGCATCATCTCCAGCACTAACAGTGGCTCCTGAGAGAGGGCAGAATACAACAGACCCTGAGAACAACAGATTGGAATGTTACAACAATGGGTCAGAATATGAGAACAATAGGTTGGAATTTTACAGCAATGGGCAAGAGTTTCTCCTATTGGTTTGGCGAAGTTATGGCTGATTATTATTGGATAACATTAGATGATCGGACCTATTTTGCACTGAAGATGATTCAAACAATGTACTATCCCATCCTCGCTATTGTTGGTATCCCTGGTAAGTCTTTCTATCCAACAATTAGATCTCTAAACCATATTTTAATGACTTAGTGTTCTTGCCATTTAAATCTTGGGAAGACCGAAGCTACTGTCTTTAGTCTCTGCCACTAACCCCATTCTATATCCATTATCTGCATTCCCCCAGCTGGCCAATAACTGAGGTTGAACTAAACTGTGTGAACCTCTGTGTTCTACTTAAACCTGAGCTGAGTGATCCCCGACCGAACCTCCCCCAGATGGGATTATTGGCACCGTGAATAAAGGATGGGACGTTTGATTAAATGACGTGCTATGCAGTGGTCCCCAGGGGGCCCACAGGCAGGAAGGTCCCGCCACAGTGAGCCCCCTACTCAGGGGAAGGGACGCAGTCCACTTGGTATACAGAAAAAAAAAACAGCCTTCCCTTAAATCTTTGAGGCTATGACAATGTCCTCAATCGTCATAGTTGTGTAACTCTTCAACCCATGCATTGTTTTCAGGATTTTAAATGGTGACGGGGCTACAGGAGCGGCTGCATTTTGGATGGCGTCGCCACCAGAGCGGAATGCGAAGCCATGGGGCAGAAGAGTAACAACCACCACAGAATGAAATAGAGTTGAGAAAATTATTATTAATAATTATAATAAATTGTGCCACAAATATTTTTCTGGGATATATGGCAAGGAGAGAGAGGCTTAAGGGAGAGGGAGATCAGGAGGTATCAGTCTCTTTGCTGATATTACTTCAATGCAGTTCTTTCGCTGCTCTTCCAGTTTGTGGGGGCTTGGTGATGTTTTCACCTGGGACAGCTGTAAGCGGCCAGGTGCACTTTGCTTCCCTTGTTGTGGGAAAAGAGAAAGCCTCTACAGGGGGGCAGCTCCAGCTATTCCATACTAGGTAGTTGTAGTGGGTAGGCCGCTCCCTGTTCAATGATTTGAAACACAGGAGCTCACTTTTTTACGAAACAAAGCAACCCCACCCAAGGTCTTTAGGTCTCTTCTTCGCCCAAACTCGCAAGAGAGCTTTCAGTTCTGTTGGCCTCCTGTTTTCCTCTTTTGAACTAAGAATAGATGGAAAACCTTCGTTTCGATCCCAGCCACACAACCTCCAGCCTCAGCACATAGTCATAATCAACGGAATCTCGTTATCCACTGAGCAGTCCTCAATCAGGCAGTGACAAACCCAGTGCTGTGCCTGAGCTGAGTATTGACCACATATTATCTTCATCGTCAACCCTGCCTATTGTCACATCTGTGATATCAACTTTCTCCACTTTTGTCTGAGCCCATTTGTTGCATAAACCTCCATTCTGCCATTGTTACATCCACACTTGACGATTCAAATTCTATCCTGTTCACACGCCCAATGACAAAATTTATAAATTTGATGTACGTCTTTGAAACTTGGTCTGTGCATGTCCACTGACCGTCTGTGTTAGTCACTCTCAGCCGAACATACATTCAGTAACACGAGGAACCCCGTCGAGTGTTATTTGAAAGGACCAGGCATCCAACTTGCAGGTGAGAGGATTTTGACTTACTTCTGCTATTGTAAAGTTAGTGGAGGTGCTGTGGATGGTTTTCTGGAGGTTGTGTTGTGAGTTGCTGCAGACATTCAGGGGGACAGAAGATTTGGTGACCCAACTCTGGACGAGGTATGCGGACTGTAGTTACAGTGTCTGTGGGTCTGTAACATAACCAACAAATGAAGCAGAGGGTGCAGAGAGCGGAAGCCCTGTAAATAGGGAGGGGAAGGGGGCTCTGCCCTACCCACCCTGTGTTTTCCAAGAGTACTTTTTCTACCTACACCTAACCCAGGAGCAGTGTGTGAGGTGACTATGATTCAATAACAAGGTGGTCACAGAGCTATGTCACCTGCTGCAACACGACCTGGAGTCTCACACCAGGATGAGGCTGGAGCTGCCAGTGGCCAGTTAAGGTCACAGTTTCATTAAACTTCTAAGCATCTTGATCTTTCCAGGCGGGAGCAGGTCATGTATCTATTATCTCTCTCTCTGCTGTTCTTTGATATATCTGGGAGGTGACAGAGGCCATCTATGCCAGGTGAGGTGAATACGGTATTTTCTCCCTCTGCAGGGAGAAGCAGGATGACAGGTCCCATAGCTTTGCCAAGATAATGGTATTGCCGATGATGTAGGCGGCTCTATGTGACCCCATGTCAATGACGCGAGGGACAGGAACTGAAAAGTTCTCACTCCAGTGATAGTCAAGGGAAACCAGGGTTTTTGGGGGCAAGCAGGTGAGTGGGGATAAGGCCATAATCAGAGCAGCCATGATGCAATGAAATGGTGGACCAGGCTTGAGGGGCCAAATGACCTTATCCTGCTTATATTTCCTCTGTGTTTATTCTTATTAATCCACAGTTGGCATGTGACCATGCCCAGTACATCAAGTTGGTTAATGTCCGCTATCCTGGCAGCAACCGGCTGTTCCCACTATCTTCAGATATCCAAGGAAAATCAGAATGCTCCTTCTCAGAGGAGAAGGCTACCCCCTTTATGCATGGCTCATGACCTCTAACGACTACCCACTCTACTCCTGCCACACCCCAACCACGAACCAGCCACTTGAAAATATCCCGTGTTTTACCAGAGCAATGGAATTAGAATTAGAACAATTAGAACATTACAGCGCAGTACAGGCCCTTCGGCCCTCGATGTTGCGCCGACTTGTGAAACCATCTGACCTACACTATTCCATTTTCATCCATGTGTCTATCCAATGTCCACTTAAATGCCCTTAAATTTGGCGAATCTACTACTGCTGCAGGCAGGGCGTTCCACGCCCTTACTACTCTCTGAGTAAAGAAACTACCTCTCACATCTGTCCTATATCTATCACCCCTCAACGTGAAGCTATGTCCCCTCGTGTTTGACATCACCATCCGAGGAAAAAGACGCTCACTATCCACCCTATCTAACCCTCTGATTATCTTATATGTCTCTATTAAGTCACCTCTCCTCCTCCTTCTCTCCAACGAAAATAACCTCAAGTCCCTCAGCCTTTCCTCGTAAGACCGTCCCTCCATACCAGGCAACATCCTAGTAAAACTCCGCTGCACCCTTTCCATAGCTTCCACATCCTTCCTATAATGCGGTGACCAGAACTGAACGCAATACTCCAGGTGCGGTCTCAACAGAGTTTTGTACAGCTGCAGCATGACCTCGTGGCTCCGAAACTCGACCCCCCTACTAATAAAAGCTAACACACCATATGCCTTCTTAACAGCCCTATTAACCTGGTTAGCAACCTTCAGGGATTTATGCATCTGGACACCAAGATCTCTCTGTTCATCTACACTACCAAGAATCTTCCCATTAGCCCAGTACTCTGCATTCCTGTTACTCCACCCAAAGTGAATCACCTCACACTTTTCCGCATTAAACTCCATTTGCCATCTCTCCGCCCAGCTCTGCAGCCTATCTATGTCTCTCTGTACCCTGCAACATCCTTCGGCACTATCCACAACTCCACCGACCTTAGTGTCATCTTCAAATTTACTAACCCACCCTTCTACACCCTCTTCCAGTTCATTTATAAAAATGACAAACAGCAGTGGCCCCAAAACAGATCCTTGCAGTCCACCACTAGTAACTAAACTCCAGGATGAACATTTGCCATCAACCACCACCCTCTGTCTTCTTTCAGCTAGCCAATTTCTGATCCAAAGCTCTAAATCGCCTTCAACCCCATATTTCCGTATTTTCTGCAATAGCCTACCGTGGGGAACCTTATCAAACGCCTTACTGAAATCCATATACACCACATCCACTGCTTTACCCTCATCCACCTGTTTGGTCACCTTCTCGAAAAACTCAATAAGGTTTGTGAGGCACGACCTACCCATCACAAAAACGTGCTGACTATCTCTAATGTACTTATTCTTTTCAAGATGATTATAAATCCTGTCTCTCATAACCTTTTCCAACATTTTACCCACAACCGAAGTAAGGCTCACAGGTCTATAATTACCAGGGCTGTCTCTACTCCCCTTCTTGAACAAGGGGACAACATTTGCCATCCTCCAGTCTTCCGGCACTATTCCTGTCGACAATGACGACATAAAGATCAAGGACAAAGGCTCTGCAATCTCCTCCCTAGCTTCCCAGAGAATCCTAGGATAAATCCCATCTGGCCCAGGTGACTTATCTATTTTCACACTTTCCAAAATTGATAACACCTCCTCCTTGTGAATCTCAATCCCATCTAGCCTCGTAGCCTGAATCTCAGTATTCTCAACAACATTTTCTTTCTCTACTGTAAATACTGACGCAAAATATTCATTTAACACTTCCCCTATCTCCTCTGATTCCACACACAACTTCCCACTACTATCCTTGATTGGCCCTAATCTAACTCTCGTCATTCTTTTATTCCTGATATACCTATAGAAAGCCTTAGGGTTTTCCCTGATCCGATCCACCAATGACTTCTCGTGTCCTCTCCTTGCTCTTCTTAGCTCTCCCTTTAGATCCTTCCTGGCTAGCTTGTAGCTCTCAAGCGCCCTAACTGAGCCTTCACGTCTCATCCTAACATAAGCCTTCTTCTTCCTCTTGACAAGCGCTTCAACTTATTTAGTAAACCACGTCTCCCTCGCACGACAACTTCCTCCCTCAGGAAAATCAGGACCATCAGGAAAATCATGGAACACACCGTAGGTGTGATGAAGCAATGCTTCCGATGTCTGAACCGCTCAGGGGAGCCCTCCAGTGCACACTGGAGCAGGTGTCCACGTTCATGGTCTTCTGCTGCACCATTCATATCATCACCATCATGAGGACGCAGACATTGGCACCAGCAATCCGGGCACCACCTTAGGAGGAGGAGGCAGGAAGCATATTTCCAGGATGTATTCGGCCCAGACAAGCTGCCGGCGCGTGTCTGCTGAGATTCCAGTTCCCAAAAGACATCTTCCCTTTCCTACCATGGATCCCCCATTCTCCACCATTACACCCATCTGAGACGCCCCATTGGCCACCATCCTGCAATAAAAAACATAAACAAAAACCTTTTCAGTAACATCTTTATCCAAGAACACATCCAATTATGCAAACAAAACCGAACTATTCACCCTTGTCTATTCCTTTAGTGCCTGTCTTGTGGGTTCCCTTGAATTGCCTAGTGCTCCGACACAGTGTTTCCCCAGTGGCTGCAGCATGGCTGGTGGAAGGCTGCTGACTTTCACTGGGGGAGACTGCAGATGGCCTTTGCAGGACGTCCTCGAGCAGCTCTGGGCCTTGAGGACTCGGATTCAGACTGCACCACCTCGACATGGGCAGCAGCAGCCTGGGCTGGCTGATGCATAACAGCAAGGACACTGGTGGAGTGACAATGAAGGGAGAACAAATATTGTCATCTTGAGAGAGGACATCAGGTTCATGCTCCACGGAGACACTGCTACCTCCAAGGGGCGACACCTCAGCAATCCTCGTCATCTATTGGATCGCAGATTGCTGGATTGCTGTTAGATCCTGCAAACCCCTTTGAACACTGAGATCCACAGCCATGATGGCAGCAGTCTGATCCTGCATGGCAGCAAGCATGGATCTCATAGCCTCAGTCTGAGGTTCCACTGCAGCACTGAGACTTTGGGTGTCTGCGCCTGTGCTGCAGTGGAGGCTGAGACAATGTTCATCGGACACTGTATCACGGCTGGGTCCGTAGTGCTGACATGGAGATAGTGACCACTTCTACAGAGGAAATAATGGGCTTCAAGATCTGTGCAATGTCCTTAGCCATTTTGGAGCCGGACTCCTCCATGTTCGTTGATGGTGACAGCAGACTGCCTGACAGTCTACAGTGTATATGTCCATCAGCATTCTCCTGTATGCTGCTCCATTATATTTCTCATCTGTTTCCCGTGTAACTCTTGTATGACTTTGCTCCTCTGGTGCGCTGGCAAATGCGCTATCTTTTTCTCGTTGGCATGGCTGCAGCCCACTCGTGCCCAGTACTTCCAGGATAAAATGAACAGTCACTTTGACAAATATGGATTCAATAAGGAAATCCATAATGAATTTGTTAAAGGGAAATCACGTTTAACTAACTTGACTGAGTTTTACGATGGATGAACAGAAAGCTTTGATGAGGGTAATGCTGTTGATGTGGTATACATGCACCTCAAAAGTAATTTGATATAGTGCCAAATAACAGGTCTCTTAGTAATGTTAGAGCTCATGGAATAAAAGGGACAGTAGTAGCATGGATATGAAATTGATGAGTAACAGGAAACAGAGAGCAGTGGTGAACAGTTATTTCTCAGGCTGGTGCAAGGTATATAGTAGGGTCTCCCAGTGATAGGTGATAGGGCCACTGTTTTTGTTGACCTATATTAATGGCCTGTACTTCGGTACGCAGGAATTTTGCAGACAACGCAACACTTGGCATTTTGTGAACAGAGAGGATGATAGGGATTGATTTCAAGGGGACAGAGACAGGCTGGTGGAAAGGGTGAACACGTGGCAGATAAAATGTAATGCAGAAAAGTGTAAAATGATTCATTTTGGTCGTGAAGACTGCAAAGTGGCAATAGAAAATAAAGGATACACATCTAATTGGTTTGCAGGTGCAGAGAGACCTGGGGGATATATGTGATTAAATTGGTGGCAGGGCAGGTTGAGAAGGCAATTAGTAAGGCATAAGGTTTCCTGCATTTTATAAGTATAGGCAGAGAGTTCAACAGCAAGGAAGTTATGCTGCACCAATATAAAATACTGTGTCGTTCTTAACTGGAGTATTGGGCAAAGTCCTGATCACCACAGTTCAGGAAGTTCGGGAAAGCATTTGAAAGGTTGCAGCAAGATTTACGGGAATGGTTCCAGAGATGTGGAATTCTCTTCACTGGATGGATTAGAGAAACTGCGTCTGTTCTCGTTGCAGAGGAAAAGGTGAAGTGAAGATTTGATAAAATGTTCAAAATTATGAGGGGTTTGGACAGGGTAGATCGGAGACAAACTGTTCCTATTGGCAGAAGGATAAAAACCAGAGTACACAGATTTAATGCGATTGGTAAAATAACTAAAGGCGACATGAGGAAAAACTTGCTCATGCAGTGAGTGGTTAGAATCTGGAATGAACTGCCTGAGAGTGTTGTGGAGTCAAATTCAAACATGATTTGCAAAAAGGAATTGGATAATTATCTGAAGATAAAAAAGATTGCAGGTCTGTGGAAAAAGGAAGCGGGGAGTGGGATGAGCTGAGTTGGCTTTGCAAAGATACGACACGGGCAAAGAGAGCCAAAGGCCTCCTTCTGTAATGTAACCATTCATCCTACGGTACTGTGACTCACCACGTGCAGATTCCGATTCTATACCGCCTTTAAATTACAAACAGTGTAAGTATTTGAGTTGCTGGCTCCCAGTATCCGACCAAGATGGGGCTTCACCATCAGTGCTGTGCTGCTGCTCTCTCTCTGTGTCTCATGGAGCCGCTGTGACTGGGAAGCTGGCAGTTTTGGGTAATCATTGGAAAATATTAAATCCGAAGGGGAAGGTTCGGGTGAAGGATTGGAAGTGGGGTGGAAAACAGGAGGTCCATGGTCCCATCATTGGATTCGCCTGCTATAGCTGAATAGCTGGAGGTATATGGAGGCAGTGAGAGGTGGGTGTGAGGCTGATATCAGTGGAAGGTGTGTGAGGGTGAGGTGGAGTATGTGAATGTTAGGTGTGAGTCCTGAGTATTAGGGACTGCTGATGGGTGAGTGATGGGTGTGTGGTACATTGAGCAGTGTGAGAGGTTGGTGATGTTGGGGGTAGGCGACGCCCTGTGGAAATGAATTCACTGACATTGACCATCCGTGTGAGCTCAGTAAACCTCTTCTGGCACTGCTGTCAGGTCCTCGGGGCCAGACCTCTTGCATTGCCCCCCCAAAGCCACCTGCTCCCATTCTCTCAGAAGGGTATAAACCACAGCCCACAGAAGCATTTCCGCTCTCCTATGACTAAGGCCTCCTGTACCACAGTCATGAACCGCAGAGCCCTCTGTCTGCCCTAGTATTCCATTTACCTTGTCTCCAATTGCAACATTCACAGTCAGCAGCAGCAGTTTCCCGTGATTCAGTGCAGCTTCCGTTTAAGAGGGACAGACTGTCTTTATGAGCAGGATCCTGGCTGAAAGACGTGCTAGCCTCACAAGCAGTTAGCCCCATGTTGAGCGTGCAGACAGAGAGCAGCGTGGGTCACCCCGTGCAGCACGTCGAATTCATGGAAATGAGGAGGCAGCATGAATTTTATCTGTTAGTTCCCTCAACAGGAAGGGGCACAGGCAGGCCACGAATGACAATCCCTTGGCCTGAAAAGTAGAAAATAAACGTGTGTTTATTTTCCTTTGTTTCTTGCACCCTTTCTTTATCACTCTCTGTCTCTTCACTCTTTGTCTCTTGCTCATGATATCAAACATAAATGCAGCACAGAAGGACACTGTTTGGCCCATTGTGTCAGTGCTGTCCCTTTCAAATAGCTACCTAATTAGTTCCACTAGCCTTCTCTTTCCCAGACGCCTGATTTTGTTTATCCCTTTCAATTATTTGTTAAAATTCCCTTTTAAAAGATATTATTGAATTTGCTTCCACCTTGTTTTCAGGCAGTGAATTCCAGAGTCCAGCAGGTGTAAAAACTTTCTCCTCATTTGGCCTCTGCGTCTGTGCCAATTCTGCTCAATCTGCATCTTCTTAATACTGAACTTTCTGACACTGGAAGCGGTTTCACATTAATTACCCAATCAAAACCCTTCATGATTTTGAATTCTACATTAAATCTCCCTTTATCCATCACTGCTCTAAAGAGAACAATCCCAGCTTTTCCAATCATTCCACTTAATTGACGTCCCATATCGCTGGTGCTCTATGATTAAAATTCTGCAGTTCCATTTGACCTGCACTGGGACGTGCCGTACTATTTCATATATATTTTGCATAATTTCCTCGCTTCTGTTTGTTATGGCTCGATTTATCAAGCCCAGGATCTGATAAGCTTTATTAACTACTTTGTTAACCTGTCCTGCGACCTTCAACAATTTGCACAGAAACTCCCCATTTCTCTCTGCTCTTGTTCTCCCGATACACTTCTAACATTGAGCTTGCATTGTCACTCCACATACATCCGTCAAAAATGTATTTCCTCACACATTTGCTGTGACAATTAAAATTTGAGAAGATTGAAGACATTGTTTCAGTACCCACTCCACATTCCATTCCCGAGATACTGTCTCCATCCCTTTCCATAGCAACTGTGTGAGACTAAATCGGACTGTTCACAATTTTGGTGCCATACTTTACTCCCAGATATACTTCCAACCATATATATGCACCGTTACCCAAACAGTCTATTTCCATACAGAAAATCACAAAAACAATCATTGGAAATCGTATAAAATCTTGGAATGTTTACAGCACAGAAAGAGGCCACTTGGCCCATTGTGGACTGCGCCATCGGCCTAAAACTGGCCATCCAGACTAATCCAACCTTCCAGGCTCATTTGGAATGAGAAGAGGGATACTGCCTCTACTACCCTGTCAAGCAGTGAGTTCCAGGATCTCACCAACATCTGGATGAAAATATTTTTGTCATCTCCCCTCGAATCATTCTAATTTAGATCTAAGGCCCCCAGACTGACCTCTCTGCTAAGGTAAATAGATTCTTCACATCCATCCTATTCAGGCACCTCACAATTTTGTACACTTCAATCAATCCTGCCCTGAGCCTTCTCTGTTTCCTGGAGAACATCCCAAGACTATCCAATCTTTCCTCTTAGCTACATTTTAGTAGTTTTGGCAACATCCTCCTCAATCTCCTCTGTACCTTCTCTGATGCAATTGTATTCTTATCCTTTCAGTAATGAGGTAACCAGAACTGCACTCAATACTCAAGTTGTTGCCTGACTAATGATTTATCCACGTTCAGCATAACTTCCCTGCTCTTATATTACTTTCCTTGGCTAATAAAGGAAAGGATTCCATATACCTTCTTAACCATCGTATCGACCTGTCCTGCTACTTTCAGGGATCTGTGGGCATTCACTCCAAGGTCCCTCTCTTTGTCTGCACTTCTTATTATTCTGCCATTAATTGTGTGCTCCTTTGCCTGTTCGACCTTCCAAATGCATCACCTCACACTTCTTAGGGTTAAATACAATTTGCCACTTTTTCTACCCAGGCCAGACAATCAATATATTTCTGTAGTCTGCAGCTATCCTCCTCACTGTCTACCACGTGGACAATCTTTGTGTCGTCTGCAAACTTCTTGATCATGCCCCTATATTTACGTCCAAATCACTAATATATACCACAAAAGCAGGAGACCAAGTACTGACCCTTGCAGAACACCACTGTAAACAGCCCTCCAGTCACAAAAACGCCGGGTCAAAAATTACCCGTTGTTTCCTGCCACTGAGCCACTTTTGTATCCAGCTTGCTACATTTCCCTGGATCACATGGGATTTTATTTTGGTACCCAGTCTGTCATATGGAACCTTGTTAAAAGCCTTTCTGAAATCCATGTAGACCACATCAACTGCATTACCCTCATTAATTCCCCTTGTTAATTCAATGACAAATCAATCAAGTTAGTCAGACAAGATCTTCCTTTAACAAATCCATGCTGACTATCCATAATGAATCCATACCTTTCTAAGTGGTAGTTCATCTTGCTTCTCAGAACTGATTCCAATAATTTATTTAAGGTTAGACTGACTGGCCTGTAATTGTTTGGTTTATTCCCCACTGTATTTTTAAACAAAAGTAAGATATTAGCCATCCTCCAATCCTTCAACACCACGCCTGTATCCAGTGAGAACTGGAAAATGATGGTGAGATATTCTGCTTTTTCCTCTGTTGCTTCCTTTAAAAATCTGGGGTCATTTCATCCGGCCCTGGTGACTTATTCACCTAAACGGATACGAATCCATTCATGCTTCCTCTCTCCCTCTGTTTATCACATACAATATTTCACACCCTTCTTCCTTAACTACAATATCTGCATCATTTCCTCTTTTGTGATGCAAAGTGTTCATTAAAAACCAGGCCAACATCTTCCACCCCTTCACATAGGTCACTTTTTTGTCCAGCATGGGCCATACTCTCTCCTTAATTATCCTCTTACTCTTAATGTATTGATAAAACATCTTTGGGTTCACCTTGATTTTTCTTGCCAATATTCTACCATGCCCTCTCTTTGCTTTCCTAATTTTCTTTTTGATTTTACCCCTCCACTTTCTGTACTCCTGTCAGTTTTCTGTTGTATTGAGTTCCCGGTGTTGGACATAAGGTTTCTGTTTCTGCCTTATCTTACACTGTACGTACTTTGACATCCATGGAGCTGTAGATTTGGCCGTCCCACCTTTTTCCTTGTGGGAACATGTTTACTCTGAACCCCATGACTCTCCCCTTTGAATGTCGCCCACTGTTCTGAGATTGATTTACCGTCACTAGCTGTTTCCAGTTCAGTTTCGCTAAATCATTCCTCAGTTTAGTAAAATAGGCCTTGAATCAATTGAGAACTGTCCGTTTCTATAATTATGTTAAAACTGACTGAATTATGATCACTACCACCGTAATGCTCTCCCAATGACACTACTTTCACCTACCCAACTTAATTTTTTAAAACTAAGTCCAAAACTGCGCCATCTCTTGTTGAACTTGCTACATAATGGCCAAAAGAGTTCTCGTGAATTCGGGCCAAAATATTGTTTCTGTAACATCGCTCGACGTTGTTCCTGTCTCAGCTCCTCTGGTCAAAACCCCCATTCATTCCTTCATTCTCTCTAAACTTGACCATTCCCATTCCCTCCTGCTGATCTCCCAAATACTACTATCTGCAAATTTCAGGTCATCCACTACTCTGCTGCTGAAGTGTTAACTCACAGTAACTCCCGTTCACTTGTCACTCCTGTGCTCACTGACCTTCATTGGCTGTCGATTAAGAAATGTCTTTATTTTAAAATTCTCATCCTTGTTTTCAAGCTCCTCCATGGCGTCACCACTCCCTGCGCTGCATTTTATGGGCCCCCATGAGTTGATGTCCGTGGTGGGTTTGGAGTTGGGGGGGGGGGGGTGCGGCCTGGGGGAGCATGCAATCGCCATGGTTAGCGGACGGAGGGTCCCCATCGCCAAGTGATGCGTCTGGTACGGGATAGGCTGACGACGACCTTGCCACCCAGAGGCCAATGGAGGAACCTTAAATGGCCATTTAAGTGCCTCTTTCCGTCACTCCCGGTGACAGTGCCAATACTGCTGATCTGTCAGCCGTCTGATAGCCAACAGCTCTTGAAGGTGGAGTACCCATCTTTAAAGGGACTTGGATCCCAGTGCGGGTTAACCAGGCAGTTAATCATACACAGGATCGCCCTGGGGCAGGGGGGGTGGCACGAAAATGCTGAATGGTGTTAACCCCGTCTTTCTGGCTGGACGCTGGGAGCCCCACACCCTAAACATGTCCAGCTCCCTATCTCTGTAATCTCCTCCCAAATGTTCGTTTAATACTGGCCTCTTATGCATCCCTGATTTTAATCTCTTCACTATTGCTGCTTGTACCTTCACTTACCTGGGCTCTAAGCTCTGTCATACCCTCTCCACACGTCTGCACATCTCTTCACCTCGCTTTTTGCCTTTAAGACACTCCTGAAAACATACCTCTTTGATCCACCTTTTCGTCATCTTACCTGCAATTTTCTTATGTGAATCAGTGTCTTATTTTGTTATACCATACGGATGTGAAGCATCTTGGGACGTTTAATACATTAAAGGTGCTATAAAAATGCAAGTTCTAGTTGTTGTTGTTGTGTCTGCCCATTCACCACTCTGTCTATGTCCCCTTGAATTTTATTACTATCTTCCTCGCTCTTCACTATACTTCCATGCTTCATGACGTCTGCACATTTCGACATTGTGCACTGAAGATAGAGGTCTACGTCATTAAGGTTTATCAGAAACAGCAGTGGTCTTGGTACTGAAACCTGGGGAATAGCACTGTATACGTCCCTCCAGTCTGAAAAACAGCAGTGCTCCTAGTACTGAACTTTGGGGAACAGCACTGTATACCTCCCTCCAGTCTGAAACAACAGCAGTGGGTGGCCCTGGTACTGAACCCTGGGGGACAGCACTGTATACCTCCCTCCAGACTTTAAAACAGCGGTGATCCTAATACTGAACCCTGGGAAACAGCACTGTATACCTCCCTCCAGTCTGAAACACAGCAGTGATCCTAGTACTGAACCCTGGGGAACAGCACTGTATACCTCCCTCCAGACTGAAAAATAGCAGTGGTCCTTGTACCGAACCCTGGTGAATAGCACTGTATACCTCCCTCCAGACTGAAACACAGCAGTGATCCTAGTACTGAACCCTGGGGAACAGCACTGTATACCTCCCTCCAGTCTGAAAAACAGCAGTGGTCCTTATACTGAACACTGGTGAATAGCACTGTATACCTCCCTCCAGTCTGAAAAACAGCAGTGGTCCTTGTACCAAACCCTGGTGAATAGCACTGTATACCTGCCTCCAGTCTGAAAAACAACAGTGGCCCTAGTACTGAACACTGGTAAATAGCATTGTATACCTCCCTCCAGTCTGAAAAACAGCCATTCACCACAATGTTGAGAAAAGTCCTCCGGAACTCTATTACCTCCATCGTCAATATTTAACGGGGAGCTGATTTATTATAAACCAGATATTACCCATGTTTCATTTAATCCTCTTATTTTATTAACCTCTAAATCGAGTCCTGATTCCAGCTGAAATTGCCGTTTATTACTGTATTTCCACATTTAATCATGATATTTAATTTAAACTCTGGGCAGAATTTAATGGGCCTCAGAAGACAGGATAGGAGGAGAAGTGGCCCATAGACTGGCGACTAAGGTGATCTTCCTGCCCGGAGATCAAATGAGCCCTTTAAGTGAAGTTGAACGAGCGGTTTTTGGAGCTGCACCATTTGAACAGACCATCGAGTAAAACAAGGTGGCCTCCCTGCGGGATTGGGGAAGGCCTCCTCCATGGGTAATCTATGGCCCATGGATAGGCCCCCGGTAGCATAAGCTCCTTCTCTGTTAAACACCCCCGCACTCAATGAGCATCGTCACCCACATACCAGGGGCTACGGGACTGGCACCAGGAACCCCACTACATTTACCTGGAGTCTGGGATGCAACGGCTACTCCTGGTTCCAGGCCTGGTGTAGTGCCAGCAATGGCCCTGCGCAATGGCCCTACTCCCTATTGGTCCTGGCTAGCCCAGCACACTGCTTGTGGTCGAGGGCTCCAGCGATGATCCTGATCCCAGGCCTTGTGTAGCACTTGCAGTGATCCCACTAGCTGACTGGTGCCAGTGTCCTCGCCACACCTACCTGGAGTCTGGGTCTCCATCGATGATCTTGCTCCCAGGAATGGTGCATTAATGGCAATGCCTCCTGCCACTCACTGATTGGCCCCAGAAACCCCGTCACAATTATCTGAGGTCCAGGGTCTCCAGCAATGACCCTTGTCCCAGGTCTGGTGTATTATTGGCAGGGCCCCTTTCCCTGATTTGCACCAGTGTTCTCGCGACACATATCTGTTGTGACCTAAAAGCTAGATAAGTGCGGCTCTACTGGCTGTCTGGCTCCAGTGTGCTCGACACACCTATCTGGGGATCGGGTCTCCAGTCATGGTCCTGATCCCAGGCATGCCCTATTAGCAGCAGTGGCCCTGACAATCTGACTGCGTCTGGTGTCCTCACCACACTTATATAGGGTCTAGGGCTCCAGCGATGGTCCTGCACCCAGGCCTGTTGTATTACAGGCAGTTCCATTGCTGCTAATGGCATTGCCGATACAACTGAGCTGCTGGCCCTCTGATTATTCAGCAGCTTTAGTAGGCGGGATCCCCATCCTGAAAGGATTGTTGACCACAGTGCCAGAAAGTTAATTGCCTGAGGGCCACTGAATTGCACCGGGTGTGGGCTCCAAATTGCCAAGATGGGGTTCCACTCATATTTCTGGCTAACCGTCATGCACCCTGCTGGGTGCACTAAATTTAATTCCCTGCCTCCTGTAGAAATCCATGACACAGGTACAATAATAGGATATATGCTGAATAACGTAAGAAATGCTACCCCGAAATTCTTCAAACTGTTTTTTTCTACTCTAACCGGATGTATGATTTCCTGATAATGTCCATTGCTTACAACTATCTTAGCCAGAGGTACTGCACAAAGAACAGCTAGGCGTTGCGCAAACGACTACTGGCAACACCTATGCAGTCATATTCAGCTGGCCTCAGACACCGGAAACATCAGAGGAATGTATGATGGCATGAAGAGAGCTCTTGGGCCAACCATCAAGAAGATCACCCCCCTCAAATCGGGGGACATAATCACTGACCAACGCAAACAGATGGACCGCTGGGTTGAGCACTACCTAGAACTGTACTCCAGGGAGAATGCTGTCACTGAGACTGCCCTCAATGCAGCCCAGCCTCTACCAGTCATGGATGAGCTGGACATACAGCCAACCAAATCGGAACTCAGTGATGCCATTGATTCCCTAGCCAGCGGAAAAGCCCCTGGGAAGGACAGCATTACCCCTGAAATAATCAAGAGTGCCAAGCCTGCTATACTCTCAGCACTACATGAACTGCTATGCCTGTGCTGGGACGAGGGAGCAGTACCCCAGGACATGCGCGATGCCAACATCATCACCCTCTATAAAAACAAAGGTGACCGCGGTGACTGCAACAACTACCGTGGAATCTCCCTGCTCAGCATAGTGGGGAAAGTCTTTGCTCGAGTCGCTCTGAACAGGCTCCAGAAGCTGGCCGAGCGCGTCTACCCTGAGGCACAGTGTGGCTTTCGTGCAGAGAGATCGACTATTGACATGCTGTTCTCCCTTCGTCAGATACAGGAGAAATGCCGTGAACAGCAGATGCCCCTCTACATTGCTTTCATTGATCTCACCAAAGCCTTTGACCTCGTCAGCAGACGTGGTCTCTTCAGACTACTAGAAAAGATCGGATGTCCACCAAAGCTACTAAGTATCATCACCTCATTCCATGACAATATGAAAGGCACAATTCAACATGGTGGCTCCTCATCAGAGCCCTTTCCTATCCTGAGTGGTGTGAAACAGGGCTGTGTTCTCGCACCCACACTTTTTGGGATTTTCTTCTCCCTGCTGCTTTCACATGCGTTCAAATCCTCTGAAGAAGGAATTTTCCTCCACACAAGATCAGGGGGCAGGTTGTTCAACCTTGCCCGTCTAAGAGCGAAGTCCAAAGTACGGAAAGTCCTCATCAGAGAACTCCTCTTTGCTGACGATGCTGCTTTAACATCTCACACTGAAGAATGCCTGCAGAGTCTCATCGACAGGTTTGCGTCTGCCTGCAGTGAATTTGGCCTAACCATCAGCCTCAAGAAAACGAACATCATGGGGCAGGATGTCAGAAATGCTCCATCCATCAATATTGGCGACCACGCTCTGGAAGTGGTTCAAGAGTTCACCTACCTAGGCTCAACTATCACCAGTAACCTGTCTCTAGATGCAGAAATCAACAAGCGCATGGGTAAGGCTTCCACTGCTATGTCCAGACTGGCCAAGAGAGTGTGGGAAAATGGCGCACTGACACGGAACACAAAAGTCCGAGTGTATCAGGCCTGTGTCCTCAGTACCTTGCTCTACGGCAGCGAGGCCTGGACAACGTATGCCAGCCAAGAGCGACGTCTCAATTCATTCCATCTTCGCTGCCTTCGGAGAATACTTGGCATCAGGTGGCAGGACTATATCTCCAACACAGAAGTCCTTGAAGTGGCCAACACCCCCAGCTTATACACACTACTGAGTCAGCGGCGCTTGAGATGGCTTGGCCATGTGAGCCGCATGGAAGATGGCAGGATCCCCAAAGACACATTGTACAGCGAGCTCGCCACTGGTATCAGACCCACCGGCCGTCCATGTCTCCGTTATAAAGACGTCTGCAAACGCGACATGAAATCGTGTGACATTGATCACAAGTCGTGGGAGTCAGTTGCCAGCATTCGCCAGAGCTGGCGGGCAGCCATAAAGACAGGGCTAAATTGTGGCGAGTCGAAGAGACTTAGTAGTTGGCAGGAAAAAAGACAGAGGCGCAAGGGGAGAGCCAACTGTGCAACAGCCCCAACAAACAAATTTCTCTGCAGCACCTGTGGAAGAGCCTGTCACTCCAGAATTGGCCTTTATAGCCACTCCAGGCGCTGCTTCACAAACCACTGACCACCTCCAGGCGCGTATCCATTGTCTCTCGAGATAAGGAGGCCCAAAAGAAAGAAAGTGACGATTGAGGTTATTTGTTTCATTGAGTTTTCAGTGGACCCATTTCCATTTACTGCAGTGAAATAATTGAATTCCCTGCTGCGTGCCACAGGGGAGGGGATCTCTCAGAACTTTCGATCGAAGAGAACAATGCTACGGAAAATGCTGGAAGTATTCAGCAGATCTGGCAGCATTTGTTGAGAGAGAAACAGAGTTAATGTTTCAGGTCACTGATCCTTCGTCAGAACTGGGAGAGATTAGAGATGGAACAGTCTTTAAATCATATGGGGAAAGGAGGGAGGGGGAGGATTATTATCAACATTGAGGTTAACAATTTCAATATCATCCTTTTATCATTTGATCTCTCCTGTCTCCGTTTGTTCATTGTGGTCCAATCATTTCGATATATCACTGGATACAGGAACACATTTATAAATCTCAATAAGTCCTCAATCAAACTGGCAACTTTGCTCCAGCCTGATGTATAATTTCTTTGTTTATTTCCCTTCCTCACAGTTAACTTGCTGACAATTGGGATCCTGTCTCGGGAAAAATGCGGTCTCTCCAAATGTGTCACTCTCTATCTGGTGGCCATGTCAGCGGCGGATCTACTGGTCGTTATCCTGGACCTGATATTGAGACACATTCCCATTGTTTATTGGGAACAGTTTCAGTTCCTGTGGCACATCCCTGTGTGCAATATCCACGCCGTCCTGCTTTATGCAGCCACAGACTGTTCTGTCTGGTTCACCGTCACTTTCACCTTTGATCGATTTGTGGCCATTTGTTGCCAGAAGCTGAAAATTAAATATTGCAGTGAGAAAACAGCGGCTGTGGTTGTGGGAACAATGACTGTGCTGAGCTGTTTCAAGAACATCTTCTGGTATTTTATGTTAACAGCTTGGTATTGGCTAGAGAATCGCCCCTGGTTTTGTGATGTCACTGAAGATGTTCTGGAATCGCATGTCTGGATAGCAATCGAGTTCCTCCACAACATTCTAACCCCGGGGCTCCCATTTGTGCTGATTCTTGTGCTCAACGCTCTCACCGTCAGACACATTTTAGTGAGCAGCAGAGGACGCAGGAGATTCCGAGCTCACAGCAGTGGGGAGAGTCGCAGAGACCCCGAGATGGAGAGTCGAAGGAAATCCATCATTTTACTGTTAGTTATCTCAGGCAATTTCATCCTATTATGGGCAGTGTTTATGGTGTTTTCGATATGGAGCAGGATGTGGTATTTGGGGCATGGGTCTGTATTTCCACCTGTATTTCTGCGTGAATTGGGCTTCATGCTGCAGCTGCTGAGTTGCTGCACAAACACTGCGATTTATTCTGTTACCCAGACTCAGTTCAGAGAGCAGTTGAAGAATGTGCTGAAAGATCCCTTTATTACAATTACTAAATTCATTCAAGGATGAGAGGAACCGAATCATTGACTATTTCCAGCATCTGGGGCCGGGGCCGGGGCCTTTCGGTATGGTGACAGAGTGGGGGAGAGGCCCGCCTGTTGTTGACAGCTGGGAAGGCATGGTCTGCTGCAGTGGTGGGAGAGCAGACACGGGGCCTGCTCCCCATGGGGACAGGGATTGGAGGCAGAATTTGTACCATGGTGATGGTGGATTGGGGCGGGGTCTTTTCCCATGGTGACGGGTGAGTGGGCTTAGAGTTTCTTCTCATAGTGACGGGGGTGTGGGCTTAGAGTCTGTTCTCATGGTGACAGGGGATTTGAGGCGCGACCTGTTCCCAGGACTGCGAACATGTGAACAAACATACGAATTAGGAGCAAGAGTAGGCCACTCAGCTATTCAAGCCTGCTCCACCATTCAATAGTTCATAACTGAACTGATTATTCGACATTTCCACCTATCCCCCGATAACCTACCACCCTCTTGCTTATCAAGAATCTATCTGCATCGGCCTTAAAAAATATTCAAAGACTCTGCTTCCAGTACCTTTGTGGAAGTGAATTCCAAAGACTCACGACCCTCTGAGAGAATAAAATTCTTCTCATCTCCGTCTTAAATGGGTAAACCCTTATTTTTAAACAGTGGCACCTAGTTCTAAATTCTCCCACAAGGTGAACCATCCTTTCCACATCCACCCTGTCAAGACCCCTCAGGCTATTATATGTTTCTACCAATTCGCCTCTTACTCTTCTAAATTCCAGGGGATACAACCCTCGACTGTCCAATCATTCCTCGTATGAAAGCCCATCTATTCCTGGTATTAGCCTAATAAACCTTCTCCTTAGGCGGGGCCAGCTCCCCATGCTGATGGGATAGTGGGGTGGGGCCTGTCCCCAATGGTGACAGGGGTGTGGGGATGGGGCCTGTTCCCTATGGTGACCGGGGTGTGGTGACGGGCCTGCTCCCTATGGTAACCGGGGTGTGGGGACGGGGCCTGTTCCCTATGGTGACCTGCATGGGGATGGGGCCTGTTCCCTATGGTGACCAGGGTGCGGGGACGGGCCTGTTCCCTATGTTGACTGGGGTGTGGGGACGGGGCCTGTGCCTTATGGTGATCGGGGAATGGGGACGGGCACTGTTCCACAGGGTCACTGTTGAAAGGGGCCAGCATCTGTTCACTATGTTGACGGGGATTAGGACGGGGCCTGTTCCCTAAGGTGTCGGGGGCTTCATCCAGTATTCTGCATAATTATTTAAACCTCCATAGCTCTTTATTATCCTTTGGAATCTTTGGTAATCCCCTTATAACTGTTTATATAATTTTATAATACCTTTTGATTATGTTTAACCTGTCATAAAACTTCATCATCCTTTTCTGATCTTCATAAACCTTTACAATCCTTCTTAAACATTTGCAATTATTTATAACCGATGGGAAGACTTAATAATAATTTATTCCACTTGACATTCATGTATAACCCTTTGCATCGCATACAATCTCTACCGTGGACAGAAAACATTGAACATAACCATCGTGACTTGCGCTCTTTTTAAAATGATCACAGTGCATATCTCTTAAAATGGCAGCATTGCATATCAATTAAACTGGCCACAGTGTATTTTACTTAAAACGGTCACAATGCTTATCATTTAAAAATGGCCACAGTGCATGTCACGTAAAATAGCCACACTGCATATCAATTCGAATGGCCACCGTGCACATCCTTTAAAATGGCCATAGTCCATGTCACTTAAAAAGGTAGCACTGCATGTCACCTAAAGTGGCCACGGTGCATGTAGTTTAAAAAAAGGCCACAGTGCATGTCACTAAAAATCGCTGCACTGCATATCAATTAAAAAGGCCACAGATAACTTTCTTTAAAATGACCACTGTACATATCAATTATAATGGCCGCATAGTCTTTCACTTAAATTAGTCACAATGCATATCATTTAAAATGGCTGCAGTGCATAGCTCTTCTAATGACCGCCTTGCATATCACTTAAAATGACCACAATGCATATCACTTATCATGGCCGCAGTGAATTTTACTTTAATGGCCGCACTGTTTGTCACAAAAAATGGTCACATGTCATATCACTTAAGATGGCCACTATGCATATCTTAACATGGTCGAAATGCATGCCACTTTGAACGGTCGCAGTGTCTATCACTTAAAATTGTTTCATGGCATATTATTTAAAATGGTCGAAGTGCATTTAAAATGGGCGCACTGGAAAATCACTTAAAATGGTCATCTGCTTGTCAATTAAAAGTGTCACAGTGCATGTCACTTAAAATGCCACAGTGCATGCCACTTTATCTGGGCGACGTGCATGTCACATAAAATGGCCACAGTGTATGTCACTTAACATGGCCGTACTGAATATTCATAATATGATCACACTGTATATCACTTAAAATGGCCACAGTTCACGTCACTTAAAATGATCATAATGAATGTCATATATAATGGCTGCAGTGCATGCCACTTAAAATGGCCTCCGTACATATCGCTTAACATCTTTGCACTGCATATCATTTAAAATAGCCACAATGCATATTACAAAAATGGTTGCACTGCATGTCACTTTAGAGTTATCAGAAACACATAGAACAAGATAAGGAGCAGAGTTTTGAAAAGCACGGCACAAGCCCAGAGTCGAAGATTGAAGAAAGACAGAGCGAGAGAGAGGAGCAGAGGAAGAAAAATCGAAAGGTGACATCAGAGTGACGTCACAATCGGCAGTGCTAGCAGGGAAGCAGAGAGCTGCTGCGGTGAGTCCACAGGTTAGCGTTTAATTTACTTTAACTCAAACATAGCATTATACTTGATCGATTTATTATTAGATCAAATAAAAACTCAAGCGATTTATAATGCAGAGTGAGAGAGAGACCAGTAGTGAGTGTATTGGTTCAAATTAGGACAACTGTATTAAGTATTATTCGGGTTTATCAGTATTTTTAAGGTTTACCAATAGTAGCATGGTTCATTAGAATTGGCAAAGCTTTATTATCATTGGTGACATATAATGGAATGCCGGAGAGCAGATTAAAAGCTATGTGTGGAGATTCGAATTTGGTGAGTGGCAAGTTCAGTGAAGGGGGCAGAGGTGCTCCACTTTTCCAATTAACTTTTTTTGTGTTCTTTTTTAACCCTCCAGTATTCGGTTCTCGCTTCAGTGCAGTGGAAGGAGCTGCTTTCTGAGCACCTGGTAAGCTGTACATCATAGGCAAGCAGATAGGTGATTGGTTTGAGACGAAGGTAACTGTTTGGTGAGTATTTGCGAAATGATTAAGGTCCATTCTAATCCAAACGTTTAAAATCGTAAAGGAAGTAGTGATAAGTTCATAAAATATGCAGAAAAAACGAAAATAAAATAAGCATTTGAATAAAATAATTAAGTAGTTAATTAAAACAAACTAAGGATGGCAGGATAGGTGATGGATCATGGCTGCAGCATATGGAAGCTCTGGATGCCAATATGATCCAAGGTAAACACATCTGCAGTAAGTATTTGTGTCTCAAAGAGCTTTGGCTCAAAGTCATTGAACTACAGTCCGAACTGCAGACATTGCAACTCGTCAGAGAGGAGGAAAGTTACCTGAACACTTTATACCAGGAGGCATTCACACCCCTTAGGCTAGGGTCTATTGATTTGGTCAGCGCTCAGGGACAGGAGAGGGTGGCAGCAGTTGAGTCAGGTAAGGGGATCCAGAGGGCAGGAGTGCAGGAGCCTCAGCCATTGTTATTGTCCAACAGGTTAGAAGTCCTTTCAGCTAGATTGGATGAGAGTGGGGATTTCAGGGAGGATGAGCCACCTGAGCACGGCACTGTGGTCGAGGAAGCCATTCAAGTGGAGGGAGAAGAAAGAAATGTAGCAGTAGTAGGTGACAGAATATACATAGGGAGATTGGCCCTGTTCTCTGCAGCAAAGAGCAAGAGTCCATTCGGCCGTTTTGCCTGGCCGGTACCAGGGTTCGGGACATCTGCTCAGGGCTGGAGAGGAACGAGCGGTGGGAGGGGGAGGATCCAGTCGTCTTGGTCTCTGTTGGTACCAGCAACATAGGCAGGACAAGGTAAGAGGTTCTGCATAGACAGTATGAGAAACTGGGCACCAAATTAAGATGCAGAACATCAAAGGTAATTATCGCTGGATTATTACATGAACCACGTGCAAATTGGCATAGGGCAAATAAGATTAGAGAAATTAATGCGTTGCTCAAAGGCTGGTGTGTTAGAAGTGGGTTCCGCTTCATGGTGCACTGGCACCAGTACTGGGAAAAGTGGTGGGTGCATCATTTGGAAGGTCTACATCTGAACCGCGCTGGGGGTTGGTGCCAGTGTTCGAGTGAGCTGCATAACTAGGGAGTAGAGAGGGTTTTAAACTGATTAGTGAGGGCAAGGGATCAAATTTGCGATGATATGGTAAATCAAGGAGTCGAGACAGGGCTAGAAAGAAAGGTATTCAAATGGGAAACGATAAAAAGAGTTTGATAGGAAGGGACAGAGCATACAAATCTAAGTGTAAATCAACAGATAACGCTAAAGGTTACAGCAATAATAAAAGAACAAAATTAAAGGCTCTGTCTCAGAATTCACGTCGCATTCGAAACAAAACAGTTGAATTAAGCATGCAAATGAAAATAAATAAGTATGATCTGATAGCCATTACAGACATGCCTGCAGGATGAGATAGATGGGGACCTGAATTTTGAAGGGCACATGGCATTTAGGAAGGACAGAAAAAAGTGGAGGGGTAGCTCTGCAAATTAATGACGGTATTAGCACAATAGAGAGGGGTGACCTAGGTTCAGGAGACCAGGATGTTTGGGTAGAGATGAGAAATCATAAGAACAAGAAGTCACTTGTGGGAGTGGTGTACAGGCCACCTAACATTAACCACACTGTAAGGCCTGGTATAAAGGAAGAAATAATGGAAGCTTGTTAGAAAGGTACAGCTATAATTATGGGGAATTTTAACCTACATGGAGACTGGAAAAATCAGGTAGGCAGAGGTATCCTCTATAATGAGTAAATAGAAGGTTTTCGGGATAATGTCTGGGAGCAATACGTTCTGCAGTGAAACAGAGAACAGGCAAAACTAGACCTGGTATTGTGCAACGAAATAGGATTAATTAATGACTTCATAGTTAAGGCACAGCGAGGTAGCAGCGATCCTAATATGATTGGATTTGAAAATCAGTTTGAGGGAGAGAAGAGTGGGTCCAAGACTACTACTTTAAACGTAAATAAGGGCAATTATGATGGCAGTAAAGCACAGCTAGCTAAAGTGAACTATCAAATTAGGTTAAAGGATATGTCAGTAGTGATGCCGTGGCTGACATTTAAGTGGATATTTCAGAATACACAGAATAGATACATTTAAGCGAGAAAGAAAAATTCCAAGGGTGGGACCTGCCATTCGTCGTTAACTAAAACAGTTGAAGATAGCATCAAAGTTAAAGAAAAAGCCTATATTGGCGCAAAGCTGGGAGGCAGTTCAGAAGATTGGACAGAATATAAAAAATAAACAACAAAAAATGACTATTAGATTGATAAGGAAGGTAACATTAGCATACGACAGAAAGCCAGCTGGAAATATAAAGGCAGATAGTAAGAGTTTCTATGGATATTTAAAAAAAGAAAAGGATTCGCAAAGTGTGTGTTGGTCCCATAGAAAGTGACTCTGGGGAATTAATAATGGTGAATAAGGAGAAGACAGATGAACTGAACAGGTATTTCCCATCAACCTTTACTATAGAGGATACATGTAACATCCCAGTATTAGCTTTAAGTCAGGAAATCTAAGGGAGGGAGGAACTTAAGAAAATTGCAATCACCAGGGAAGTGGTACTGAACACATTGTTGGAACTGTGGGCTGACAAGTCCCCGATGGAATTCATCCCAGTGTGTTAAAAGAAGTGGCTGGTGAGATACTTGATACTTTAGTTTAAATTTTCCAAAATTCCCTAGATTGAGGGAAGGTTCCGTTAGATTGAAAAATAGCGAATGTAACTCCATTATTCAAAATGGGAGGGAGGCAGAAAGCAGGAAATGACAGACCAGTTAACTTAACATCTGTCTTTGTGAAAATGTTGGAAGCTATTATTAAAGACGTTATAGCAGGGCATTAAGAAAAAATCAAGGTAATTAGGTAGAGTCAACATGGATTTGTGAAAAGGAAATCATGTTTCACCAATATATTGGGGTTCTTTAAGGGAACTGCATGTGCTGTGGATAAAACGTAACTTGGGATGTATTGTACTTAGATTTTCACAAGGCATTTGATAAGGTGCCACATCAAAGGTTATTGCAGAAAATAAAAGCTCATGGTGTCGGTGCTGACATATTGGCATGGATCGAAAATTGGCTTGCTAATAGGGACAGAGAGTAAGCATAACTGGGTCATTTTCTGGTTGGCAGGATGTAATGACTGGTGCACCACGGGGATCTGTGCTGCGGTGTCAACTTCTTACAATTTGTATTAATGATTTAAATGAAGGGACCGAAAGTATGGTTGCTAAATTTGCTGATGACACAAAGATAGGTAGGAAAGTAACTTGTGAAGAGGACATAAGGGTGCGACAAAGGAATGTAGATAGGTTAGATGAGTAGGAAAAGACCTAGCAAATGAAGCATAATGTGGGAAGGAAGGAGATTGTCCACTTTGGTAGGAAGAATGAAAAAGATGTATATATCTCAATGGTGAGAGATTGTAGAGCTCTGGGATGTGGAGGGATCTGGGTACCCTAGTGCATGAATCACAAAAGGTTAGTATTCAGGTACAGCACCTATTTAGAAAGCTAATAGAATGTTATCATTTATCGTGAGGGGAACTGAATGCAAAAGTAAGGAGGTTTTGCTTCAGCTATACAGTGCATTGGTGAGACCACGTCGGGAGTACTGTGTTCAGTACTGGTCTCCATATTTAAGGAAGGATGTAAATGCGTTAGAGGCAGTACAGAGAAGATTTACTAGACTGGTAGCTGGGTGGGCTGTCTTATGAGGAACGAATGGACAGACTAGGCTTGTATCCGCTGGAATTTAGAAGATTAAGAGGCGACTTGATTGAAACATATAAGATCCCGAGGGGTCTTGACAGGGTGGATGAGGAAAGGATGTTTCCCCTTGTTGGAGAATCTAGAACTAGGGGTCACTGTTTAAAAAATAAGGGGGCGCCCATGTAAGACAGAGATGAGGAGAAATGTATTCCCTCAGAAGGTCGTGAGTGTTTGGAATTCTCTCCCTCAAAAGGTGGTGGAAGCAGAGTCTTTGAATATTTGCAAGGCAGAGGTAAATAGATTTTTGATAAGCAAGGGGGTGCAAGGTTATCGGGGGGAGATGGAAATGTGGAGTTATCAGTTCAGCCATGAGTTTAGTGAATCGCGGAGCAGCCTTGAAGGGGCGAGTAGCCGACGCCTGCTCCTAATTTGTATGTTTGCATGCTCATATATTTAAATAGCCACAATGCTTGCCACTTAAAATGGCCAAAATGCATACAACTTAACATGGCCACAGTGCATGAAACTTAAAATGGTCGAAATGCATGCCACGTAAAATGGTTGCAGTGCATATCGTTTAAAACGGTTGCATTGCACCCAATATTAAATGGCCACCGTGCCTTTCGCATAAAGTGGCTGCACTACAATCACTAATAATGATCATCTGCTAGTCACTTAAACGGTTCACTGTGCATGTCACTTAAAATGGCCAGACTGCATATCACTTAAAACAGCCCCAGTGCATATCATTTAAAATTGTCGCACACTGTATTCCTTTAAATTGCCACATTGCATGTCACTTAAAATGCCCACAATGCATACCACTTAACATGGCCACAGTGGATATCACATACAATGGCCAGTGCAATAAACAGACTCTAACACATGGAGACCCATTGGATGCTGACTCAGGTTAAAGGCCTCAATCCAAGGAAGAGGAAGACTATTTCCAATTAAATTCCTCTTCCCAAAACTTCCTCATTCCCTTTGGATCTTGGTAATACAGTTATCAAAGTAAACACAAATGTCCCGTGGACGAGAGGGAAAAATAAATTGGATAAATCAAAGGAAGAGATTCATTTGAAAAAGTGCAGCAGGAACCCAGAGCTTCCTGCCTCAGTTACACTGACATTCTCTCAGAAACATCCGATTACAAACAAATCCCTCTTAGAAAGCAAATGACTGAATGTGATAAAAATTGAGAGAGGGAAACGTTGAGAGCACACAACCCACACACTCCAGACTGAGAGAAATAGTCCTTCCCCTGGAGCAAGGGAGAGAGGAGGGTCTGGGATTGAGACTCAGTCCCCTACCACCCAGACACGGCCTAGGTCAGCAGTTTTCTTCATCCACTGAGTGTAACATGTTGGGATGTCTCTCAATCTGTTCGCTGGGGGTTCTGTCCATTAGCACGTTAATGCAGGACATTCCAACACTTTTGTCTCTTCCTTTCAGGTGCGAAAGAATGCAAGCTCAAGCAACTCATGGGTGGTAACGACACTCACTATCATTCTTCCCCTTCATTTCTCTCTAACCCCATCCCTGCTTCGAATCTCACTGCTTGTGTGTATTCACAATGCCCCCTGATCTTCCCATCCCTGATGCTGAATGCTCTTATATTCACAAAGGACTCAGTTTTATCCCCTTAAATCCCCATCGCAATGAATTTAGTGCTCACCATGACGTTGAGCTCCTGTTCTATCGCCTTCCACTCCGGCTCACCTGTTTCACCAGGAGTACTCCCCTCGACCAGCAGACCCATTCATCCACCTCAAGTATTCTCCATCCACCTGGACCCCTCCCTCTGGCCTCTTACCAATTCTTGATCTTTTCATTTGGAACTGGTAGCCTGACATCGGCCGTCTCAATTTCTCTAATCCCCTCACTCACTCTAACCTGTCTCCCTCTGAACTTGCTGCACTCCGCTCTCTCAGGCCTAACCCCAACATTGTGATCAAACCAGCTGCCATAGCTCGTGCTATTTTTTTCTGGTGCACTGACCTCTACCTTGCAGAGGCTGAGCACCAACTCTCTGACACTTCTTCCTATCTCCCTTGGATCATGACCCACCACCGAACGTCAAGCTATTCACCGCATCACCTCCGGAGATCTTCCCTCTACAGCTTCCAACCGCATAGTACTGTAACCCCGGATATCCCACTTCTACCTTCTTCCCAAAATCCACAAATAGGACTGTCCGAACAGACCCATAATTTCAATTTCTTCCTGCCCCACTGAACTTATTTCTTCCTATCTTTACTTTATGTTTTCTCCCCTGGTCCAGTCCCTACCCACCTACATCCATGACTCTTCTGATGCCCGACGTCATTTTCACAATTTCTAGTTTCCTGGCCCGAACTACTTCCTATTCACTCTGGACGTCCGCTCTCTCTACACCTGCATCCCCCATCAGGATGCTCTGAGGGCTCTCCGCTTCTTCCTTGAACAGAGGCCCAACCATTCCACATCCACAACCACCCTCCTCTGCCTGGATGAACTTGCTCCCAGTTTTACTCACTTCCTTCATATGAAAGGGGTTACAATGGGTACCCACATGGCCATAGTTATGCCTGTCTGCTTGTGGGATATGTCGACCATGCCTTTTTCCAATCCTACTCAGGCCCACTCCACCAAAACATTTTCCAGTGTATTGCTGACTGTATCGGTGCCGTTTCCTGCTCCCGCCCCGAACTGGAAAACTGCATTAATTTTGCTTCCAATTTTCACCATTCTCTCACTTTTGAATGGTTCATCTCCGACACTTCCCTTCCTTGGGCCGAGGTTGAATTTACGCTTTCCTGTTGTGTGTGTGGCACTCACTGCGACTCCAGATGGGATTAACAAAGTCCAGGATTAAAGTGCCCCATTTCTGTTGTGTGAATGGGATGCAGTAACACTCTAGCTGGGATTAACACAGGACGGGTACGAAATGATCGTCTGCTGATGCGTGACTGGTTCTCAGTATAACCCCATACAGAATTAACACTGGCATGATTTGTATTGACCCTTTCCTGGTATGTGAGTGGAATTCAGTTCTACTCCAGTTAGGATTAACTCAGGGCTGGTTTGAATTGTCTAATAACTAGTGCGTAAGTGAGAATCAGTACCACTCCAGCTGGGATTAATCCAGGTCTATTTTAAATTAGCCTTTTTCATGGTGCATGAGAGGGATTAAGTACCACTCCAGCTGGGAGTAAGTCAGGCCTGGATTGAATTGTCTACTTACTGGTGTGTGAGTGGGACTCAGTACCAATACAGGTGGGATTAACACAGGCTTGGTTTGAATTGTCCCTTTCCTGCTCAGTGAGTGGACTCAGTACCAAACTAACTGGGATTCAATCAGGCCCATTTCTAATTGGCTCTTTCATGCTTTGTGTGGAGGTCTCAGCACCACTCCAGATGGGATGAACACAGGTTTGGTATTAATTGACCATTTTACTCGTGTGTGAGTGTGTCTCAGTACCACTGCAACTCGACGTAACACCAGGCCTGCTTTGAACTGGCATGAACACATCTTTACACCTTCTCCTTTGTTATCTCTTGCCCCACCCCCGCTTTACTTGCTTATAACTTTTTGCATTTCTAATATTTGCTAGTTCTGAAGACGGGTTACTTACCTGAAACGTTAACTCTGCTTCCCTCTCCACAGATGCTGCCAGATCTGCTGAGTATTTCCAGTATTTCTTGTTTTTATTTCAGATTTCCAGCATCCGCAGTATTTGGCTTTTATTAAACTGGCACGATCCTGGTTTGTGAGTGGGACTCAGTACCTCTCGATCTGGGATTCACTCAGGCCTGATTTGAAATTGTCCTTTCCTGCATCGTAAGTGGGACACAGAACCACTACAGATGTGAGTAAAAATGGTCTGGCTTGAATTTGCCATTTTCAAGTGTATGAGTGGGACTCAGAATAAATCCAACTTGGGTCACCACAGGCCTGGATTGAATTGGCCCTTCCGTGCTATGTGAGTGGGATTCAGTACCACTTCAACTGAAATTAACACAGGCCAGATTTAAATTGGCCCTTTCTTGGTGCCTGAGTAGGAGTCAGTACTACTCCAGCTGGGATTTACGCCAGCCTGGTTTGAATTGGCCCTTTCCTGGTTTGTGATTGGGACTCTGAACCATTCCGTCTGACATTACCACAGGTCAGATTTGAATTGGCCCTTCTGTGTTTGGTGAGTGGGACTCAGTACTACTCAAGCTTTGATTAATACAAACCTGGTTTTAATTGGCCCTTTCCTGGAGTATGAGTGGGAATCAGATGCAATCCTACAGCGAATAACAAAGGCTTCATTTGGGTTGGATCTGTCCTGAAGTGTGGGTTGGGCTCAGTCACACGCCAGCTGGGATTAACACAGGCCTGGTTTGAACTGGCCGGTTTCGTCGACGGTGTAGGTGGCTCTGTGGGACCCCTTGTCAATGGAGAGATGTGCAAGAACTGGAAGAAAGCTCCCTGCAGTGATGGGCGAGGGAATCCATGGTTTTGGGGTGGGGGGGGCGGGGTGAGGTAGGAGAGTGGAGTTAAGGCCATAATGAGATCAGTCACGATGTTACTAAGTGGTGGATCAGGCTTGAAGGGCCGAATGCCCTTGTCCTGCTCATATTTCTTATGTTTTTATTCTTAATAATTTTGGTGCATGACAATAATTTTGGTACATGATGTTGGTGAATGTCCAATTTCTTGCAGCAGCCAGGATGCATTCATTCCGAAGCAGTTGTCTGCTCCCACTATCTTCAGACATGCATGGAAAGTCAGAATGTGCCTCGTTGGAGCAGAAGGTTACCTCCTCTATACCTGGGTCATGACCTCTAACGTCCACCCACTCCAATCCTTCCACAACCCAACCAGATGAGATGTATCACAGCCTGTTATGTGAGACAAGGGAGGAGATAGCAGGGGCTCTGACGCAGATTTTCAAATCCTCTCTGGCAACAGGAGAGGTACCAGAGGATTAGAGGTCAGCGAATGTGGTTAGTCAAGAAGGAAAGCAAGGATAAACTATGTAATTGCAGGCTGGTGACTCTATCATTGGTGGTAGGGAAACCATTGTAAAAATTCTGAGGGACAGGAGTAATCTTCACTTGGGGAGGCAGAGATTAATCATGAATAGTCAGC
Organism: Heterodontus francisci; assembly: GCF_036365525.1. Taxonomy (NCBI): domain Eukaryota; kingdom Metazoa; phylum Chordata; class Chondrichthyes; order Heterodontiformes; family Heterodontidae; genus Heterodontus; species Heterodontus francisci. The sequence goes on along the minus strand of NW_027141156.1, from coordinate 2,866,015 downwards.
ATGGCTTTGTCAAAGGGGGATCGTGTATAACAAATTTGGTTGAATTTTTTGAGGAGTTGACTGGATGTGTAGCTGAGGGTAAAACAGTTGATGTCGTCTACATGGACTTCAGTAAGGCTTTTGATAAGGTCCCGCATGCGAGATTGGTTCAGAAAAACTGAGCCCATGGGATCGAAGACAATTTGATAAATTGGATCCAAAATTGACTCAGTGGCAGGAGGCAAAGTGTGATGTTCAAGGGTTGTTTCTGCGAGTGGAAGCCTTTGACCAGTGGAGTGCCACTAGGATCGGTGCTGGGACCCTTGCTGTTTGTAGTGGACATTAATTATTTAGACGTGAATATAGGAGGTGTGATCAGTAAGTTCGCAGATAACAAGAAAATTGGTCATGTTGTAAATAGTGAGGAGGAAAGCCTTAGATTACAGGACGATATAGATGGGCTGGTAAAATGGGTGGAACAGTGGCAAATGGAATTTAATCCTGAGAAGTGTGAGGTGATGCATTTTGGGACGACTAGCAAGGCAAGGGAATATGCAATGGATGATAGGACCCTGGGAAGTACTGATGGTGAGAGGGACATTGGTGCACTTGTCCATAGATCACTGAAGACGGCAGCACAGGTAGACAAGGTGGTTTGGAAGGCATACTTGCCTTTATTAGCCAAGGAATAGAATATAAGAGGAAGGAGGTTTGATGGAGCTGTATTAAACGCCAATTACTCCATAGCTGGAGTACTGTGTACAGTTCTGGTCACCACACTACAGGAAGGATGTGAGTGCACTGGAGATGGTGCAGAGGAGATTCACCAGGATGTTGCCTGGGCTGGAGCATTTCAGCTATGAAGAGAGGCTGGATAGACTTGGGCTGTTTTCCTTTCCTTCAGAGAAGGATGACGGAGGAATCTGATTGAGGCATACAAAATTATAAGGGTCATAGATAGGGTAGATAGGAAGACACATTTTCCCTTAGTGGAAGTGTCAATCGCCAGGGCACATAGATTTAAGGTAAGGAGCAGGAGGTTTAGAGGGCATTTGAGGGGAAAAGAAATCACCCAGAGGGAGGTTGGAATCTGGAACTCACTGCCTGAAGGGGTGGAAGAGGCAGGAACCCTCAATACATTTAAGGAGTTTTTCGATGAGCGCTTGAAATGCCATCACATTCAAGGCTACAGGTCAAGTGCTGGAAAATGCGATTAGAATCGATAGGTGCTTTATGGCTGGTACAGACACAATGGACCAGAGGGCCTGTTTCTGTGCTGTATAATTCTGTGACTCCATGACTCGAAAGCCACGAAGCATTCACATGAAAGAAACCCGTGTTTAACGTTATCAATGGAGTCACCAGGAACATGATGGAACAGAACATCAGTGTCATGAAACAATGAGTTCAATGTCTGAACCGCTCGGGGTGAGCCCTCCAGTAGACACTGGAGCAGGTGTCCAAGTTCGTGGTGTTCTGCTGCACCCTTCATATTATCACCAACATGAGGACACAGGAATTGGCACCAGGAATCCGGAGTCCACGTCAGGAGGAGGAGGAGGAGGAGGGAGGGAGGATACTTCGAGGAAGCCTTCGAATCGTACAGGCTGTCGGAGAGTATCTGCTAACATTGCGGTTCCTATTGGACAACTTCCTTTACCACCATGGATCCCGCATTCTCCACCATTACACCCATCTGAGACGCCCCATCACAGTGTCCCCTGAGTCACAATCCTGCCGTAAAAACCACCAACAAAAACCTTTTCATTAACATGTTTTTCCAACAACACATGTAATTATACAAACAAAACTGAACTGTTCATTCTTGTGGATTCCCTTGCTGCCAGTCTTGTGGGTTCCCTCGACTTGCCTAGTGCTCCGACACACTGTTTCCCCAGTGGCTGCAGCATGGCTGGTGGAAGGCTGCTGACTTTCACTGGGGGAGACTGCAGATAGCCTTGCAGGACGTCCTCGAGCAGCTCTGGGCCTTGAGTGCTCGGATTGGGACTGCACCACCACGACATGGGTAGCAGCAGCCTGGGCTGGCTGACGGGCAACAGCAAAGACATTGGAGGAGTGGCAGTGAAGGGAGAACACATACTGTCAGCCTGATAGAGGACAGCAGGTTCATGCTCCACGGAGGCACTGCCAATCCCACGGGGAGACACTTCAGCAATCTTAGTAATTTGCAGGATCACAGATTGCTGGAGTAATGTGAATGCCTGCAAACCTCTATGAACACTGAGATCCACAGCCATGATGACAGCAGTCTGATCCTGCATGGCAGCAAGCATGGATCTCATAACTTCAGTCTAAGCTTCTACTGCAGCACTGAGACATTGGGTGTCTACCGTTAGTGCTGCAGTGGAAGCTGAGACAATGGTCAGCAGGCACTGCATCACGGCTGGGTCCGCCAGTGCTGACATGGAGTTAGTGATGATTTCCACAGGGGAAAAATGTTTTTAAAGCTCTGTGGAATGTCCTGTGCCATGTTGGAGCCAGACTCCTCCATGTTCCTTGACACTGACAACAGACTGTCTGGCAGGCCTGTCAATGGACAACGTATCTCAGTGTACATGTCCATCAGCAGTCTCCTGTATGCTGTTCCAGCAATGTTCACATCTGAATCCTGTATATTATAACTCGTTTGTGACCTCAGCCTTCTGGTGAACTGGCATCTGATCTATCATTTTCCTGCTGCCTTGGCTGCAGCCTGCTCATGTCCAGTAACTGCAGGATAAATATTTACAGTCCGGCGGACTGATATGAATTAACTAACAACATTCGGAATGCATTTGTTAAAGGGAAATCATGTTTAACAAAATTGGCTGAGACTTATGATTTGTTAACAGAGAGCTTTGATGAGGGTAATGCTGTTGTTGTGGTGTAGATGGACTTCCAAAAGGAATTGGTAAAACTGCCACATAGCTGGACTAGTAGAAACGTTATAGCTGATGGAATAAAAGGGACAGTAGCAGCATTGACACGAAATTGGCTGGGTAACAGGAAACCGATAGTATTGATAAACGCTTTTCTTCTCAGGCTGCAGGCATTTATATAGTGGGGTTTCCCAAGGGTTGGTGATCGGGCACTACTTTTCTGTATCTATATTTATGACCTGTATGTTGGTCTGCAGGGTACTATTGCAAAATTTGCAGACGACACAAAACTTGGCATCAGTGTGAACAGAGAAGACGATATTTGTGGACTTCAAGAGGACAGAGACAGGCTGATGGAATAGGCAGATAGGTGGCTGATGAAATTTAATGTTGAGAAGTGTGAAGTGATTGATTGTGGTCGGGAAGTTGTGTCGAGACGATATAAATTAAAGGAAAATAAAAACAAAATACTGCGGGTGCTGGAAATCTGAAATAAAAACAAGAAATGCTGGAACCACTCAGCAAGTCTGGCAGCATCTATGAAAAGAGAAGCAGAATTAACACATTAAAGGATACCTTTCTAAAAAGGGTGCTGGAGCAGTATGGTATGTATGATCATACCATTAGAGGTGGCAGGACAGGTTGAGAAAGCAATTCGTAAGGCGTGTGTGATACTAGGTTTTAGAAATAGAGACATGGAATCCAAAAGCAAGGAAGTTATTATGAACGTTGAGAAAAACTGCCTCTGTCTGAAATGGGGTGCTGTGTCCAGTCCTGGGCACAACACTTCAGGAAGATTGTGAAAACATTAGAGAGGAGGCAGCAAAGATTTACAAAGAGAATACACACGAACACAAGAAATAGGAGCAGGAGTAGGCCATTAAGCCCCTCGAGCCTGCCCCACCATTCGATAAGATTATGGCTGATCTGTCCCAGGCCTCAACTCCTCCTTCGGGCCTGTTCTGCATCACCCTCGACTCCCTGAGATTTCAAAAATCTATCCACCTCCTCCTGAAATACATTTAGTGATCGAGCCTCCACAACTCTCTGAGGTAAAGAATTCCAGAGATTCACCACCCTCTGAGAGAAAAAATTTCTTTGCTTCTCAGTTTTAAACATGTGCACCTTTATTCTGTACCTACATCCCCTCGTTAGAGATTTCCCCCTCCAGTGGAACCATTTTTTCAACATCTACTCTGTTAAGCCCCGGAGAATCTTATATGTTTCAATAAATCTTCTAAACGCCAATGAATAAAGGTCTAACCTGTTAAGCCTTTCTTGATAAGACAACTCTGCATCCCAAAAATCAGCCCAGTGAACCTTTTCTGAACTGCCTCCAATGTTAGTATATCCTTCCTTAAATACAGGGACCAAAACTGTATGCAGTACTCCAGGTGTGGCCACACCAACACCCTGTACAATTGGAATAAGACTTCCCAATTTTTAAACTCTAACCCCCAAGCAATGAAGGCCAAAATTCCATTTGCATTCGTAATTACTTGCTGCACTTGCATGCTAACATTTTGTGTTTCATGCACAAGAATACCCAGATCCCTCTGTGTCAAACGGCGATGGCTGCTGCTTCTGGTCTCGGGCCGCGGCATTTTTTATCTCCCAGCTCCTCTCGCCTGTTCCGCTCTCGCCGCGGGCGCCGCCCTCGCCGCTGCTTCTGGTCTCGGGGACTCGGCTCTTTTTATCTGCTGGCTCCTCCCATCTGTTCCCGCTCTCACCGCAGCAGCTATCGCCGCTGTGTCTGGTCTCGGGCCTTCACTCCTTTTATCTCCCTTGAATGCATCTCATCTGTTCCTGTGACCTTATCCACTTCAAGTACAGACAGCCTATCGAATACCTCCTCTTTATCAATTTAATCCCCCTAGTGTCCGACTTACCTCCTCTTTCAACATTTCCTGGGCTGCATCTGAGAATCATAGAAGGCTTATGGCACAGAAAGAGATCACTTGGCCCATCCGAAAAAACATCCGTCAATTGGGTGGCACAGTGGCGCAGTGGTTAGCACCGCAGCCACACTGCTCCAGCGACCCGTGTTCAATTCTGGGTACTGTCTGTGTGGAGTTTGCAAGTGTCCCTGTGTCTACATGGGTTTCCTCCAGGTGCTCTGGTTTCCTCCCACATGCCAAAAACGTGCTGGTAGATAGGATAATTGGGCTTTATAAATTGCCCCCAGTATAGGTAGGTGGTCGGGAAATATCGGGACAGGTGGAGATGTGGTCGGAATGTGGAATAAGCGTAGGATTAGTAGAAAATGGGTGCTTGGTGGTTGGCACAGACTAGATGGGTCGAAGAGCCTGTTTCAGTGCTGCATCACAAAAAAACTAAAATTCTGCTCCCACCTTCCAGCATTTGATAGATTACGGCACTGGAGGTGTACATCCAGACCCCTTTTGAATGAGTTGTGGGTTTCTGCCTCAACTACCCTTTCGGGACGTGGGTTCCAGATTCACACCACCCTCTGGGTGAGACATAATGTCCACAGCTCACCTATAATATTTCTTTCAATTACTTTCAATCTAATCCCCCTAACGCTTTCTATAGGTATATCAGGAATAAAAGAATGACTAGAGTTAGATTAGGGCTAATCAAGGATAGTAGTGGGAAGTTGTTTGTGGAATCAGAGGAGATAGGGGAAGCGTTAAATGAATATTTCTCGTCAGTATTTACAGTAGAGAAAGAAAATGTTGTCGAGGAGAATACTGAGATACAGACTACTAGGCTAGATGGGATTGAGGTTCACAAGGAGGAGGTGTTAGCAATTATGGAAAGTGTGAAAATAGATAAGTCCACTGGGCCAGATGGAATTCATCCTAGGATTCTGTGGGAAGTCAGGGAGGAGATTGCAGAGCCTTTGTCCTTGATCTTTATGTCGTCATTGTCGACAGGAATAGTGCCGGAAGACTGGAGGACAGCAAATGTTTTCCCCTTATTCAAGAAGGGGAGTAGAGACAGCCTTGGTAATTATAGACCTGTGAGCCTTACTTCGGTTGTGGGTAAAATGTTGGAAAAGGTTATAAGAGATAGAATTTATAATCATCTTGAAAAGAATAAGTTCATTTGCGATAGTCAGCACGGTTTTGTGAAGGGTAGGTCGTGCCTCACAAACCTTATTGAGTTTTTTGAGAAGGTGACCAAACAGGTGGATGAGGGTAAAGCCGTGGATGTGGTGTATGTGGATTTCAATAAGGCGTTTGATAAGGTTCCCCACGGTTGGCTATATCAGAAAATACGGAAGTATGGGATTGGAGGTGATTTCGTGCTTTGGATCAGGAATTGGCTAGCTGAAAGAAGACAGAGGGTGGTGGTTGATGGCAAATGTTCATCCTGGAGTTTAGTTACTAGTGGTGGACCGCAAGGATCTGTTTTGGGGCCACTGCTGTTTGTCATTTTTATAAATGACCTGGATGAGGGTGTAGAAGGGTGGGTTAGTAAATTTGCAGATGACACGAAGGTCGGTGGAGTTGTGGATAGTGCCGACGGATGTTGTAGGTTACAGAGGGACACAGATAGGCTACAGAGCTGGGCTGAGAGATGGCAAAAGGAGTTTAATGCGGAAAAGTGTGAGGTGATTCACTTTGGAAGGAGTAACAGGAATGCAGAGTACTGGGCTAATGGGAAGATTCTTGGTAGTGTAGATGAGCAGAGAGATCTTGGTGTCCAGGTACATAAATCCCTGAAAGTTGCCACCCAGGTTAATAGGGCTGTTAAGAAGGCATATGGTGTGTTAGCGTTTATTAGTAGGGGGATCGAGTTTCGGAGCCACGAGGTCATGCTGCAGCTGTACAAAACTCTGGTGCGGCCGCAACTGGAGTATTGCGTGCAGTTCTGGTCACTGCATTTTAGGAAGGATGTGGAAACGTTTGAAAGGGTGCAGAGGAGATTTAATAGGATGTTGCCTGGTATGGAGGGAAGGTCTTACGAGGAAATGCTGAGGGAATTGAGGCTGTTTTCGTTAGAGAGAAGGAGGAGGAGAGGTGAATTAATAGAGACATAGAAGATAATCAGAGTTTTAGATCGGATCGATTGTGAGAGTCTTTTTCCTCAGATGGTGATGGCAAACACGAGGGGACATAGCTTTAAGTTGAGGGGTGATAGATATAGGACAGATGTCAGAGGTAGTTTCTTTACTCAGAGAGTCGTAGGGGCGTGGGACGTCCTGCCTGCAAAAGTAGTAGACTCGCCAACTTTAAGGGCAATTAAGTGGTCATTCGATAGACCTATGGATGAAAATGGAATAGTGTAGGTCAGATGGTTTCACAGGTCGGTGCAACATCGAGGGCCGAAGGGCCTGTACTGCGCTGTAATGTTCTATGTTCTATGTTCTGTCACTGATCTCTCTGCTAATGTGAATAGACCCTTCACCTCCACTCCATCCACGCCCGTCTCTATTTTGTACATTTCAATCGGTTCTCCCCTCAGCCTTCTCTTTTCCAAAGAGAATAAACCCAGCCTATCCAATCTTTCATCACAGCTGCATTTTATCAGTCGTGGCAATATCCTCGGAAATATCCTCTCTAACCTCTCTAGTGCAATTACCTCCTTTCTGTAATGAGGTGAGCAGAATTGCACACAGTACTCAAGTTGTGGTTGAACAGAAATGTGGAGGTTGTTTAGGGAGTGCTTGCTGCGACTGCTGGTAAGGTTTGTCCTGATGAAGCAAGGAAGGGATGGGTAGGGTGAAGGAACCTTGGTTGACAAGAGATGTGAAATAGCTAGTCAAGAGGAAGAAGGAAGCTTACTTAAGGTTGAGGAAGCAAGAATCAGACAGGGCTCTAGAGGGTTACAAGGTAGCCAGGAAGGAACTGAAGAATGGACTTAGGAGAGCTAGAAGGGGACATGAAAATGTCTTGCCGGGCAGGATTCAGGAAAATCCCAAGGCGTTCTACACTTATGTGAGGAATAAGAGGATGGTCACAGTGAGGGTAGGGCCGATCAGGGATAGTGGAGGGAACTTGTGCCTGGAGTCGGAGGAGGGAGGGGAGGTCCTAAATGAATACTTTGCTTCAGTATTCACTAGTGAGAGGGAAATGGTCGTTTGTGACGACAGCGTGAAACAGGCTGATATGCTCGAACAGGTTGATGTTAAGAGGGAGGATGTGCTGAAAATGTTGAAAGACATGAGGACAGATAAGTCCCCGGGGCCAGACGGGATATACCCAAGGATTAACCGAGAAGCGAGGGAAGAGATTGCCGTGCCTTTTGCGATGATCTTTGCGTCCTCACTGTCCACTGGAGTAGTACCAGATGATTGGAGGGTGGCAAATGTTATTCCCCTGTTCAAGAAAGGGAATAGGGATAACCCTGGGAATTATAGACCAGTCAGTCTTCGTCGGTAGTGGGCAAATTATTGGAGAGGATTCTGAGAGACAGGATTTATGATTATTTGGAAAAGCATAGTTTGATTAGAGAGAGTCAGCGTGGCTTTGTAAGGGGCAGGTCATGCCTCACAAGCCTTATTGAATTCTTTGAAGATGTGACAAAATACTTTGATGAAGGAAGAGCAGTCGATGTGGTGTATGTGGATTTAGCAAGTCGTTTGATAAGGTTCCCCATGGTAGGCTCATTCAGAAAGTAAGGAGGCATGGAATACAGCGAAAGTTGGCTGTCTGGATACAGAATTGGCTGGCCCATAGAAGACAGAGGGTGGTAGTAGATGGAAAGTATTCAGCCTGGAGCTCGGTAACCAGTGATGTTCCGCAGGGATCTGTTCTGGGACCTCTGCTCTTTGTGATTTTTATAAATGATTCGGATGAGGAAGTGGAAGGCTGGGTTAGTAAGTTTGCCGATGACACGAAGGTTGCTGGAGTTGTAGATAGTGTGGAAGGCTGTTGTAGGTTGCATCGGGACATTGACAGGATGCAGAGCTGGGCTGAGACGTGTCAGATGGAGTTCAACCTGGAAAAGTGTGAAGTGATTCATTTTGGAAGATGGAATTTGAATGCAGAATACAGGATTAAAGACAGGATTCTTGGTACTGTGGAGGAACAGAGGGATCTTGGGGTCCACGTCCATAGATCGCTCAAAGTTGCCACCCAAGTTGACAGTGTTGTTACGAAAGCATATGGTGTGTTGGCTTTCATTAACAGGGGGATTGAGTTTAACAGGCACGAGGTTATGCTGCAGCTCCATAAAGCCCTGGTTGGACCACACTTGGAATATTTTGTTCAGTTCTGGTCACCTCATTACAGGAAGGATGTGGAAGCTATAGAGAGGGTGCAGAGGAGATGTACCAGGATGCTGCCTGGACTGGAGGGCATGTCTTACAAAGAAAGGTTGAGGGAGTTAGGCCTTTTCTCATTGGAGCGAAGAAGGATGAGAGGTGACTTGATAGAGGGGTACAAGATGATGAGAGGCAAAGATAGTTTGGATAGCCAGAGACTTTTTCCCAGGGTGGAAAGGGCTATCACCAGTGGGCATAATATTAAGGTGATTGGATAAAGGTTTCGGGGAGATGTCAGAGGTAGGTTCTTTACACACAGAGTGGTGGGTGCGTGGAATGCACTGCCAGCGGTGGTTGTAGAAGCAGATACATTTGGGACATTTAAGCGACTCTTGGATAGGTACATGGATGATAGTAGCATGAAGGGTGTGTAGGTAGTTTGTGCCTAGAGTAGGTTAAAGGATCGGCACAACATCGTGCGCCGAAGGGCCTGTACTATGCTGTACTGTTCAATGTTCTATGTTAACCAATGACTTATACAGTTCCAGGATAACCTCCCTGCTCTTCTATTCTATATCTCAGCTAATGTAGGAAAGGATTCCATATCTTCTTGCTTGTTGAAGACAGATGTAAAGTATTCATTTCGTACCTCAGCTATGCCCTCTACCTTCATGTGTAAATCACATTTCTGGCCCCGAATCGGCCCCATTCCACCTTTTACTACCCTTCCCCTGGTTATATGCCAATAGATGACTTGGGGACTTCCTTTAATACTAGCAGCCAGTCTCTTTTCATGCTCTTTCCTTGTTTCTCTTATTTGCTTTTTCACTTCCCCTCTGGACCTTCTATATTCTGCCTGGTTCTCAATAGTATTTTCTACCTGGCATCTGTCATAAGTTTGAATATCGGTGAATAAACTTGTCAACTTTTCGTGCGACCTTCAAAGGTCTGTGTGAATAACCACCAAGACGTTCTGTTCCTGGCTCCTCATTTAATCAATACCCATTTGTTTATATTGCCTTCGCTTGCACTTCCTACCCAAATGTCTCACTTCATGCCTCACTGTGTTAAATTACATCTGCCATGTGTCTGCTCAGTTCATCAGTCAGTCTCTGTCCTTCTCAAGTCCGTTACTATCCTTGTCATTGTTTATCAATATTTCTGAGTTTCCTGCCATCCAAAAACTTTGACATTATCCCCTCCGTACACAATCCTGTGGTATTGACATATAGCAACACTGATCCCAACAGTGACCATGGGGAACCCCACTGTGTACTTCCCTCCAGACTGAACAACAACCATTCTCCACGACTCCCTGCTTTCTGTCACTTACCTAATTTCCTGCATGCTGGCATTGAAAATAAAAGAAAAGATTTCCATTTATGTAACGCCTTTCATGACCACTGCATGTACAAAGCGATTTACAACCAATGAGTACGTTTTAAAGGTGAGAAATGTGGCTCGGGGTCTTTTCATGTCTTATTATACCAAAGTTTAACTTTAAACACATTGTGTTTTGAGCTCCCCTGCGTGAATCCTTGTTCACAACTTTCCAATTATAAGGCAAAAAATGAGCACAAACAGGCTTTCTTTGGTTTAACGAAGAAAGAATTAAATTTATTGAAACTTAAACTTAAAATCTAATACGGTTCCTGCCTACAGATTTATGACGCACCCACACTAGCATGCACATGCAATATAAACATGCAAACAGGGCCAGAAAAGAGCAGAAGCAAAGTTAGTGGAACAGTTTGAGGCAATGTCTTGTTACTGTGTCTCGAGCTCACGGTATTCATTGATTGTAGAAAAAGTCATGCATTTCATTGGGGCCCAGTAGTCTTCTTAAAACCTCGTTCACGGAGAAACCCATTCACTTTTTGAATTTCAAGTGTTTTTGCAAGATTCAGTTCTGTGGGAAAAGATGAAGGCAGGCAGACAGGAGAGGAGATGTTCTCAGGCTAGGAGCACACGGTGCTCTGAGTTCGAAATCTGTTTTTCCAGTTTAAAACTCCCCGGGTCGTCCAGCAGGTGGTCACGTGACAGACTGTTTTGACCAGGTCTCTTTATGTGTATTGGGGAAGGTACTTGCTCCCTTTGGTTCCACATTGTCTGATACTATTCAAATGTCCTTCCAATCTGGGACTTGCAATGTTTAAGTTTTAATATTCACGTGGCAAAATATGTGTGCCTCAGTCTTTGGTAGGTCGGTTGTTTGCTTGACATTCTGCACAGCAAGATCCAGCGAGCAGCAATGTGATGTTGATCAGATCTGTTATTGTGATGTTGATTGAAGGGTAAATGTGGACCAGGACACTGGGGATAACCCCCCTGTGCTTCTTCGAAATAATCTCATGGGGTCTTTACCATCCACCTGAGCGGGCGAACGGCGCCTTGGGTTAACGTTTAATTCAAAAGACGGCACCTCTGACTGTGCAAAACTCCCCCAGTACTGTCACTGCAGTGTCAGCTATGATTCTTGTGATCATGACCTGCAGTGAGACTTAATCCGATTAACTGGTGACTGAAAGAGGAGAGCGCGACAGACAGCCACGGCTGACATTGGTCCTTTAATCCCATGTGTTTCTAATTTGGTAACACGGCTGTTATGTGGTACCTTATCAAACCCCTGTTGAAAGGATCAGAATATTGGGAAAGCACAGGCAGGAACAGTCATAGAAACATAGAATAGCACAGCTCTGAATGAGGTCATTAGGCCCATCAAGTCTGTGCTGGCCCTTTCAAAGAGCAATCCAGTTCGTCCCACTCCCGAGCGCTTTCGCCATATCCTTACATTCTTTCTGCTTCATATATTTATCCAGTTTCCTTTTGGGATCTACAATTGAATCTGCATCCATCAGCCTATCAGACAGTGCTTTCCAAATCCAAACCACTCAGCAACAAAAATCCTCAAAATTGCTTCTTTTACCAATTGCCTGAAATCTGTGTCTCTGGTTAGTGACCCCTTGGAAATTAGAAACCGTTTCTCTTTATTTAATTTATCTATACCCTTCCTAATGTTAAACACCACAATCAAATCTCCTCTGAAAGTTCTCTGCTCCAAGCAGATCCACCCCAGCTACATAACTGTAATCCCTCATGCCTGGACAAGTTCTCGTAACACAGTTCTGTACCCTCTCCGAAGACTTCATGTGCTTCCGAAAGCGTGGTTCCCAGTATTCGATACAAAACTCCAGGTGGAGCCGAATTAGTATTTTATATATGTTTCACATAATGTCCTTGCTTTTGCTATGTTTGCTCTATTTATAAAACCTAGGATCCCATATATTTATGAACTGTTTAGTTAGCCTTTCCTGCCACCTTCAACGATTTGTGTACAAACACCCCGGGTGTCTCTGTTATTTCACCACTTTAAAAGTCGTACCATTTAACTTGTGTTGCCTCTCCTCATTCATCCTTCCAAAATGTATTACCTCACACATCTGCAATGCCAATTAGATATTGAGAAGATTGAAGCCATTGTTTTCTGTCTCTGTTCCAAACATTTCCCAGCTACGCACTCCATCCCTTTCCTTTGTAATTGATGAGACTACGCCAAACTGTTCAAAAGCTTGGTTGCATAGTTAACCTTGAGATGCCTTGAGATGAGATTCCTACCAAGTAATCACAGCATCAGTAAAACGGCCTATTTTCACCCCCTTAACATAGGACGACTTCATCCCTGTACCAGCTCTTCTGCTGATGAAACACTCCCCCTTGCCTGTGTTACCTGAAGACTTGACTATTCAAACACACTCTTGGCTGGTCTCCCACATTATAAACTCGATAAACGAGAGGTGATTCAAAACACTACTGCCCATGTCCTAACTTACAGCAAGTCCTGTTCAACCATCCACCGCTGTACTCATTGACCTACATGGGGTCCTCATCAGAAACAGCTCAATTTTAAAACTCTCAGCCTTCCTTTCAAATCCCTCATTGACCCACACCTCTATATCCCTGTAATCTCCTCCAGCCCTGCAATGCTCCGAGATATATGCACTATTTGTTTCGATGCGAAAAGTATAACAGGTAAGGCAAATTAATTTAGAGCTTGGATTAGAACTTGGAACTATGATGTTGATGCGATTTCAGAGACTTGGTTGAGGGAAGGACAGGATTGGCAGCTAAATGTTCCAGGATTTAGAAACTTGAGGCGGGATAGAGGGGGATGTAAAAGGGGTGAGGGGTTTGCGTTACTTGTTAAGGAGAATATCACAGCTGTACTGCGGGAGGACACCTCGGAGGGGTCGTGCAGCCAGGCAAGATGGGTGGAGCTGAGGAATAGGATGGGCGAAGTCACGATGTTGGGTGTTTTCTACAGGCCTCCCAACAGCCAGCGGGAGGTAGAGGAGCAGATATGCAGACAGATTGTGGAAAGATGTTAAGGCAACAGGGTTGTAGTTGTGGGTGATTTTAACTTCCCCTATATTGACTGGGACTCACTTAATGCCAGGGGCTTGGATGGGGCAATATGTGTAAGGAGCATCCAGGACAACTTCTTGAAACAATATGTAGATAGTCCAACTAGGGATGGGGCCGTACTGGACCCAGTATTGGGGAATGAGCCCGGCCAGGTGGTCGAAGTTTCAGTAGGGTAGCATTTAGGGAACAGTGACCATAATTCCACAAGTTTTAAGCTACTTGTGGATAAGGATAAGAGTAGTCCTCGGGTGAAGGTGCTAAATTGGAGGAAGGCTAATTATAACAATATTAGGCAGGAACTGCAGAATTTAGATTAGGGGCTGCTGTTTGAGGGTAAATCAACATCTGACATGTGGGTGTCTTTCAAACGTCAGTTGATTAGAATCCAGGACCAGCATACACCTGTGAGGATGAAGGATAAATTTGGCAAGTTTCGGGAATCTTGGATAACGCGGTATATTGTGAGCCTAGTCAAAAAGAAAAAGGAGGCATTCGTAATGGGCTGGAAGGCTAGGAACAGACGAAGCCCTTGAGGAAAAGAAAGACAGTAGGAAGGAACTTAAGCAAGGAGTCAGGAGGGCTAAAATGAGTCATGAAAATTTATTGGCAAACAGGATTAAGGAAAATCCCAAGTCTTTTTATAGGTATATGAAGAGCAAGAGGGTAACTAGGGAAAGGGTTGGCCCACTCAAGGACAGAGAAGGGAATCTATGTGTGCAGCCAGAGGAAATGGACGAGGTACTAAATGAGTACTTTGCATCAGTATTCACTAAAGAGAAGGACTTGGTGGATGATGAGCCTAGGGAAAGGAGAGTCGATGGTCTCAGTCATCACATTTACAAAAAGGAGGATGTGTTGGGTGTCTTGCAAAGCATTAACGTAGATAAGTCCCCAGGGCCTGACGGGATCCAGCCCAGAAAAGTAAGGGAGGCAAGGGAAGAAATTGTTCAGGCCTTGACAGAAATCTTTGCATCCTCATTGGCTACAGGTGAGGTCCCAGAGGACTGGAGAATAGCCGATGTTGTTCCTTTGTTTAAGAAGGGTAGCAATGATAATCCAGGAAATTATAGGCCAGTGAGCCTTACGTCTGTGGTAGGGCAATTACTAGAGAGGTTTCTTAGGGACAGGATTTACTCCCATTTGAAAACAGATGAGAGGCAGCATGGTTTTGTGAAGGGGAGGTCGTGTCTCACGAATTTGATTGAATTTGTTGAGGAAGTGACAAAGATGATTGATGAAGGAAGGGCAGTGGATGTTATCGATATGGACTTCAGTAAAGCCTTTGACAAGGTCCCTCATGGCAGACTGGTACAAAAGGTGAAGTCACACGGGATCAGAGGTGAGCTGGCAAGAAGCAAACAGAACTGGCTCAGTCAGAGAAGAGAGAGGGTATCAGTGGAAGAGTGCTTTTCTGAATGGAGGGATGTGACAAGTGGTGTTCCACAGGGATCAGTTCTGGGACTTTATGCTCTTTGTAGTACATATCAATGATTTGGAGTAAAATGCAGCTGGTCTGATTCGTAAGTTTGCCGACGCCACGAAGGTTGATGGAGTTGCGGATAGTGATGAGGATTGTCAGAGGATACAGCAGGTTATATATCGGTTGGAAACTTGGGCAGAGAAATGGCAGATGGAGTTTAATCCGGACAAATGTGAGGTAATGCATTTTGGAATGTCTAAAACAGGTGGGAAGTGTACAGTAAATGGCAGAACCCTGAGGAGTGTTGACAGGCAGAGAGATCTGGGCGTACAGGTCCACAGGTTCCTGAAAGTGGCAAGGCAGGTGGATAAGGTAGTCAAGAAGGCATACGGCATGCTTGCCTTCATCGGTCGGGGCATAGAGTATAACAATTGGCAAGTCATGCTGCAGCTGTACAGAACTTTAGTTGGGCCGCACTTCGAATATTGTGTGCAATTCTGGTCGCCACACTACCAGAAGGATGTGGAAGCTTTGGAGAGGATGCAGAAAAGGTTTACCAGGATGTTGCCTGGTCTGGAGGGCATTATCAGTGAGGAGAGGTTGGATAAACTCGGATTGTTTTCACTGGAACGACGGAGGTGGAGGGGCGGCATGATAGAGGTTTACAAAGTTATGAGCGGCATGGACAGAGTGGATAGTCAGAAGCTTTTTCCCAGGGTGGAAGATTCAGTTACTGGGGGACATAGGTTAAAGGTGAGAGGGGCAAGGTTTAGAGGGGATGTGCGAGGCAATTTCGTTACGCAGAGGGTGTTGAGTGCCTGGAACTTGCTACCAGGGGAAGTGGTGGAAGTAGGTACGATAGCGACGTTTAAGAGGCATCTTGACAAATATATGAATAGGATGGGCATAGAGGGATACGGTACCCGGAAGTGAAGACGGTTTTAATTTAGGCAGGCATCAAGATAGGCGGACTTGGAGGGTCGAATGGCTTGTTCCTGTGCTGTACTGTTCTTTGTTCTTTGTTCTTTGTTCTCTCCCCCACTCCTCCACTTCCCACCTCACTCCCCCACTCCCCTTTCCTCTCGCCTTTCCATTCCCCTCTCCAACTCCACTCCCAAACTACTCTCTCCACCCCCTCCTCACTCCCCGCCCTACTCACCTCGCCGACCCACACCCCCACTCCCTTCCCAACCCCCCCTTGCCTGCTCCCCTCGCACACTCCTCTCCCACACTCCCTTCCCCCACTCCCTTCCCTACTCCATTGCCCACTGCCCTCCCCCCACTCCCCCCATTGACCTTGCCACTGCCTTCCCCACTCCCCTGCCCACTCCCCTCCCCACTCATCCATTTCACTTTCCCTCCTCTTTCCACTCCCCATTCCGCTCCCCTCCCAACTCCCCTCACCCCCATACTCCTCTCCCCAACTCCCCTCCCCAACTCCCCTCCCCAGCCCGCTTCCCCAGCACCCCTCACAATCCCCTCCCCCCACTCCCATCCCCACCACCCTCACCAAACCCATCCCGCACGCCCCTCCCCACTCATCTGCCCACCCCTCCACTCCACTTCCCATACCCCTCACCCACTCCGCTCCCTCCTTCCCCCACTCCCCTCCCTCCCTCCCCCAATCCCCTCTCCCGCCCTCAATTCCCTCCCCACTCCCCACTCCTCCACTTCCCCTTTTCACTCCCTTAATCTCCTTCCCACACCCCTCTCCCACTCCCCGTCCCAGTCTCCTCGCCTTTACCCACTCCCCTCAACTTCCCCACTCCACCCATTCCCCATTCCCCTTCCTACTCCCTTACCACTTCCCCACTTCCCTCCCCATTCTCCATTCCCCTTCGCACCCTCCTCCCCCCTCCCACTCTCCTCCCCGACTCCTATTCCCCACGACCCCCCACACTCGTCCCCCCACTCCTCCATTCCACCACTCCCCGTCCCACACCCCTGCCCCTCTCCCCTCACTCCTTCCCCCACTCTGCTCCCACCCACTCCCACTCTGCTGCCTCCCTCCCCCACTACCCTCCCCCACTCTCCTCCCCCGCTACCAGCCCCCCTCCCCACTCGTCCACTCCCTCCCCACTAGTCCACTCCCTCCCCCACTACCCGAATCCCCTTCCAACACCCTCCCCACTCCCTTTCCCACTCCCTTCCCACTTCCTTCATCCCTCCCCTACTCCCCTCTCCATTCCCACTCCCCTTCCCACTCCCCTCCCCTTCCCCAATCCCCTCCCCTTTCCCCACCTCTTCCCACTCTCCTCCCCTTCCCCACTCCCCTCCCCCACACTGTTCCCCCACTCTCCACCCCAACCTGCTCCCCCACGATCCTCCCCCACTCTCTTCCCCTACTCCCCTCCCTCCCACTCCCCAACCCCACTCCCATTCCCCTACCCCACTCTCCGCACTCTTACACTCGCCTTTCCTCTCCCCTCCCCACTCACTTCCCCACTCCCTTCCTGCCACACGCCCCATTGCCCTCCCTACTGCCGTCCCCGGTGCCCTCCCCACTGCCCTCCCCACTCCCATCCCTATTCTTCTCCCCACTTCTCTCCCTACCTCCCTCCCCACTCCCCTTCCGACACTCCCCTCCCCGCTCCCTTGCCCTCTCCCCTCCCCAATCCCCTCTCCCACTCCCTTCCTCACTCCCTTCCCCACTGCCCTCTGCACGTTTCCACTCCCCATTCCCGCCCTTCTACTCCCCTACGCTCCCCTACTCCCCCACTTCCACTACCCCCGCACGCCTCCACATCCCTTTCCAGTTCCCTTTCCACTCCTCTTTCCACGCCCCTTTCCACTCCCCTCCTGCACTCCCCTACCCTCCCAAACCCCCCTCCCCAACTCCCCTCCTCAAGTCCTCTTCCCACTCCACTCCCCTCCCCACTCCCATCCCCCACGCTCCTCACTACTTCCATCCCCCAGGCCCTTCCCCACTGGTCTCCCCACTCCTCCACTCCCCCACGCCCCATCCAACACACCTCACCCACACCCCTCCCCTTCCCCCTCTCCCTTCTTTCCCTCCCCCACCACCCTCCCCCTCCCCCTCCCCCACTATCCTTCCACGCTCCTCACTTCTCCACTCCACTTTACGCTCCCAGAATCCCCTTCCAACACCCCTCCCCCACTCCCCTTCACACTCCCCTCCCCTTCCCCACTCTCCACCCCATTCCCCACTCCACTTCGCCACTTCCCTCCACTTCTCCACTCCCCTCCTCACTCTCCTCCCCACGCTTCTCCCCCACTTTCCTCCCCCACTCCCCGCCCCCACTCCCCTCCTCACTCCCCTCCAACACTTCCCTCGCCTCCCCTCCCCCACACCCCTGCCCCACTCCCCTCCCTTTCCCAACACCCCTCCCCTCCACTCCCCTCCACCGCCCCTCACCCACTCCATATCCCACTCCACTTCCCCTCTCCTTCCCCCACGCCACTCCCTATCTCCTTCCTCACTCCCTTCCCCCACGCCCCCACCCACTCCATCCCCAATCCCATCCGCTCCCCCACTCCCTCCCACACAACCCTCCACTTCCCTGCACTCCCCTACCCCACTCCCTTCCCCTTCCCCTACCCCACTTCCCTACCATTCCGCTAACCCACTCCTCATTACTCACTCCCCTACCCACTCCCCTCCCCCACTTCCCTCCCCTTTCCCCACTTACCTTTCCATTCCCATTCCCCATTCTCCTCCGCCATCCCCATTCCCAATCCCACTCCCCTTCCCACTCCCCTGCCCCTTCCCCACTCTCCTTCCCACTCTCCTCCCCACTCTCCTCCCCACACTCCCCTTCCCCAATTCCCTCCTCCATTCCCCTCCCGCACTCCCTACCGTACACCCCTCCCCACTTCATTCCCCTGCCCAATCCCATCCCCGACGACCCTCCCCTCTCGCCTCCCTCAAGACCCTTCCCACACCCATAACCCACGACCATCCTCACGACCTTCCCCACTCGTCTCCTCACTCCTCCATTCCCCCACTCCCCTTCCCACTCCCCTACCCCATTACCCTAGCTCCTTGCCCCACTCCAGACCCTCCATCCCCCACCCCAATACACCCCCTCCCCATTCTGCATTACCCACTCCCCTTCCCACTCCGCTCCCTACTCCCATCCGTATTTCCCACTCCCCTTCACATCTTGTCCCCCTCCCCCACTCCCATTCCCTCTCCCCTTCCCACTCACCTCCCCCACCCTCCTCTCCCACTCTCCTCCCCCACTCTCCTCCCCATTCTCCTACCCAACTCTCCCCCCCACTCTCCTCCCCCACAATACTCCCCCACGCCCCCCACTCCCCTCGCCCACTCCCCTCCACTACTCCACTCTCTACCCATTCCCAATCCCCTCCCCTTCCCCACTCCCCTCCCCAATCCCTCCCCTCCCATACTCCCCTCCCCTTCCCCACTCCCCACCCTCCCTAGTCCCCTCCCCTCCCCACTCTCCTCCCCTCCCAAATTCCCCTCCCCACTCCCCTTCCCCCTCTCTCCTCCCCCATTCTCCTCCCCCACTCTCCTCCCCCACTCTCTTCCCCACTCCCCTCCCCACTCTCCTCCCCCATGCTCCACACCCACTCCCCTCCTTCACTCCCCTCCCCACTCCCCTACCCTCCCACACTCCCCACCTGCACTCCCCGCCCCTTTCCCACTGCCCACCCGTCCCCCCACTCCCCTCCCCTTCCCAAATTCCCACCTTCCCCACTCCCCTCCCCTTCCCCGCTCTCCTCCCCACCCCTCCCCTCAACATCCCCTCCCCTACTCCATATCCCACTCCCCTACCCGTTCCCTTCCTCACTCCCCTCCCCTCTCCTTTCTCACTCCCTTCCCCCATGCCCCCACCCACTCCATCCCCCACTCCCCTTCCACACAACCTTCCATTCTCCTCCACTGCCCTACCCCAATCCCCTCCCCTCCCCTACCCCACACCCCTTCACCTACCCCACTCCCTTGCCATTCCCCTACCCCACACGCCTCCCCTTACCCAACCCTCTATCCTCGCCTTCCCCACCTACCTACCCTCCCCTTCCCTACTCACATCCACTCCCCCACTCCGCTCCCCCACTCTCTCACCTCCCCCTCTCCCCTCACCTCCCCTCTCGGCCACTCCCTATACAACCACTGCCCACTCCTCCACTCCTATTTCCACTGCCTCTCAACTGTCTCTACCATCCCCCCACTACCCTCCCACACTCCCACCCCATCCCCTACTCCCCTCCATGATCCCCCCATTTTCCATCCCCACTGCCTCCCCTCGCCCGAACTCGCGTCCCCCACTCCCTCCCGCTCCCCCCACTTCCCTACCCTTCCCCCACTCCCTTCCCCCCACTCCCCTCACTCCACTCCCCTCCCCTACCTCACTCCCCTCCCCACTACCTTCCATACTCCCCTCCCCTCATTCCCCACCATTCTTGCCCCAAACCCCCTATACACCCCCCAGAGCCCCCACACACCCCCCAATCCCCCCACTCCCCTCCCTACTCCTTCACTTCCCTCCCCACTCCTCCACTTCTCTGCCCACCTCTCCACTTTCCATCCACTACCCTTTCCACTCCCCTTTCCACTCAACTCCCAAATCCCATCTCGCGCGCCTCTCCCCACGCCTCTCCCCACTGCTCTCTTCATTCCCTCCAATCTCTTTCCACACTCCCCACCTCCACTCCACGCACACACTCCCATCCCACACATCCCTCCACTCTACCAATCCCCTCCCCTCTCCCACTCCCCTCTCCCACGTCCGGACAACACTTTCAAACCCTCCCCCAACCCCTCCGCACCCCTCCCCGATCCGCTCCCCTGCTCCCCTCCCCTGCTGCCCTCCCCTCTGCACTCTTCTGCTCTCCTCCCCTCCACTGCTCCGCTCCCCCATTCCCAGGCCCACTCGCCTCTCCTCCACTCCCCTCCCTACGCCCCTCCTCCACAACCCTCCCCACACCCCTTCCCACAACCCTTTCCCGTCCCCTCACCCACTCCCCTCACACACTCCCCTTCCCCACTCCCCTTCACCACTTTATTCTCCCACTCCTCTCCCCCACTGCCCTGCAGCATTCCCTTCCCCCACTCCCCTCCTCACTCCCTTCCTGCACTCCCCTCCCCACTACTCTCCCCAGTCCCCTCCACCATTCCCCTTCCTCACTCCCTTCCCCCTTCCCGACTCCCCTCCCCCACTCCCCCTCCCTGCCCCCAAACCCATACATCACCCCATCCCTCATTCCCCCTTCGCCTCTCCCCACTGTCCTTCCCACTGCTCTCAACATACTCCCCTCCCCCACAACCCTTCACACCCCCGCCCCTCCTCTACTTCACGCCCCCACTCCCCTTCCCGAAAACCTCACCAATCCCCTCCCCCACTCTCCTCCGCCACTTTTCTCCCCCACACGCCTCCCCTGACCCCACTACCCTCCATTCCCCTACTCCTCCAGCCCTCTTCCCTGCAACAGTCCCCTCCCCACTCGCCTCCTCCATTCCCCTCCCCAGTTCTTAATATTCCTGAAGACAGTGGGTGTGTTCTACACATCTCAGGGAGTATCTGACTGCGGGTCATGATGTGCACAGAGTGTCAGAGTGTGTTAATATTAATCTGTGTTCTCTATCAGTGTGTTAATATTCCTGAGGACAGGTATGGTGTTTTGCACTTCATAGGGTGTATCTGACTGTGGGTCATGATGTACATAGTGTGTCAGTGAGTGTGTTAATATTAATCTGTGTTCTCCATCACGGTGTTAATATTCCTGAGGACAGTGGGGTTGTTTTACATTTCACAGGGTGTATCTGACTGTGGGTCATGATGTACCCAGTGTCTCAGTGAGTGTGTTAATATTAATCTGTGCTCTCTGTCACTGTGTTAACATTCCTGGGAACACTGGGGGTGTTTTACATTACACAGGGTGCATCTGACTGTGGGTCATGATGTACAGATGAGTCAAAGTGTGTGTTCATCTTAATCTGTGTTCTCTGTCAGTGCAATAATAGTCCTGAGGACAGGAGGGTGCTTTACATTACACAGGGTTTATCGGAATGTGGGTCATGATGTACACAGTGTGTCAGTGAGTGTTTTTTTTAAGTATTTTCATGGGTTGTGGGCGTCACTGTCTGGGCCAGCATTTATTGCCCATCCATAATTGCCCTTGAGAAGGTGGTGGTGAGCTGCCTTCTTGAACCGCTGCAGTCCATGCGAATTAGGTTCGCCCACAGTGCCGTTAGAAAGGGAGTTTCAGGATTTTGACACAGCAACACTGAAGGAAAGGAGATATAATTCCAAGTCAGGATGGTGTGTGACTTGGAGGGGAACTTGTAGGTGGTGGTGTTCCCATGTCTTTGCTGCCCTTGTCCTTCTAGTTGATAGAGGTCGCAGGTTTGGAAGGTGCTGTCTAAGGAGCCTTGGTGCATTGCTGCAGTGCATCCTGTGATCGTACACACTGCTGCCACTGTGCGTCGGTGGTGGAGGGAATGAATGTTTGTAGATGGGGTGCCAATCAAGCGGGCTTATTTGTCCTGGATGGTGTCGAGCTTTTTGAGTGCTGTTGGAGTTGCACCCATCCAGGCAAGTGGAGAGTATTCCATCACACTCCTGACTTGTGCCTTGTTGATGGTGGACAGGCTTTGGGACGTCAGGAGGTGAGTTACTCGCCTCAGGATTCCCAGCCTATGACCTGCTCTTGTAGCCACGGTATTCATATGGCTACTCCAGTTCAGTTTCTGGTCAATGGCGGCCCCTAGGATGTTGATAGTGGGAGATACAGCCGTGGCAATACCATTGAATGTCAAGGGGAAATGGTTAGATTCTCTCTTGTTGGAGAAGGTCATTCGCTGGCACTTGTGTGGCGCGAATGTTACTTGCCACTTATCAGCACAAGCCTGGCTATTGCCCAAGTCTTGCTGCATTTCTACTCGACTGCTTCTGTATCTGAAGAGTCACGAATGGTGCTGAACATTTTGCAATCATCAGCCAACGTCCCTTATGATTGAAGTTAGGTCATTGATGAAGCAGCTGAAGATGGTTGGGCCCAGAACATTACCCTGAGGAACACCTTCAGTGATGTCCTGGAGCTCAGATTATTGAGCCCCAACAAACACAACTTTCTTCCTTTGTGCTAGGTATGACTCCAGCCATTGGAGTGTTTTCCCCCTGATTCCCATTGACCTCAGTTTTGCTAGACTCCTTGATGCCATACTCGTTCAAATGCTGCCTTGATGTCAAGGGCAGTCACTCTCACCTTATCTCTTGAGTTCAGCTCTTTTGTCCATGTTTGAACCAAGGCTGTAATGAGGTCAGGAGCTGAGTGGCTCTGGCGGAACCCAAATTGAGCGTCACTGAGCAGGTTATTGCGAAGTAAGTGCTGCTTGATGGCACTGTTGATGACACCGTCCATAACTTTACTGATGATTGAGAGTAGGCTGATGTGGTGCTAATTTGCCGGGTTGGATATGTCCTGCTTTTTTGTGCACAGGACACAGTTGGGAAATTTTCCACATTGAAGGGTAGATGCCAGTGTTGTAGTGGTACTGGAACAGCTTGGTTAGGGGTGCGGTAGATTCTGGAGCACAGGTCTTCAGCACCTTTGCCAGTATATTGTCAGGGCCCATAGCGTTTGCAGTATCCAGTGCTTTCAGTCGTTTCTTGATATCATGTGGAGTGAATCGAATAGGCTGAAGTATGGCATCTCTGACGCCAGGGACTTCAGGAGGAGGCAGGGATGGATAAACAACTAGGACCTTCTGGCTGAATATTGTTGCAAATGCTTCAGCCTTATCTTTCGCACTGATGTGCTTGGCTCCCCCATCATTGAGGATGGGGATATTTGTGGAGCCACCTCCTCCAGTTAGTTGTTTAATAGTCCACCACCATTCACGGCTGGATGTGGCAGGACTGCAGAGCTTAGATCTAATCCGATGGTTATGGGATCGCTTAACTCTGTCTGTCGCATGCTGCTTACGCAGTTTGGCACGCAGATAGTCCTGTGTTGTAGCTTCACCGGGTTGGCACCTAACTTTGAGGTATGCCTGGTGCTGCTCCTGGCATGACCTCCTGCACTCATCATTGAACCAGGGTTGGTGTCTTGGCTTGAATGTAATGGTAGAGTGGGGGATATGCCGGGCCATGTGGTTACAGATTGTGGTTGAGTACAATTCTGCTGCTGCTGATGGCCCTCAGCGCCTCATGGATGCCCAGTTTTGCATTGCTAGATCTGTTGGACAAGACATCCCCAGGGATAGTGATTGCAGTGTCTGGGACATTGTCTGTAAGGTATGATTCCGTGAATATGACGATGTCAGTCTCTTGCTTGACTGGTCTGTGGAACAGCTCTCCCAACTTTGGCACAAGCCCCCAGATGTTAGTAAGGAGGACTTCACAGGGTCGACATTGCTGGGTTTGCCGTTGTCGTTTCCGTTGCCTAGGTTGATGCCGGGTGGTCTGTCCGGTTTCATTCCTTTTTATTCACTTCGTAGTGGTTAGATGCAGCTGAGAGGCTTGCTCAGCCATTTCACAGAGCATGTAAGTGTTAATCACGTTGTTGTGGGTCTGGAGTCATCTGCAGGCCAGACCAGGTAAGGACAGTAGATTTCTTTCCCAAAAGGACATGATGTGAACCAGATGGGCTTTGACAACAATCGACAATAGTTTCATCGTCATCATTTGACTAGCTTTTAATTCCAGATTTAAAAATTAAATTCAAATTCCTCCTTCTGCTGTGGTGGGATGCGAACCCATGTCCCCAGAGCAAACCCTGGACATCTGGGTTACTTATCTAGTGATAACACCACTACATCATCGCCTACCCTGGTGGAGCCTGTGCCTTTGTGTTGTGTATCTGTTTGTGCTGGTGCATGTGTGTCCATGTGCATCTGTGGGTGTCTGTGTATTTGTGTGTGTATGTGTGTCTGCGTGTATCTGTGTGTGTGCTTATCTTTGTGTGTGTGTATCTCAGTACCAGGGTTGTGTTGAGTGCTCTGTGTGTGTGCGTGTGTATGAGTGCATGTGCATGTGTGTATATGTTTGTGTGTTTATCTCAGTGCCTGAGGTGTGATCTCGGTGTGTGTTTATGTTCGTGTGTTTGATTGGCTCAGTTCCTGCGTTGTGATATGTTTGTGTGTCCGAGTGTGTCTGCCTCTGTGTGCCCTTGTGGGATGTTTCTGGCTCAGGGTCCTGGGCGTGACCTCAATGTGTCATTGTGTGTGGGTGTCTGTGGCTGTGTGTCTGTGTGTGTGTGTCTGTGTCGGTGTCTGTGCGTCTGGGTCTGTGTGACTGTGTGTGGGTATGTGTGTGTGTGTGTGTGTGTGTGTGTGTGTGTCTGACTCAGGGTCCTGGGTGTGAACTCAATGTGTGTTTGTGATTGTGTGTCTCTGTCTGTGTATGTGGCTGTGTGTGTGTGTCTGTGTGTGTGACTGTGTGTGTATATCTGTGTGCGTTTGTGTATGTGTGTCCGAGTGTGTCTGTGTACATGTTTCTGTGTCTGTGTGTGTTCGTGTGTGTCTGGCACTCGTCCTGGGCTCTGTGTGTATGAGTGTGTGTGGCTTAGGGTCTGTAGAATGATTTCCCGGTGTGCGTGTGTAGGTGTGTGTGCATATGTCTTTGTGTGTGTGTGTGTGTGTCTATGTGTGCGTGTGCCTGGCTCAGGGGCTGGGGCATGATGTGTCTGCGTGTGTGTCTGCGTGTGGCTGTTTGTGTGTTTACGTGTGTGTGTGTGTGTGTGTGTGTGTGTGTGTATGTGTGTGTATGTGTGAATGCTTGGCATTCATGAGAGTGGGATTCTGTACCACTCCAGCTGGTATTAATGAGGCCTGGATTGAATTGGCCCTTTCCCAATGCGTTAGTATGATTCTGCACCACTCCAGCTGGTGTTAGTTGAGGCCTGGTTTGATTTGGTACTTTCCTGTTGTGTGAGTGGGTTTCAATGCCACTTCCAGCTGGTATTAATGGATGCCTGGATTGAATTGTGTCCTTTCTGTGTGTGAGTCTTATTCAGTAAGAATCCAAAGGGTATTGATGGATGCCTGAAATGAATTGGCTCTTTCCTAGTGTGTGAGTGGGATTCTTTACCACTCCAGATGACACTAATGGAGGCCTGGATTGAATTGGCTCCTTCCTGGTGTGTGATTGGGGTTCAGTACCACTCCAGCCGGCGTTACTGATGGCCTGGATTGATTTGGCACTTTCCTGGTGTGTGAGTTGGTTTCAATGCCACTTCCAGCTGGTATTAGCAGAGGCCTGGATTGAATAGACTCTATCCTGGTGTATGAGGAGCACTCAGTACTACTCCAGTGGGTATTAATAGAGGCTTGGATTGAAATGGCTCTTCTCTGGTGTGTGAGTGTGGCTCAGTACCACTCCAGCTGGCACTAATAGAGGCTTGGATTGAATAGACGCTTTCCTGCTGTATGACAGGGACGCAATACCGCTCCAGCTGGTGTTAATAGAGGCCTGGATGGAAATGGCTCTTTGCTGGTGTGTGAGTGGTGTTCCGTGCCACTTCCAGCTGGTATGAATAGAGGCTTGGATTGAATTGAGTCCTTTCCAGTGTCTGAGTAGGATTCAGTACCACTCCAGCTGGTTCTAATGGAGGCCTGGATTGATGTTTCCCTCTCCTGGTGTGTGATATGGTTTCAGTAGCACTCCAGCCGGTATTAATAAAGGCCTGGATTGAATTTGCTCTTTCCTTGTGTGTGAGTGGGACTCAGTACCACTCGAACTGGTATTAATAGAGGCCTGGATTGAAATGGTTCTTTCCTGCTCTGTGAGTGAGACTCACTCCAACTCCAGCTGGTATTAATAGAGGACTGGATTGAATTGGCTCTTTCCTGGTGTGTGATTGGGGTTCAGTGCCACTCCAGCAGTTATTAATAGAGGCCTGGATTGAATTGGCTCTTTCCTGGTGTGAGTGGCACTCAGTACTACTCCAGTGGGTATTAGCAGAGACCTGGATTGAATAGACTCTATCCTGGTGTATGAGTGGCACTCAGTACTACTCCAGTGGGTATTAATAGAGGCCTGGATTGAAATGGCTCTTTCCTGGTGTGTGAGTTTGGATCAGTACCACTCCAGCTGGCACTAATAGAGGCTTGGATGGAATAGACGCTTTCCTGCTGTATGACAGGGACGCAATACCGCTCCAGCTGGTGTTAATGGAGGCCTGGATGTAAATGGCTCTTTGCTGGTGTGTGAGTGGTGTTCAGTGCCACTTCCAGCTGGTATGAATAGAGGCCTGGATTGAATTGAGTCCTTTCCAGTGTCTGAGTAGGATTCAGTACCACTCCAGCTGGTTCTAATGGAGGCCTGGATTGATGTTTCCCTCTCCTGGTGTGTGATATGGTTTCAGTAGCACTCCAGCCGGTATTAATAAAGGCCTGGATTGAATTTGCTCTTTCCTTGTGTGTGTGTGGGACTCAGTGAGACTCGAGCTGGTATTAATAGAGGCCTGGATTGAATTGGCTCTTTCCTGGTGTGTGATTGGGGTTCAGTGCCACTCCCGCAGTTATTAATAGAGGCCTGGATTGATTTGGCTCTTTCCTGGTGTGTGACTGGGGTTATGTGCCACTCGAACTGTTACTAATAGTGGCTTGGATTGAATTGGCTCTTTCCCGGTGTGTGAATGGAAAACAGTATCACTCCTGCTGGTAATAATAGAGACTTGGATTGAAATGGCTCTTTCCTGGTGAGTGAGTGGGGTTCAGTTCAAAGCCCAGCTGCTATTAATAGAGACTTCGATTGAATTGGCTCGTTCCTGGTGTGTGAGAGGGAGTCAGTCCTGCTGGCATTAAAAGGAGTGTTGGAATGAATTGGCCATTTCCTGGTGTTTGAGTCGGGTTTAGTGCCACTCCAGCGGTTATTAATAGAGGACTGGATTGAATTACCTCCTTCCTGGTATTTGAGTGCGGTTCAGTACCATTACAACTGGTTTTAATAGAGGGTTGGATTGAATTGGATCTTTTCTGGTCTGTGATTGTGTCTCAGTTCCACTCCAGCTGGTATTAATAGAGGGCTGAATTGTATTGACTCTTTCCTGGTGCGTGAGTCTGGTTTAGTACCACACCAGCTGTTATTAATAGAGGCCTGGATTGAACTGGCTCTTTCCTGGTGTCTGAGTGTGGTTCAGTGCAACTCCAGCTGTTATTAATCGAGGCTTGTAATGAATTGGCTCTTTCCTGGTGTGTGAGTGGGGCTCAGTGGCTCTTCCAGCTGGTATTATTAGAGGACTGGATTGAATTGGATCTTTCCTTTCTGGTGACTGGGGTTCACTTCCACTCCAGCTGGTTTTATTAGAAGCCTGGATTGAACTGGCTCTTTTATGGTGTGTGAGTGGGACTCAGTACCACTCCAGCTGGTTTTAATAGAGGACTGGATTTATTTGGCTCTTTCATGGAGTGTGAGTGGATTTCAATGCCTCTTCCTTTTGGTATTCATGAATACCAGGATTGAATTTGGTCCCTACTGGTGCGTGAGTGGAGTTCAGTAAATCTCCAGTGGGTATTAATGGAGGCCTGGATTGAATTGGCTCTTTCCTGGTGTGTGATTGGGGTTCAGTACCACTCCAGCTGGTATTAATGGAAGCCTGGATTGAATTGGCTCTTTCCTTTTTAGAGTGGGAATCAGTGCTACTCCAGCTGTTATTAATAGAGGCCTCGATTATATTGGCTCTTTGCTGGTGTGTGGTTGGGCTTCAGTACCATTTCAGCAGGTATTAATAGAGGCTTGGATAGAATTGGCTCTTTCCTGGTGTGAGAGTGGGGTCCAGTACAACTCCAAAAGATAGTAATAGAGGCTTGAATTGAATTGGCTGTATCCTGGTGTGTGAGTGTGGCTCTTTTCCATTCCAGCTGGATATTAGTAAAGGCCTGGATCGAATAGACTCTATCCTGGTGTATGAGTGGCAATCAGCACTAATCCAGTGGGTGTTAATAGAGGCTTGGATTTAAATGGTTCTTTCCTGGCGTGTGCGTGTGGCTCAGTGCCACTCCAGCAGGTATTAGTAGAGGCTTGGATTGAATAGACTCTTTCCTGCTGTGTGACAGGGAATCAATACCGCTCCAGCTGGTGTTAATAGAGGCCTGGATTGATTTGGCTCTTTCCTGGTGTGTGAGTGGTGTTCAGTGCCACTTACAGCTGGTATTAATAGAGGCCTGGTATGAAGTGGGTACTTTCTGGTGTCTGAGTAGTTTTCAGTACCATTCCAGCTGGTTGTAATGGAGGCCTGGATTGAACAGTTCCGAAAAAGTGTCACTGACCCGAAACGTTAACTCTGCTTCTCTTTCCACAGATGCTGCCAGACCTGCTGAGTGGTTCCAGCATTTCTTGTTTTTATTTTGAATTGTCCCTTTCCTGGTGTGTGAGTTGGTTTCATTAGCACCTCCAGCTGGTATTAACAGAGGCCTGGATTGAATAGGCTCTTTCCTTGTGTGTGGGTGGCACTCGGTACCACTCCAGCCGGTATTAATAGAGGCTTCGATAGAAATGGCTATATCATGTGTATGAGTGGGACTCAGTACCTGTCCAGCTGGTATTAATAGAGGCCTGGATTGAATTGGCTCTTTCCTGGTGTGTGAGTGTGGCTCGGTACCACTCCAGCTTGTGTTAAAATAGGCTTGGAACGAATTGGCTGTTTCTTGGTTTGTGAGTGGGAATGACACCAACTCCATCAGGTATTAATTGTGGCTTGGATTGAATTGGCTCTTTCCTGGTGTGTGAATGGGGTTCAGTTCAAAACCCAGCTGGTACTAATGGAGGCCTGGATTATTTTGGCTCTTTCCTGATGTGTAATTCTGGCGCAGTACCACACCAAGTTGTTATTAGTACAGGCCTGTATTGAATTGACTCTTTGCTCGTGTGTGAGAAGGACTCGGTACTGCTCCAGATGGTATTAAAAGAGGCTTGGAATGAATTTGCCGTGTCCTGGAGTGTGAGTGGGGTTTAGTGCCACTCCAGCTGTCATTAACAGAGACTTGGATTGAATTGGCTCATTGCTGGTGTATGAGTGGGGTTCAGTTCCACTCCAAAAGGTATTAATAGTGGCCTGGAGTGAATTGGCTCTTTCCTGGTGTGTGAGTGGGACTCAGTACCACTCCAGCTGGTAATGATAGAGGTTTGGATTGAATTTGTTCTTTCCTGGTGTGTGAGTCTGGGTCAGAACCACACCAGCAGTTATTAATAGAGGTCAGGATTAAACTGGCTCTTTCCTGGTGTGTGAGTGGGTCTCAGTGGCTCTTCCTGATGGTATTAATAGAGGCATGAATTGAATTGGATCTTTCCTTTCTTGTGACAGGGGTTCAGTACCACTCCAGCTGGTTTAAATAGACGCCAGGATTGAATTGCGTCCTTTCTGATGTGTGAGTAGTGTTCAGTAACACTCCAGTGGGTATTAATGGAGGCCTGAAATGAATTGGCTGTTTCCTGGTGTGTGACTGAGATTCTTCACCACTCCAGCTGGCACAAATGGAGGTCTGGATTAAATTGGCTCTTTCCTGGTGCGTGAGTGGGGTTCAGTGGCTCTTCCAGCTGGTAATAATAGAGGCCTGGATTGAAGTGGATCTTTCCTTTCTGGTGACTGGGTACAGTACCATTCCAGCTGGTATTAGCAGAGGCCAGGATTGAGTTGGCTCTCTCCTGTTGTCTGAGTGGGGTCCAGTACCACACCAATAGGTATTAATCGAGGCTTGGATTGAATTGGCTCATTCCTGGTGTTTTAGTGGGACTCAGTACCAGTCCAGCTGGTGTTAATAGAGGCCTGGATTGATTTGGCTCTTTCCTGTTGTGTGAGTGGGTTTCAATGCCACTTCCAGCTGGTATTAATGAATGCCTGGATTGAATTGGCTCTTTCGTGGTTTGTGAGTGGGGTTCCGTCCCACTCCAGCTTCCATTAATAGAGGCCTGGATTGAATTGGCTCTTTCGTGGTTTGTGAGTGGGGTTCCGTCCCACTCCAGCTTCCATTAATAGAGGCCTGGATAGATTTGGCTCTTTCCTTTTTTGATATTGGGAATCAGTGCACTCCAGCTGGTATTAATAGAGGTCTCGATTGCGTTGGCTCTTTCCTGGTGTGTGAGTGGCGTCCAGTACCACTCCAAAAGGTATTAGTCGAGGCCTGGAATGAAGTGGCTCTTTCCTGCTGTGGGAGTGTGGCTCAGTAGCACTCCAAAAGGTATTAGAAGAGGCCTGGATTGAACTAACTCTTTCCTGGTGTGTGAATGGGACTCAGTATCACTCCAGCTGGTATTAATAGAGGATTGGATTGAAGTGGCTCTTTCCTGGTGTGTGAGTGGGGTTCAGTTCAAAACCCAGCTGTTACGAATAGAGGCCTGGATTGTATTGTCTCTTTCCTGGTGTGTAATTCTGGCTCAGTACCACACAAGCTGGTATTAGTACAGGCCTGGATTGAATTGACTCTTTGCTGGTGTGTGAGAAGGACTCAGTACTGCTCCAGATGGTATTAAAAGAGGCTTGGAATGAATTTGCCGTTTCCTGGTGTGTGAGTGAGGTTTAGTGCCACTCCAGCAGTTATTAACTGAGACCTTGAATGAATTGGCTCTTTCCTGGTGTTGGAGAGGGGTTCAGTACCATTTCAACTGGTATTAATAGAGGCAAAAACAAGAAATGCTGGATTCACTCAGCAGGTCTGGCAGCATCTGTGGAAAGAGAAGCAGAGTTAACGTTTCGGGTCAGTGACCCTTGTTCGGAAGAGGCCTGGATTGAACTAACTCTTTCCTGGTGTGTGAATGGGACTCAGTATCACTCCAGCTGGTATTAAGAGAGGGTTGGATTGAATTCGCTCTTTTCTGATGTGTGATTGCGACTCAGTACCACTCCAGCTGGTATTAATAGAGACTTGGATTGAATTGGCTCATAGCTGGTGTATGAGTGGGGTTTAGTTCCACTCCAAAAGGTATTAATAGTGGCCTGGAGTGAATTGGCTCTTTTCTGGTGTGTGAGTGGGAATCAGTGCCACACAATAGTTATTAATAGAGGTCAGGATTAAACTGGCTCTTTCCTGGTGTGTGAGTGGGTCTCAGTGGCTCTTCCAGAAGGTATTAATAGAGGCATGGATTGAATTGAATCTTTCCTTTCTTGTGACAGGGGTTCAGTACCACTCCAGCTGTTCTAAATAGACGCCAGGATTGAATTGGCTCTTTCCTGGTTTCTGAGTGGGGTCCAGAACCACTCCAAAAGGTATTAATAGAGGCTTGGATTGAATTGGCACTTTCCTGGGGTGTGAGTGGGACTCAGTACCATTCCAGCTGGTGTTAATAGAGGCCTGGATTGATTTGGCGCTTTCCTTTTGTGTGAGTGGGTTTCAATGCCACTTCCAGCTGGTATTAATGAATGCCTGGATTGAATTGGCTTTTTCCTGGTGCGTAAGTGTGGTTCAGTACCACTCCGGCTGGTATTAATAGAGGCCTGGATAGAATTCGCTCTTTCCTTTCTTGTGATTGGGAATCAGTGCAGTCCAGCTGGTATTAATAGAGGCCTCGATTGCGTTGGCTCTTTCCTGGTGTGTGATGGCGTCCAGTACCACTCCAAAAGGTAGTAGTCGAGGCCTGCATTGAATTGGCTCTTTCCTGGGTGGGAGTGTTGCTCAGGAGCACTGCAGCTGGTATTAGAAGAGGCCTGGATTGATGTGACTCTTTCCTGGTGTGTGAGAGGGACTCAGTGCTGCTCCAGCTGGTATAACATGAGAGCTGGCATGAATTTGCTGTTTCCTGGTGTGTGAGTGGGTCTCATTCCAACTCCGGTAGGTATTAATAGAGGCTTGGATGAATTGGCTCTTCCCTGGTATGTGAGTGGGGCTCAGTGGCTCTTACAGCTGGTATTAATAGAGGCCAGGATTGAAGTGGATCTTTCCTTTCTGGTGACTGGGGTTCAGTACCATTCTAGCTGGTATTAATAGAGGCCAGGATTGGCCTCTTTGGTTGGCTCTTTCCTGGTGTCTGAGTGGGGTCCAGTAATTTTCTTTTTAGAATTAGAACATTACAGCGCAGTACAGGCCTTTCGGCCCTCGATGTTGCGCCGACCTGTGAAACCATCTGACCTACACTATTCCATTTTCATCCATATGTCTATCCAATGACCACTTAAATGCCCTTAAAGTTGGCGAGTCCACTACTGTTGCAGGCAGGGCGTTCCACGCCCCTACTACTCTCTGAGTAAAGAAACTATACCTCTAACATCTGTCCAATATCTATCACCCCTCAACATAAAGCTATGTCCCCTCGTGTTTGCCATCACCATCCGAGGAAAAAGACTCTCACTATCCACCCTACCTAACCCTCTGATTATCTTATATGTCTCTATTAAGTCACCTCTCCTCCTCCTTCTCTCCAACGAAAACAGCCTCAAGTCCCTCAGCCTTTCCTCGTAAGACCTTCACTCCATACCAGGCAACATCCTAGTAAATCTCCTCAGCAACCTTTCCAAAGCGTCCACAACCTTCCTATAATTCAGTGACCAGAACTGCACGCAATACTCCAGGTGCGGTCTCACCAGAGTTTTGTACAGCTGCAGCATGACCTCGTGGCTCCGAAACTCGATCCCCCTACTAATAAAAGCTAACACACCATATGCCTTCTTAACAGCCCTATTAAGCTGGGTAGCAACTTTCAGGGATTTATGTACCTGGACACCCAGATCTCTCTGTTCATCTACACTACCAAGAATCTTCCCATTAGCCCAGTACTCTGCATTCCTGTTACTCCTTCCAAAGTGAATCACCTCACACCTTTCCGCATTAAACTCAATTTGCCATCTCTCAGCCCAGCTCTGCAGCCTATCTATGTCCCTCTGTACCCTACAACATCGTTCAGCACTATCCACAACTCCACCGACCTTAGTGTTATCCCCAAATTTACTAACCCACCCTTCTACACCCTCATCCAGGTCATTTATAAAAATGACAAACAGCAGTGGCCCCAAAACAGATCCTTGCGGTACACCACTAGTAACTAAACTCCAGGATGTACATTTGCCATCAGCCACCACCCTCTGTCTTCTTTCAGCTGGCCAATCTCTGATCCAAAGCTCTAAATCACCTTCAACCCCATACTTCCGTATTTTCTACAATAGCCTACCGTGGGGAACCTTATCAAACGCCTTACTGAAATCCATATACACCACATCCACTGCTTTACCCTCATCCACCTGTTTGCTCATCCTTCTCGAAAAACTCAATAAGGTTTGTGAGGCACGACCTACCCTTCACAAAACCGTGCTGACTATCGCTAATGAACTTATTCTTTTCAAGATGATTATAAATCCTATCTCTTATAACCTTTTCCAACATTTTACCCACAACCGAAGGAAGGCTCACAGGTCTATAATTACCAGGGCTGTCTCTACTCCCCTTCTTGAACAAGGGGACAACATTTGCTGTTCTCCAGTCTTCCGGCACTATTCCTGTCGACAATGACGACATAAAGATCAAGGACAAAGGCTCTTCAATCTCCTAGCTGGCTTCCCAGAGAAAGCTAGGATAAATCCCATCTGGCCCAGGGGACTTATCTATTTTCACACTTTCCAAAATTGCTAACACCTCCTCCTTGTGAACCTCAATCCCATCCAGCCTAGTAGCCTGAATCTCAGTATTCTCCTCGACAACATTTTCTTTCTCTACTGTAAATACTGACGAAAAACATTAATTTAACGCTTCCCCTATCTCCTCTGATTCCACACACAACTTCCCACTACTATCCTTGATTGGCCCGAATCTAACTCTGGTCATTCTTTTATTCCTGATATACCTATAGAAAGCCTTAGGGTTTTCCCTGATCCTTCCGCCAATGACTTCTCGTGTCCTCTCCTTGCTCTCGTTAGCTCTCCCTTTCGATCCTTCCTGGCTAGCTTGTAACTCTCAAGCGCCCTAACTGAGCCTTCACGTCTCATCCTAACATAAGCCTTCTTCTTCCTCTTGACAAGCGCTTCAACTTCTTTAGTAAACCACGGCTCCCTCGCTCGACAACTTCCTCCCTGCCTGACAGGTACATACTTCTCAAGGACACGCAGTAGCTGCTCCTTGAATAAGCTCCACATCTCGATTGTTCCCATTCCCTGCAGTTTCCTTCCCCATCCTACGCATCCTAAATTATTCCTAATCGCATCATAATTTCATTTCCCCCAGTTATAATTCTTGCCCTTCGGTATAGACCTGTCCCTGCCCATCGCTAAGGTAAGCCTAACCGAATTGTGATCACTATCACCAACGTGCTCACCTACATCTAAATCTAACACCTGGCCGGGTTCATTACCCGGTACCAAATCCAATGTGGCATCGCCCCTGGTTGGCCTGTCTACATACTGTGTCAGAAAACCCTCCTGCACACACTGGACAAAAACTGACCCATCTAAAGTACTCGAACTATAGTATTTCCAGTCAATATTTGGAAAGTTAAAGTCCCCCATAACAACTACCCTGTTACTCTCGACCCTGTCCAGAATCATCTTCGCTATCCTTCCCTCTACATCTCTGGAACTATTTGGAGGTCTATAAAAGACTCCCAACAGGGTGACTTCACCTCTCCTGTTTCTACCCTCGGCCCATACTACCTCAGTAGACGAGTCCTCAAACGTCCTTTCTGTCGCTGTAATACTCTCCTTAATTAACAATGCCACACCACCACCCCCTCTTTTACCATCTTCTCTGTTCTTACTGAAACATCGAAATCCCGGAACCTGCAACATCCATTCCTGCCCCTGCTCTACCCATGTCTCCGAAATGGCCACTCCATCGAGATCCCATGTACCAACCCATGCTGCAAGCTCACCCACCTTATTCCGGATGCGCCTGGCGTTGAAATAGACACACTTTAAACCAGGTTCTTGCTTGCCAGTGCCCTCTTGCATCTTTGTAACCTTATCCCTGACCTCACTACTCTCAACATCCTGTGCACTGGAACGACAATTTATGTTCCCATTCCCGTGCTAAATTAGTTTAAACCCCCCCGAAGAGCACAAGCAAATCTCCCCCCCAGGATATTGGTACCCCTCTGGTTCAGGTGAAGACCATTCTGTTTGTAGAGGTCCCACCTACCCCAGGTGTGTGCGTGTGGCTCAGTACCACTCCAGCTGGTATTCATAGAGGCTTGGATTAAATTGGTTCTTTGCTGGTGTGGCAGTGGGCTTCAATACCACTTCGAGCTGGTATTAATGGAGGCCTGGATTGAATTCGGTCCTTTCTGGTGTGTGAGTACATTTCGGTAACACTCCAGCAGGTATTAATGGAGGCCTGAAATGAATTGACTCTTTGCTAGTGTGTGAGTGGGAATCTTTACCGCTCCAGCTGGCACTAATGGAGGTCTGGATTTAATTGGCTGTTTCCTGGTGATTGAGTGGGGTTCAGTACCACTCCAGCTGGTGCTGGTACAGGCGTGGATTGAATGGGCTCGTTCCTGGTGTGTGATTTGGTTTCAGTACCACTCCAAAAGGTATGAATAGACGCTTGGATTGAATTGGCTTTTTCCTGGTGTGTGAGTGTGGCTCAGTAGCACTCCAGCTGGTATTAGTGGAGGCCGAATTGAATTGACTCTTTCCTGGTGTTTGAGAGGGACTCAGTGCTGCTCCAGTGGTATTAAAAGAGGGTTGGAATGAATTGGCTGTTTCCTGGTGTTTGAGTGGGTCTCACTCCAACTCCAACTGGTATTAATAGAGGCCTGGATTGAATTTGCTCGTTCCTGGTGTTTGAGTGGGGTTCAGAGGCACTCCAGCAGTTATTAATAGAGGCTTGGATTGAATTGGCTGTTTTCTGGTGTGTGAGTGGGACTCAGTACCACTCCAGCTGGTATTAATAGAGGCCTGAATTGAATTGGTTCTTTCCTTTTTTTTGAGTGGGAATCAGTGCCTCTCAAGCTGGTATTATTAGAGGCCTCGATTGCATTGGCTGTTACCTGGCTTGTGAATGGGCTTCAGTACCACTGCAGCAGCTATTAATAGAGGCTTGGATTGAATTGGCTCTTTCCTGGTGTGTGGGTTGGGTCCAGTACCACTCCAAAAAGTATTAATAGAGGCTTTGATTGAATTGTTCTGTTGCCTGGTTTGTGAGTGTAGCTCAGTACCACTCCAGCTGGTATTAGTAGAGGCCTGGATTGATTAGACTTTAACCTGGTGCTGGTGTATGAGTGGGACTCAGTACCACTCCAGCTGGTATTAATAGAGGCTTGGACTGAATTGGCTCTTTGCTGGTGTGGGAGTGGGTTTCAATGCCACTTCTAGCTGGTATTAATATAGGCCTGGATTGAATTGTGTCCTTTCTGGTGTGTGAGTAAAGTTTGGTAACACTCCAGCAGGTATTAATGCAGGCCTGTAATGAATTGACTCTTTGCTAGTGTGTGAATGGGATTCTTTACCACTCCAGCTGGCACCAATGGAGGTCTGGATGGAATTGGTTCTTTCCTGGTGCTTGAGTGGTATTCAGTATCACTCCAGCTGGTATTAATGGAGGCCTGGATTGAATTGGCTCTTTCCTGGTGTGTGAGTGGGACATAGTACCACTCCAGCTGGTATTAAGAGCGGCGTCGATTGCATTGGCTGTTTTCTGTTGTGTGCGTGGGCTTCAGTACCACAGCAACTGGTACTAATAGAGGCTAGGATTGAATTAGCTTTGTCCTGGTGTGTGAACGTGGCTCAGTACAACTCCAGCTGATATTAATAGAGGCCTGGATTGAATTGACTCTTTC
Organism: Heterodontus francisci; assembly: GCF_036365525.1. NCBI lineage: Eukaryota > Metazoa > Chordata > Chondrichthyes > Heterodontiformes > Heterodontidae > Heterodontus > Heterodontus francisci. The sequence continues at coordinate 2,828,518 of NW_027141156.1, read as the reverse complement.
CTGGTGTGTGAGAGGGACTCAGTGCTGCTCCAGCTGGTATTAAAACAGGGTTGGAATGAATTGGCTGTTTCCTGGTCTGTGAGTGGGTCTCACTCCAACACCAGCTGGTATTAATGGCGGCCTGGATTGAATTGGATCTTTCCTATCTTGTGACTGGGGTTCAGTACCACTCCAGCTGGTTTTAATAGAGGCCAAGATTGAATTGGTTCTTTCCTAGTGTCTGAGTGGGGTCCAGTACCACTCCAAAAGGCATTGATAGAGGCTTGGATTAAATTGGCTCTTTGCTGGTGAGTGAGTGGGGTTCAGTACCACTCCAGCAGGTATTAATGGAGGCCTGAAATGAATTGACTCTTTCCTCGTGTGTGAGTGGGTTTCTTTACCACTCCAGCTGGCGCTAATGGAGGCCTGGATTGAATTGCCTCTTTCCTGGTGTATCAGTGGGGTTCAGTACCACTCCAGCTGTTATTAATAGAGGCCTGGATTGAATTATTTCTTTACTGGTGTGTCATTGGGATTCAGCATCACTCCAGCTGGTATTAATAGAGGCTTGGATTGAATTGGCTCTTTCCTGGTGTGTGAGTGGGAATCAGTACCACTCCAGCTGGTAGTAATAGAGGACTCAGTACCACTCCAGTGGGTATTAATAGAGGCTTGGATTGAATTGGCTCTTTCCTGGTGTGTGAGTGTGGTTCAGTACAATTGCAGCTGGTATTAGTCGAGGCCTGGATTGAATTAGCTCTTTCCTGGTGTGTGAGTGGGCTTCAGTACCACTGCAGCAGGTATTAATAGAGGCTTGGATAGAATTGAGTTTTTTCCTGGTGTGTGAGTGTGGCTCAGTACCACTCCAGTCGGTATTAGCAGAGGCCTGGATTGAATTGGCTCTTTCCTTGTGTGTGGGTGGCACTCTGTACCGCTCCAGCGGGTATTAATAGAGGCTTGGATAGAAATGGCTCTTCCCTGGTGTGTGAATGGGACTCAGTATAACTCCAGCTGATATTAATAGAGGCTTGGATTGAAATGGCTCTTTCATGGTGTGTGAGTGGGGATCAGTTCAACTCCAGCAGATATTAATAGAGACCTGGATTGTATTGGCTCTTTCCTGGTGTGTGAGTCTGGCTCAGTAACACACCAGAATGTATTAGTAGAGGAATTAATTGAATTCGCTCTTTCCTGGTGTGTGAGAGGGACTCAGTACTACTCCAGCTGGTATTAAAAGAGGCTTGGAATGAATTGGCTGTTTCCTGGTGTGTGAGGGCGGTTCAGTGCCACTCCAGCTGTTATTAATAGTGGCGTTGATTGAATTGGTTCATTCCTGTTGCGTGAGCGGTTTTCAGTTCAAATCCAATTGGTATTTATAGAGTCTTGGATTGAATTGGCTCTTTAATGGTGTGTGATTGGGACTCAGCATCACTCCAAAAGGTATTAATAGAGGCCTGGAGTGAACTGGCTCTTTCCTGGTGTGTGAGTGGGAAACACTACCTCTCCAGCTGGTATTGATAGAGGCTAGGATTGAATTGGCTCTTTCCTGGTGTGTAAGTGGGACTCAGTTCCACTCCAGCTGGTATTAATAGAGGCCTGGATTGTATTGGCTCTTTCCTGGTGTGTGATTCTGGCTCAGTTCCAAACCAGCAGTTATTAATAGAGGCTTGGATTGAATTGGCTATTTGCTGGTGTGTGAGTGGGGTCTGTGCTCAGCACAGTCACTGTTCCCACAACCACAGCCGATGTTTTCTCGCTGCAATATTTACTTTTCAGATTCTGACAACAAATGGCCACAAATCGATCAAAGGTGAAAGTGACGGTGAACCAGACAGAACAGTCTGTGGCTGTGTAAAGCAGGACTGCGTGGATATTACACACGGGGTTGGACTGCAGGAACCGGAACTTTTCCCGATAAACAATGGGAATCTGTCTGAATATCAGGTCCAGGATAATGACCAGTAGATCCGCCGCTGACATGGCCACCAGGTACCAAGTGATACATTTGGAGAGACCGCACTTTCCCCGAGACAGGATCCCAATCGTCAGCAAGTTGACTGTGAGGAATGGAAACAAACAGAGAAATTATACATCAGGCTGGAGCAAAGTTACCAATTTAATAGAGGACTGATTGAGATTTATAAATGTGTTCCTGTATCCAGTGAAGTATTAAAATGATTGAACCTGAATGAACAAATGGGAAGATCTGTGATACAGTGGAAAACAAGAGAGATTAAATAATGAAAGGATGCTCCTGAAGTTGTTTAACTGAATGTTGATCATAATCCTCCCCCTCCCTCCTTTCCCCGTCTGGATTAAAAATGGTTCCATCTCTCATCTCTCAGTTCTGATGAAGGGTCATTGAACTGAAACATTAAACTCTGTTTCTCTCTCCAAAAATCCTGCCAGACCTGCTGAGTATTTCCAGCATTTTATTTTGTTATTTCAGATTTCCAGCATCTGCAGCACTGTTGTCTTGTATAGAGAGTTAAGTGTTGAACTGACTGCGAGACTCTGTCTGAATGTCCGTGGTGTGACCTGTGTGTGTGTTTGTGTGTGTGTGTCAGAGAGAGAGAGGGTATGTGTGTGCGTGAGAAGGAAAGAGAGCATGTGTGTGTGCGTGTGTGTGTGGACCGCAATTGTTGACAACGCGATCGGTAGGTGGCGCTGTTTTGGCACATGCGCCACCGAAACGTCACAGCTTGCGACTGCAGCAGCTGCCAGGACTAAAGATGGCGCTGCTCAAAGAATCACAGAGATGAAACCTGACAAACACGTGGCAGAATACAATGGCCGGAGTGAGAGAAAGGAGCGGGCCGGCGAGAGCAGCGCGGGGGCCGGGGACAGCAGCGCAGGGGCCGGGGAGAGCAGCGCGGGGGCCGAGGAGAGCAGCGCGGGGGATCGGGACAGCAGCGCGGGGAGACCAGCGGTAGCGGTGCCGGGGGGCGAGGTGGGGGAGGGAGGGGGGAGAAAGAGGGAGAGGGAGGGGGGAATAAAGAGGGAGAGGGAGGGGGGAGGAAAGAGGGAGAGAAAGAGGGCGAGGGAGGGGAAGAATGAGGGAGGTGGGGAAGAAAGAGTGAGAGGGAGGGGGAGAAAGAGTGAGGGGGGAAAAGAGGGACGGAGGGAGAAAGAGGGAGAGGGAGGGGGGAGAAAGAGGGAGAGGGAGGGGGAAGAAAGAGGGAGAGGGAGAGGGTGGGGGAAGAAAGAGGGAGAGAAAGAGGGAGGGGGAGAAAGAGGGAGAGGGAGGGAAAGAGGGGGAGGGAAAGAGGGGAAGGAAAGAGGGAGAGGGGGAGGGGGAGAAAGAGGGAGAGGGGGAGAAAGAGGGAGAGGGAGGGGGGAGAGAGGGAGATGAGGAGAAAGAGGGAGAGGAGGAGAAAGAGGGAGAAGGAGGGGGAGAAAGAGGGAGAGGGGGAGAAAGAGGGAGGGGGAGAAAGAGGGAGAGGAGGAGAAAGAGGGAGAAGGAGGGGGGAGAAAGAGGGAGAGGGGGAGAAAGAGAGAGGGGGAGAAAGAGGGAAAGGGGGGAGAAAGGGGGAGGGGGTGAAAGAGGGAGAGGGAGGGGTAAGGAAGGGGGGAGGAAGAAAGCTGGGGGGAGAGGGAGGAAGGGGAGAGAGTGGGGGGGGGAGCAGCGGAACGGAAGGGGAGTGCCTTTTTCTGTGCATGCGCCAAAAACACAACAGCAAAAGACTTACTGGCCAGTCCCTGGACCCGGTGACACCATGGTCTTCGCACGCTCGCTCCCCGCGGCTCTCTACGACCTCTCCCATCCGGCCCTCTCCATTCAGCTGTTCCCTCCAGCTGCGGATGCCCAATCCAGTTGCTTTCTCCCCTTCCCAGTTGCTTTCTCTACTTCGCCACAGTACTTCAGGCATTGCAACTGTTTGGTCCCTGCATTTTGCATTCTCCCTCTCCCCACGCCTCCCCGCACTCCCCACCCCTCCCCCTCTTCACCCACCCCTCCCTCCACCCCCCCACCATAGTAGAATATCTGAAGTGCAGTTGCAAAGTCGGGGAAATAGCATGCAAAACAAAACCTCAACAATTCTGGGTTTAATTATTGAAAAGTTTTATTAAGTTCATTAAGTATCCGAGGAACTGCTGTGCATGGATACATGAGTGTTGTGTCCAGCATTCCCGTTAGACAGACAGGCCGAGTCTCTGCTATGCACAGCTAAAGAGATTATTCCTGGAGAGCCTTGTGGTGAATAGACGCTTGGCTCTCTATTCCACTACTGTATTGTCCATGTGAAGAAGGCAAAGTCACAAGAGTCTGAGCTCAGTCTATTCTTGGTGAATGTTCCCCAAGCGCATCCCAATGTGCATTCCCAATTCATCCATAAATGCAATGTTCCTTTCCACATCGTGATGAGCTCCGCAGCATGATCTAGTTGCCTCCGTTGCTTGAATGCTGACCTTAAGTCTCAAGGATTGTTTTCTCGACGCCATGTTTTACATGAAAAGAAATAAAGCAAATCAGAGTCAGAGCTTGCCTCCCTCCATCCACTGAAATTACTGTTGTGCACACCTTTTTAAGTTCTGCAGTGAAGGCAACAATTGATAACGTCGCCAATGAAGCACTTATTACCCACCTCAGATGCAGGAATCAGCACATCCTTGCGTCCTCTCCCACACTGCCTCCTTTGCTTGAATGCCGTCCTTAAGTGTCAAGGATTGTTTTCTCAAGGGCACGTTTTTCATGAAAGAAAATAAGGAAAGAAAATCAGTGTCAGAGCTTCCCTCCCTCCAATGAAATTACTGTTGAGAATGCTTTGTGTTCTGCGGTAAAGGCATGTACTGATAACACCGCCAATGAATCACTTAGTACCCACCTCAGCTGCAGGAGGCAGGATGATGTTACTGCCCCTATCTCGTGATGGTTCAATGCTGCTCTCAGGGAAAACATGAATGATGTGAGGGTGCTGGAAAAGAAGCACATTTCTTTTGGGCTATGAACATAAAGCTGGCCATTTAGCCCAGCAGTTCCCTGCCAGTGGTTATGTTACTTGTGCATCTTTCCATCCATTCCCATTTAATCCTGCCTACTACTATTACCAGTTGTGTTCACAGCAAGAGCATTCACATTTCTGCTACCACTGGACACGGCATGCTTGTTTCTTTTAGTGCTCAGTCTCTTCTTGCTGAATGTCCCCCAAGTGCTTGACGCCTTTGGACGCCCTCTCTTGCTTGACAGGCAGCAACTGGCAATTGCGGGGTCTCACAAGGCTCTGCATGGTTGTTTCAACGTCGGATGGGGAAACAGGTGGCTGTGTGTCCATGAGCACTGCCCTGATGGGTGTAGGAGCAGGTAACTGTGTGTCCATGTGCACTGCCCTGATGGGTGTAGGAGCAGGTAACTGTGTAACTGAGCAGCAAGGAATAGTTACCGCAGGTAGGGGAAGTGGAGATTTGAACAGGCAGGCATATGTATGGTCCATCAGATCAGTAGGCCAGGGGGTGAGACGCTCAGGATCCAGGGTTTGTGACACGTGACTGATGTCCAGCGCGCGGCCACCTCCATCCGAAGGTGCTTCCGGGCAATTGTTGGGCATAGTAAATGGCTCCATCTCATCAGCCAGTCCTTGCTGCCAGCGGAGAGTCTGTTGCCGCAGCCAGTCCAGTCTCCTCATGAATGCTGCCGTTCCACTCTGCAGAACGGCCTGTTGTAGCTGGTACAATTGATCTGAAAGCAAGCGGTATTTTTCATTGTGGCTGAGGGGCATTGGCTGTTCCTCTGTAATCACAGCAGCCATGCCTGTCGTCGTTGGTGTCTGAGATGCACGCCAGCGGCAATTAGGGGCGAGCCTGTCCAAAGGCAGACCCAGATGCCTCTCCACAACAACAGCATGTTTGCAGGGCAACAAAGTCTGAATGGAGAAGATGCAGCTGCAGGTAGCCTGGCCATCATGTATCTGCAGTGTGTACTGTTTGGCGCCAGAAATCACAGTCACTGTGCCTTCATCCTGCTACATGCGGTGGCCCAGACAATGGAAATGTTTTCAGAGCAACTCACAACAGGGACTGGAGAACATGCGGTGGCCCAGCCAATGGAAATGTTTTCAGAGCAACTCACAACAGGGACTGGAGAACATGCGGTGGCCCAGACAATGGAAATGTTTTCAGAGCAACTTGCAAAGGCAGAGCAACTTACCTTGGAACAATCGCCTGTGTCAAATAAAAATGAAGCAAGTCTCCTAAACGAATAAATAATTCAGATAAAATGAGAGAAAATGCCCGACGAAACCTCTCCTCCTTCCACTTTCAAAAAGTCGCGCCAAAGCTTTGACCCATGCGCAGAGGCCAAACTGGCGCGTCGGCGAGGAAGACGAAATAACGCGATGACGTCATATGCGCATGCGCACAGCGGTACCGGCAGAACGGACCGCAGCGCATGCGCAGAGATAAGGAGACTGTGTGCGCATGCGCGTATCGCGTCGTCTGCGCATGCGCAAATCGGTCCTGGTAAGCCGGACCGCAGCGCATGCGCAGGGGGCATGAGACCGTCTGCGCATGTGCGCACCGCGGCGCATCCTGATGACGTACCCGATGAAGTAGCGTTGTCATGAATTACTTTGGTGTGTGTGTGCGTGAGAGAGAGAGTGTGTGTGCGTTTTTATATATATATATATATATATATATATATCAGGGCCTGACCTGTGGTGTGTATGTGTGAGTGTGTGCATTTATATGCCTGGCTCAGTGATGCGGTGTGACCTCTGTGTCTGTGTGTATGTGTGTGTGTATATAGCTATCTCAGGGCCTGGGCTGAGGTGTGTGTGTATATATAAATATATATATATATATATATATATAGATATCGCAGGGCCTGAGCTGTGGTGTGTGTGTGTGTTTGTATATCTGTCTGCTTCAGTGCCTGGGGTCTGATCTGTATGTGTGTGTGTGTATGTGTTTGTATACCTGTCTGCCTCAGTGCCTGGGGTCTGATCGGTGTGCGTGTGTGTTTGGATATATATCTGTCTCAAAACCTGGGGTCTGATCGGTGTGTCCATGTGTTTGTATATCTGTCTGCCTCAGTGCCTGGTGTCTGATCGGTGTGTGTATGTCTGTTGGGATATATGTCTGTCTCAGTGCCTGGGGCCTGATCGGTGTGTGTTTGTATATTTGTCTGCCTCAGTGCCTGGGGTCTGTTCGGTGTGTGTGTGTGTGTTTGTATATCTGTCTGCCTCAGTGCCTGGGGTCTGATCGGTGTGCCTGTGTGTTTGAATATCTGTCTGCGGCAGTGCCTGGGGTCTGATCGGTGTGTGTGTGCTTTTGTATATCTGTCTGCCTCTGTGCCTGGGGTCTGATCGGTGTGTGTGGGTGGGCGTTTGTATATCTATATTCCTCAGTGCCTGGGATCTGATTGGTGTGTGTGTGTGTGTGCTTGTATATCAGTCTGCCTCAGTGCCTGGGGTCTGATCGGTGTGTGTCTGTGTGCTTGTATATCTGTCTGCCTCAGAGCCTGGGGTCTGATCGAGGTGTGTGTATGTGTTCGTATATACGTCAGTCTTTGTGCTTTGGGGCTGATCGGTGTGTGGGTGTGTTTGTGTGTGTTTATCTGTCTGCCTCAGTGCCTGGGGTCTGTTCGGTGTGTGTGTGTGTTCGTATATCTGTCTGTCTTAGTGCCTGGGGTCTCATCGGTGTGTTTGTGTGTGTGTGTTTGTATATCTGTCTGCCTTCGTGCCTGGGGTCTCAGCGGTGTGTGTGTGTTTTTGTATATCTGTCTGTCTTAGTGCCTGGGGTCTCATCGGTGTGTGTGTCTGTGTCTTTATATGTCTGTCTGCCTCAGTGCCAAGGGTCTGATCGGTGTGTCTGTGTGTTTGTATATCTGTCTGTCTTAGTGCCTGGGGTCTCATCGGTGTGTCTGTGTGTGCGTTTGTATATCTGTCTGCCTCAGTGCCTGAGGTCTGATCGGCGTGTGTGTGTGCTCGTATATCTGTCTCCCTCAGTGCCTGGTTTCTTCTCGGTTTGTGTGTGTGTGTGTATGTCTTTGTATATCTGTCTCCCTCAGTGCCTGGTGTCTGATCAGTGTGTGAGTGTGTTTGTATATCTGTCTGCCTCAGTGCCTGGGGTCTGTTCAGTGTGTGTCTGTGTGCTTGTATATCTGTCTGCCTCAGTGCCTGGGGTCTGATCGGGGTGTGTGTATGTGTTCGTATATCCGTCAGTCTTTGTGCTTGGGGTCTGATCGGTGTGTGTGTGTGTGTTTGTGTGTGTTTGTCTGTCTGCATCAGTGCTTGGGGTCCCATCGGTGTGTTTGTGTGTATGTGTTGGTATATATGTTTGCCTCAGTGCCTGGGATCTGATTGGTGTGTGTGTGCGTGTCTGTGTGCTTGTACATCTGTCGGCCTCGGTGCCTGGGGTCTGATAGGCGTGTGTGTGTGTGTGTGTGTGTGTGTGTGTGTTTGTATATCTGTCTGCCTCAGTGCCTGAGGTCTGATAGGCGTGTGTGTGTGTGTGTGTGTGTGTGTGTGTGTTTGGACATCTGTCTGCCTCAGTGCCTGGGGACTGATCGGTGTGTTTGGGTGCTTGTATATCTGTCTGCTTCAGTGCCTGGGGTCTGATAAGTATGTGTGTGTGAGTATGTGTTTGTATCCCTGTCTGCCTCAGTGCTGGGGTTCTGATCGGTGTGTGTGTGTGTTTGTATATCTGTCTGCTTCAGTGCCTGGGGTCTGATCTGTATGTGTGTGTGTGTATGTGTTTGTATACCTGTCTGCCTCAGTGCCTGGGGTCTGATCGGTGTGCGTGTGTGTTTGGATATCTATCTGTCTCAAAACCTGGGGTCTGATCGGTGTGTCCATGTGTTTGTATATCTGTCTGCCTCAGTGCCTGGTGTCTGATCAGTGTGTCTGTGTGTTTGTATATCTGCCTGCCTCATTGCCTGGTGTCTAATCGGTGTGTGTATGTCTGTTGGGATATATGTCTGTCTCAGTGCCTGGGGCCTGATCGGTGTGTGTTTGTATATTTGTCTGCCTCAGTGCCTGGGGTCTGTTCGGTGTGTGTGTGTGTGTTTGTATATCTGTCTGCCTCAGTGCCTGGGGTCTGATCGGTGTGCCTGTGTGTTTGGATATCTGTCTGCGGCAGTGCCTGGGGTCTGATCGGTGTGTGTGTGCTTTTGTATATCTGTCTGCCTCTGTGCCTGGGGTCTGATCGTTGTGTGTGGGTGGGCGTTTGTATATCTATATTCCTCAGTGCCTGGGATCTGATTGGTGTGTGTGTGTGTGTGCTTGTATATCAGTCTGCCTCAGTGCCTGGGGTCTGATCGGTGTGTGTCTGTGTGCTTGTATATCTGTCTGCCTCAGAGCCTGGGGTCTGATCGAGGTGTGTGTATGTGTTCGTATATACGTCAGTCTTTGTGCTTTGGGGCTGATCGGTGTGTGGGTGTGTTTGTGTGTGTTTATCTGTCTGCCTCAGTGCCTGGGGTCTGTTCGGTGTGTGGGTGTGTTCGTATATCTGTCTGTCTTACTGCCTGGGGTCTCATCGGTGTGTTTGTGTGTGTGTGTTTGTATATCTGTCTGCCTTCGTGCCTGGGGTCTCAGCGGTGTGTGTGTGTTTTTGTATATCTGTCTGTCTTAGTGCCTGGGGTCTCATCGGTGTGTGTGTCTGTGTCTTTATATGTCTGTCTGCCTCAGTGCCAAGGGTCTGATCGGTGTGTCTGTGTGTTTGTATATCTGTCTGTCTTAGTGCCTGGGGTCTCATCGGTGTGTCTGTGTGTGCGTTTGTATATCTGTCTGCCTCAGTGCCTGAGGTCTGATCGGCGTGTGTGTGTGCTCGTATATCTGTCTCCCTCAGTGCCTGGTTTCTTCTCGGTTTGTGTGTGTGTGTGTATGTCTTTGTATATCTGTCTCCCTCAGTGCCTGGTGTCTGATCAGTGTGTGAGTGTGTTTGTATATCTGTCTGCCTCAGTGCCTGGGGTCTGTTCAGTGTGTGTCTGTGTGCTTGTATATCTGTCTGCCTCAGTGCCTGGGGTCTGATCGGGGTGTGTGTATGTGTTCGTATATCCGTCAGTCTTTGTGCTTGGGGTCTGATCGGTGTGTGTGTGTGTTTGTGTGTGTTCATCTGTCTGCCTCAGTGCCAGGGTATGTTCGGTGTCTGTGTGTGTGTGTTTGTATATCTGTCTGTCTTTGTGCCTGGGATCTCATCGGTGTGTGTGTGTGTTTGCATATCTGTCTGTCTTAGTGCCTGGGGTCTCATCGGTGTGTTTGTGTGTGTTTGTATATCTGTCTGTCTTGGTGCCTGGGGTCTCATCGGTGTTTGTGTGTGTGTGTCTTTGTATATCTGTCTGCCTCAGTGCCTGGGGTCTGATCGGTGTGTCTCTGTGTTTGTATATCTGTCTGTCTTAGTGCCTGAGGTCTCATCGGTGTGTGTGTGTGTGTGTGTGTGTTTGTATATCTGTCTGCCTCAGTGCCTGAGGTCTGATAGGCGTGTGTGTGTGTGTGTGTGTGTGTGTGTGTTTGGACATCTGTCTGCCTCAGTGCCTGGGGACTGATCGGTGTGTTTGGGTGTTTGTATATCTGTCTGCTTCAGTGCCTGGGGTCTGATAAGTATGTGTGTGTGAGTATGTGTTTGTATCCCTGTCTGCCTCAGTGCTGGGGTTCTGATCGGTGTGTGTGTGTGTTTGTATATCTGTCTGCTTCAGTGCCTGGGGTCTGATCTGTATGTGTGTGTGTGTATGTGTTTGTATACCTGTCTGCCTCAGTGCCTGGGGTCTGATCGGTGTGCGTGTGTGTTTGGATATCTATCTGTCTCAAAACCTGGGGTCTGATCGGTGTGTCCATGTGTTTGTATATCTGTCTGCCTCAGTGCCTGGTGTCTGATCAGTGTGTCTGTGTGTTTGTATATCTGCCTGCCTCATTGCCTGGTGTCTAATCGGTGTGTGTATGTCTGTTGGGATATATGTCTGTCTCAGTGCCTGGGGCCTGATCGGTGTGTGTTTGTATATTTGTCTGCCTCAGTGCCTGGGGTCTGTTCGGTGTGTGTGTGTGTGTTTGTATATCTGTCTGCCTCAGTGCCTGGGGTCTGATCGGTGTGCCTGTGTGTTTGAATATCTGTCTGCGGCAGTGCCTGGGGTCTGATCGGTGTGTGTGTGCTTTTGTATATCTGTCTGCCTCTGTGCCTGGGGTCTGATCGGTGTGTGTGGGTGGGCGTTTGTATATCTATATTCCTCAGTGCCTGGGATCTGATTGGTGTGTGTGTGTGTGTGCTTGTATATCAGTCTGCCTCAGTGCCTGGGGTCTGATCGGTGTGTGTCTGTGTGCTTGTATATCTGTCTGCCTCAGAGCCTGGGGTCTGATCGAGGTGTGTGTATGTGTTCGTATATACGTCAGTCTTTGTGCTTTGGGGCTGATCGGTGTGTGGGTGTGTTTGTGTGTGTTTATCTGTCTGCCTCAGTGCCTGGGGTCTGTTCGGTGTGTGTGTGTGTTCGTATATCTGTCTGTCTTAGTGCCTGGGGTCTCATCGGTGTGTTTGTGTGTGTGTGTTTGTATATCTGTCTGCCTTCGTGCCTGGGGTCTCAGCGGTGTGTGTGTGTTTTTGTATATCTGTCTGTCTTAGTGCCTGGGGTCTCATCGGTGTGTGTGTCTGTGTCTTTATATGTCTGTCTGCCTCAGTGCCAAGGGTCTGATCGGTGTGTCTGTGTGTTTGTATATCTGTCTGTCTTAGTGCCTGGGGTCTCATCGGTGTGTCTGTGTGTGCGTTTGTATATCTGTCTGCCTCAGTGCCTGAGGTCTGATCGGCGTGTGTGTGTGCTCGTATATCTGTCTCCCTCAGTGCCTGGTTTCTTCTCGGTTTGTGTGTGTGTGTGTATGTCTTTGTATATCTGTCTCCCTCAGTGCCTGGTGTCTGATCAGTGTGTGAGTGTGTTTGTATATCTGTCTGCCTCAGTGCCTGGGGTCTGTTCAGTGTGTGTCTGTGTGCTTGTATATCTGTCTGCCTCAGTGCCTGGGGTCTGATCGGGGTGTGTGTATGTGTTCATATATCCGTCAGTCTTTGTGCTTGGGGTCTGATCGGTGTGTGTGTGTGTGTTTGTGTGTGTTTGTCTGTCTGCATCAGTGCTTGGGGTCCCATCGGTGTGTTTGTGTGTATGTGTTTGTATATATGTTTGCCTCAGTGCCTGGGATCTGATTGGTGTGTGTGTGCGTGTCTGTGTGCTTGTACATCTGTCGGCCTCGGTGCCTGGGGTCTGATCGGTGTGTGGCTGTGTGCTTGTATATCTGTCTGCCTCAGTGCCTGGGATCTGATCGGGATGTGTGTATGTGTTCGTATATCCGTCAGTCTTTGTGCTTGGGGTCTGTTCGGTGTGTGTGTGTGTGTTTGTAAGTGTTTATCTGTCTGCCTCAGTGCCTGCGGTCTGTTCGGTGTGTGTGTGTGTGTGTGTGTGTGTGTGTGTGTGTGTGTGTGTGTGTGTGTGTGTGTGTGTGTTTGTATATCTTTCTGTCTCAGTGCCTGGGGTCTCATCGGTGTGTTTGTGTGTGTGTTTGTATATCTGTCTGTCTTCGTGCCTGGGGTCTCATCGGTGTGTGTGTGTTTGTGTTTGCATATGTGTCTGTCTTAGTGCCTGCAGTCTCATCGGTTTCTTTGTGTGTGTTTGTATATCTGTCTGTCTTAGTGCCTGGGGTCTCATCGGTGTGTTTGTGTGTGTTTGTATATCTGTCTGTCCTCGTGCCTGGGGTCTCATCGGTGTTTGTGTGTGTGTGTCTTTGTATATCTGTCTGCCTCAGTGCCTGGGGTCTGATCGGTGTGTCTCTGTGTTTGTATATCTGTCTGTCTTAGTGCCTGGGGTCTCATCAGTGTGTGTGTGTGTGTATGTTTGTATATCTGTCTGCCTCAGTGCCTGGGGTCTGATCGGTGTGTCTCTGTGTTTGTATATCTGTCTGTCTTAGTGCCTGGGGTCTGATAAGTATGTTTGTGTGTGTATGTGTTTGTATCCCTGTCTGCCTCAGTGCTGGGGGTCTGATCGGTGTGTGTGTGTGTTTGTATATCTGTCTGCTTCAGTGCCTGGGGTCTGATCTGTATGTGTGTGTGTGTGTATGTGTTTGTATACCTGTCTGCCTCAGTGCCTGGGGTCTGATCGGTGTGCGTGTGTGTTTGGATATCTATCTGTCTCAGTGCCTGGGGCCTGATCGGTGTGTCCATGTGTTTGTATATCTTTCTGCCTCAGTGCCTGGTGTCTGATCAGTGTGTCTGTGTGTTTGTATATCTGCCTGCCTCAGTGCCTGGTGTCTGATCGGTGTGTGTATGTCTGTTGGGATATATGTCTGTCTCAGTGCCTGGGGCCTGATCGGTGTGTGTTTGTATATTTGTCTGCCTCAGTGCCTGGGGTCTGTTCGGTGCGTGTGTGTGTGTTTGTATATCTGTCTGCCTCAGTGCCTGGGGTCTGATCGGTGTGTGTGTGCTTTTGTATATCTGTCTGCCTCAGTGCCTGGGGTCTGTTCGGTGTGTGTGTGTGTTCGTATATCTGTCTGTCTTAGTGCCTGGGGTCTCATCGGTGTGTTTGTGTGTGTGTGTTTGTATATCTGTCTGCCTTCGTGCCTGGGGTCTCAGCGGTGTGTGTGTGTTTTTGTATATCTGTCTGTCTTAGTGCCTGGGGTCTCATCGGTGTGTGTGTCTGTGTCTTTATATGTCTGTCTGCCTCAGTGCCAAGGGTCTGATCGGTGTGTCTGTGTGTTTGTATATCTGTCTGTCTTAGTGCCTGGGGTCTCATCGGTGTGTCTGTGTGTGCGTTTGTATATCTGTCTGCCTCAGTGCCTGAGGTCTGATCGGCGTGTGTGTGTGCTCGTATATCTGTCTCCCTCAGTGCCTGGTTTCTTCTCGGTTTGTGTGTGTGTGTGTATGTCTTTGTATATCTGTCTCCCTCAGTGCCTGGTGTCTGATCAGTGTGTGAGTGTGTTTGTATATCTGTCTGCCTCAGTGCCTGGGGTCTGTTCAGTGTGTGTCTGTGTGCTTGTATATCTGTCTGCCTCAGTGCCTGGGGTCTGATCGGGGTGTGTGTATGTGTTCGTATATCCGTCAGTCTTTGTGCTTGGGGTCTGATCGGTGTGTGTGTGTGTGTTTGTGTGTGTTTGTCTGTCTGCATCAGTGCTTGGGGTCTCATCGGTGTGTTTGTGTGTATGTGTTTGTATATATGTTTGCCTCAGTGCCTGGGATCTGATTGGTGTGTGTGTGCGTGTCTGTGTGCTTGTACATCTGTCGGCCTCGGTGCCTGGGGTCTGATCGGTGTGTGTCTGTGTGCTTGTATATCTGTCTGCCTCAGTGCCTGGGATCTGATCGGGATGTGTGTATGTGTTCGTATATCCGTCAGTCTTTGTGCTTGGGGTCTGTTCGGTGTGTGTGTGTGTGTTTGTGAGTGTTTATCTGTCTGCCTCAGTGCCTGGGGTCTGTTCGGTGTGTGTGTGTGTGTGTGTTTGTATATCTTTCTGTCTCAGTGCCTGGGGTCTCATCGGTGTGTTTGTGTGTGTGTGTTTGTATATCTGTCTGTCTTCGTGCCTGGGGTCTCATCGGTCTGTGTGTGTTTGTGTTTGCATATGTGTCTGTCTTAGTGCCTGCAGTCTCATCGGTGTCTTTGTGTGTGTTTGTATATCTGTCTGTCTTAGTGCCTGGGGTCTCATCGGTGTGTTTGTGTGTGTTTGTATATCTGTCTGTCTTCGTGCCTGGGGTCTCATCGGTGTTTGTGTGTGTGTGTCTTTGTATATCTGTCTGCCTCAGTGCCTGGGGTCTGATCGGTGTGTCTCTGTGTTTGTATATCTGTCTGTCTTAGTGCCTGGGGTCTCATCGGTGTGTGTGTGTGTGTATGTTTGTATATCTGTCTGCCTCAGTGCCTGAGGTCTGATAGGCGTGTGTGTGTGTGTGTGTGTGTGTTTGTACATCTGTCTGCTTCAGTGCCTGGGGTCTGATAAGTATGTTTGTGTGTGTATGTGTTTGTATCCCTGTCTGCCTCAGTGCTGGGGGTCTGATCGGTGTGTGTGTGTGTGTTTGTATATCTGTCTGCTTCAGTGCCTGGGGTCTGATCTGTATGTGTGTGTGTGTGTATGTGTTTGTATACCTGTCTGCCTCAGTGCCTGGGGTCTGATCGGTGTGCGTGTGTGTTTGGATATCTATCTGTCTCAGTGCCTGGGGTCTGTTCGGTGTGTGTGTGTGTTCGTATATCTGTCTGTCTTAGTGCCTGGGGTCTCATCGGTGTGTTTGTGTGTGTGTGTTTGTATATCTGTCTGCCTTCGTGCCTGGGGTCTCAGCGGTGTGTGTGTCTGTGTCTTTATATGTCTGTCTGCCTCAGTGCCAAGGGTCTGATCGGTGTGTCTGTGTGTTTCTATATCTGTCTGTCTTAGTGCCTGGGGTCTCATCGGTGTGCCTGTGTGTGTGTTCGTATATCTGTCTCCCTCAGTGCCTGGTTTCTTCTCGGTTTGTGTGTGTGTGTGTGTATGTCTTTGTATATCTGTCTCCCTCAGTGCCTGGTGTCTGATCAGTGTGTGAGTGTGTTTGTATATCTGTCTGCCTCAGTGCCTGGGGTCTGTTCAGTGTGTGTCTGTGTGCTTGTATATCTGTCTGCCTCAGTGCCTGGGGTCTGATCGGGGTGTGTGTATGTGTTCGTATATCCGTCAGTCTTTGTGCTTGGGGTCTGATCGGTGTGTGTGTGTGTGTTTGTGTGTGTTTGTCTGTCTGCCTCAGTGCTTGGGGACTGATCGGTGTGTGTGTATGTGTTTGTATATATGTTTGCCTCAGTGCCTGGGATCTGATTGGTGTGTGTGTGCGTGTCTGTGTGCTTGTATATCTGTCGGCCTCAGTGCCTGGGGTCTGATCGGTGTGTGTCTGTGTGCTTGTATATCTGTCTGCCTCAGTGCCTGGGATCTGATTGGGATGTGTGTATGTGTTCGTATATCCATCAGTCTTTGTGCTTGGGGTCTGTTCGGTGTGTGTGTGTGTGTTTGTGAGTCTTTCTCTGTCTGCCTCAGTGCCTGGGGTCTGTTCGGTGTGTGTGTGTGTGTGTGTGTGTGTGTGTGTGTGTGTGTGTGTGTGTGTGTGTGTGTGTGTGTGTGTGTGTGTGTGTGTGTGTGTGTTTGCATATCTTTCTGTCTCAGTGCCTGGGGTCTCATCGGTGTTTTTGTGTGTGTGTGTTTGTATATCTGTCTGTCTTCATGCCTGGGGTCTCATCGGTGTGTGTGTGTGTTTGTGTTTGCATATGTGTCTGTCTTAGTGCCTGCAGTCTCATCGGTGTGTTTGTGTGCGTTTGTATATCTGTCTGTCTTAGTGCCTGGGGTCTCATCAGTGTGTTTGTGTGTGTTTGTATATCTGTCTGTCTTAGTGCCTGGGGTCTCATCGGTGTGTTTGTGTGTGTTTGTATATCTGTCTCTCTTCGTGCCTGGGGTCTCATCGGTGTGTGTGTGTGTGTGTGTTTTTATATCTGTCTGCCTCAGTGCCTGAGGTCTGATCGGTGTGTGTGTGGGTATGAGTGTGTGTTTGTATATCTGTCTGCCTCAGTGCCTGGGGACTGATCGGTGTGTGTGGGTGTTTGTATATATGTCTGCATCAGTGCCTGGGGTCTGATCGGTATGTGTGTGTGAATGTGTTTGTATACCTGTCTGCCTCAGTGCCTGGGGTCTGATCGATGTGTGTGTGAGTTTGTGTATCTGTCTGCTTCAGTGCCTGGGATCTGATCGGTATGTGTGTGTGTGTGTCTGTGTGTTTGCATACCTGTCTGCCTCAGTGCCTGCGGTCTGATCGATGTGTGTATGTGTTTGTGTATCTGTCTGCCTCAGTGCCTGGTGTCTGATTGGTGTGTGTGTGTTCGTATATCTGTCTCCCTCAGTGCCTGGTGTCTTCTCGGTGTGTGTGTGTGTGTATGTGTATATCTGTCTGCCTCAGTGCCTGGTGTCTGATCGGTCTGTGCGTGTGTTTGTATATCTGTCTCCCTCAGTGCCTGGTGTCTCATCGGTATGTGTGTATGTTTGTATATCTGTCTGCCTCAGTGCCTTGGGTCTGATCGGTGTGTGTGTGTCTTTGTATGACTGACTGCCTCAGTGTCTGGGGTCTGATCGGTGTGTGTGTGCTTGTATATCTGTCTGCCTCAGTGCCTGCGGTCTGATCTGTGTGCATGTGTGTGTTTGTATATCTATCTGCCTCAGTGCCTGGTGCCTGATTGGTTTGTGTGTCTGTGTGTCTGTGTGTATATCTGTCTGCCTCTGTGCTTGGGGACTGATCGGTGTGTGTGTATGTGTTTGTATATATGTCTGCCTCAGCGCTTGGGGACTGATCGGTGTGTGTGTATGTGTTTGTATATATGTTTGCCTCAGTGCCTGGAGTCTGATCAATGCGTGTGTGTCGGGTCACTGGGGCCTGTCTGGAAGGACCTGCTGAGGGTGATTGGACGGGTGGTCATCCACCTCAGTGGGAGAGGTATCCTGGAGATTCATTGTTTGCCGGCCGGAACCCTCCGTCGGTCACATGTTGCTTATGGAGGTGGGAAACTCCCCAAGCCCACAGGGACGGAACCCCGTTTTACAAGGTGCCCTCTCCACGTGGTGGTGTGACCGCCGCCGCTGGTTAATTCCCTTTGGGCGGGAAAGTCATTGTGGGCCTATCCCCGATCCCGGCAAGTTCACTTGGCAATGGGCTGAGACAGGCCCCCTGCCCCCACTTCCCATCGCCATTCTCTGGGCCCCCCACCTCCAACCTCAACTTACGGGGGCCCATAAAACCCAGCCCAGGGAGTGGTGAGTCCATGGAGGAACTTGAAAACAAGGATGAGAATTTTAAAATCAGGACATTTCTTAAGCGACAGCCAATGGAGGTCAGTGTGAATAGGAGTGATAGGTGATCGGGAGTTACTGTGAGTTAACACATCAGCAGCAGAGTTTTGGATGACCTGAAGTTTACAGACAGTAGCATGTGGGAGATCAGCAGGAGGACATTGGAATGGTCAAATCTAGAGGGAATGAAGGAATGAATGAGGGTTTTGAGCAGAGGAGCTGAGACACGGGTGACGTCAGGCGATGTTATGGAGAACTTTTTTGGCCCGTATTCAGGAGAATTCTTTTGGCCAGTAGGAAGCAAGTGCAACAAGAGAGGGGGCAGTTTTAGAATTAGTTTGAGGAAATGAAGATGGGCAGGTGGAAGGAATGGCTGTGGCAGAGCATTTTGGTGATAGTGATCATAATTTAGTCAGTTTTAACATAATTATGGAAAAGGAAAGAGATAGACCAGGAGTTAGAGTTCTCACTTGGGGCAAGGCCAATTTCACTAAACTGTGGAGTGATTTAGTGAAAGTGGACTGGAAACAGCTACTTGAAACTAAATCAGTGTCAGAACAGTGGGAGGCATTCAAAGGGAAGATTCAAGAGTTTCAGGGCAACCATGTTCCCACAAGAAAAAAGGTAAGACAGACAAATCCACTTCTCTGCGGATAACAAGGAGCCTACAGGGTAAGATAAGGCAGAAAAGGAAAGCTTATGCCTGACATCAAGAACTCAATACTACAGAAAACTGAGACTATAGAAAGTGGAGGGGTGAGATCAAAAAGGATATTAGGAAATAGAAGAAAGGGCATGAAAGAATATTGGCAAGCAAAATCAAGGTGAACCCAAAGATGTTTTTTTTTTCTCAATACATTAAGTGTAAGAGGGTAACTAAGGGCCCGTAATAGACCAAAAAGGTAACCTATGTGTCGGGGAGGAAGATATTGGTATGGTTCTTAATGAATACTTTGTGTCTGTCTTCACAAAAGAGGGAAGGACCATGCAGATATTGTAGTTACGGAGGATGAGTGTGAAGTATTGGATATGATAAACATAGGGAGAGAGGAAGTATTAATGGGATTAGTAACCTGAAAGTTTATAAATCACCAGATCCGGATGAAATATACACCAGGTTCTTGAAAGAAGCAAGAGAGGAAATAGCAGACCATCATTTTTAAGTCCTCACTGGATACAGGTGTGGAGCCAGAGGATTGGAGAACTGCTAACAGTGTACCTCTGTTTAAAAAGGGAGCAAGAGACAGACCGAATAATTACAGGCCAGTCAGTCTAACCTCGTAGTGGGAAAATTATTGGAATCAATTCTGAGAGACAGGATAAACAGTCACTTAGAAAGACATGGATTAATTAAGGATAGTCAGCATGGATTTGTTAAGGGAAGATCGTTCCTGACCAATTTGCATGATTTTTTTGTAGATGTAACAAATAATATGGATGAGGGTCACGCAGTTAATGTGGTCGACATGGATTTTAGCAAGGCTTTTGACAAGGTCCCACAGGGAAGACTGGTTAACAAAATAAAATCCCATTGGGTCCAGTGAAATGCAGCAAGGTGGATACAAAATTGGCCCAGTGGCAGGAAGCAAAGGGTAATTGTTAACAGGCATTTTTTGCGACTGGAGGGCTGTTTCCAGTGACGTTCTGCAGGGCTAAGTACTGGGTTCCATGCTTAACGTGCTGTATATTAACGATTTGGACGTAAATGTAAGGGGCATGATCAAAACGTTTGCAGACTACACAAACATTGACCGTGTGGTAGATAGCGAGGAAGATAGCTGTCGGCTAAAGGAAGATATTGATGGTCTGGTCAGATGGGTAGAAAATGGCAAACGAATTCCACTTGGAGATGTGTGAGGTGATGCATTTGGGGAGGTCAAACAAAGCAAAGGAATACACGATTAATGGGAAAATACTGAGACGTGTCGAGGAATTGAGGGAACTTTGCAGTGAATGTCCACAGGTCCCTGAAGGTAGCAGGACAGGTTGATCAGATGGTTAAAAAGGCATTTGGAATCCTTTCCTTTATTAGCCGAGGTATAGAATATAAGAGCAAGGAGGTTATGCTGGGAATGTATAAGGCATTGGTTTGGCCACAACTTGAGTACTGTGTGCAGTTCTGGTCACCTCATTACAGAAAGGATGTAATTGCACGAGAAAGGATGCAGAAGAGATTAACAAGGATGTTGCCAGGACTGGAAAAGTGCAGCTATGAGGAAAGATTGGATAGGATGTGGTTGTTCTCCTTGGAACAGAGAAGGCTGAGGGAAGATCTGATTGAAATGTACACAATATTGAGGGGCCTTGATCGAGTGGAGGTGAAGAGTCAATTCACCTTAGCAGAGAGATCAGTGACTAGGGCGCATAGATTTAAAATGATTGGTACAAAAATTAGAGGGGAGATGAGGAGAAAAATCACTCAGAATGTGGTGGGGGTCTGGAACTCACAGTCTGAAAGGGTAGTTGAGGCAGAAACCCTGAACTCATTTTAAAGGTGGCTTGTTACACCACAAGTGCTGTAATCTGCAGGGCTACGGACCAAATACTGGAAGGTGGGATTCGGCTGGTGGGATTGTTATTTGGCCGGCAGAGACACAATGGGCCAAATGGCCTCTTTCTGTGTTATAATCATTCTATGATTTTTCGATGAATTTCTCGGTGCAGATAGGCTGTTTTAGTGAAGGTGTGTAGATGTGGTCAGAAGGTTATCTAGAGGTCAAATATGATACTAAGGTGCGAACAGTCTGGTTTAGTCTCACAGAGTTGCCAGGGAGAGGGATGGAGTCGATAGCTAGGGAATAAAGTTTGGAGCGGGGACTGAAAACAATGTCTTCAATCTTCTCAAATTGTAATTGTCACAGCAGATGTCTGAGGTAATACATTTTAGAAGGATGTATGTGGAGAGACAACACAAGCTACATGTTACACTGTAAAGGGAGTGCAAGATCAGAGAGACCTGGGGAGTTTATGTGTAAATCATTGAAAGTCACGGGAGGGGTTAACAAAGCAGTTAATAAAGCATATGAGATCCTGGGCGTTATAAATAGAGGCACAGAAAACAAAACTGGGAAGTTATGTTAAATCTATATAAAACACTACAGCACATCCCGAAGCATGACAAATGGAACAGCAGAATTTTAATCACATTGTACCAGGGATCTGGGGATTCAGTTACATGGAGAGATTGCAAAAGCTGAGATTGTTCTCTTTAGAGCAGTGAAGGGTAAGAGGAGATTTAATGTAGAATTCAAAATCATGAAGGGATTTGAAAGGGTAATTAATGTGAAACTGTTTCCAGTGTCAGAAAGTTCAGTAATAAGAAGGCACAGATTGAAGGCAATTGACAAAGAGCCAGAGGTGAAATGAGGAGAATTTTCTTACACAGCAAGTTGTTAGGATCTGGAATTCACTGCCTGAAAACATGGTGGAAGCATAATCAATAATATCTTTCAAAAGGGAATTTAACAAATCCTTGAAAAGGGGCAAAAAACTGTTGGAGTCCAGGGAAAGAGGAGGGGAGAGGAACCAATTAGATAGCTCTTTCAAAGAGACAGCACTGACACAATGGGCCGAATAGCCTCCTTCTGTGTTTCATCAATCTCTGATTCTATGAGCAACAGACACAGAGAGTGCAGAGAGAGAGACAGTGTGCTTGTGAAAGAAGGAAAGAGAAATAGAAAGAGCGAAGGAAATGGGTTCACGTTCCCAGGGAGGCTAATGGAAGACGTTTGGACCCGAGGGCCTGGCAGCAGTGCCAGAAGAAGTTTAATGAGCTCACACGGGTGGTCAATGTCAGTGAATTCATCTCCACATGGCATCTCCTACCCCCAACATCACCAACATCTCACACTGCTCAATGAACCACACCCCCATCACTCACCCATCAGTAGTCCCTAACACTCAGGACTCACACCTAATATTCACATACTCCACCTCACCCTGACACACGTTCCACTGATACCAGCCTCACACCCACCTCTCACTGCCTCCACATAACTCCAGCTATTCAGCTATGGCAGGCACATCAGAAAACATAGTTCAACACAATCACTGACAAAGAACAAAGAACAGTACAGCACAGGAACAGGCCATTCGGCCCTCCAAGCCTGCGCCGATCTTGATGCCTGCCGAAACTAGCACCTTCTTCACTACCGGGGCCCAAATCCCTCGATTCCCTTCCTATTCATGAATTTGTCACGATGTCTCTTAAATGTCGCTATCGTATCTTCTTCCACCATCTCCCCTGGCAGCATGTTCCAGGCATTCACCACCCTCTGTGCAAAAAACTTGCCTCGCACATCCCCTCTAAACCTTGCCCCTCGCACCTTAAACCTATGTCCTCTTGTAACTGACTCTTCCACCCTGGGAAAAAGCTTCTGACTATCCACTTTGTCCATGCCGCTCAGAACTTTGTAAACCTCTATCCTCCACCTCCGTCATTCCAGTGAAAACAATTCGAGTTTATCCAAACTCTCCTCATAGCTAATGCCCCCCAGACCAGGCAACATTCTGGTAAACCTGTTCTGTACCCTCTCCAAAGCCTCCACGTCCTTCTGGTAGTGTGGCGACCAGAATTGCATGCAATATTCTAAGTGTGGCCTAACTAAAGTTCTGTGCAGCTGCAGCATGACTTGCCAATTTTTATACTCTATGCCCCGACCGATGAAGGCAAGCACGCTGTATGCCTTCTTGACTACCTTCGCCACCTGCGTTGCCACTTTCAGTGATTTGTGGACCTGTACGCACAGATCTCTATGCCTGTCAATACTCCTAAGGGTTTTGCCATTTACTGTATACTTCCCACCTGCATTAGATCTTCCAAAATGCATTACCTCACATTTTTTCAGATTAAACTCCATCTGCCATTTCTCCACCCAAGTCTCCAACCGATCTATATCCTGCTGTATCCTCTGACAATCCTCATCACTATCTGCAACTCCACCAACCTTTGTGTCGTCCACAAACTTACTAATCAGACCAGCTACATTTTCCTCCAAATCATTTATATGTACTACAAACAGCAAAGGTCCCAGCACATATCCCTGCGGAACACCACTAGTCACATTCCTCCATTCAGAAAAGCACCCTTCCACTGCTACCCTCTGTCTTCTGTGACCGAGCCAGTTCTGTATCCATCTTGCCATCTCACTTCTGTTCCCGTGTGACTTCACCTTTTGTACCAATCTGCCATGAGGCACCTTGTCAAAGGTTTAACTGAAGTCCATATAGATAACATCCACTGCCCTTCCGTACATCAAAGCTGCTGGAATGGGTGATTGACGTCAAATCAGATCCCCGCTCACAGGAACAGTACATGTTCTGTAGACCCAGGCTAGTACCCTGTCCAGCCTGGAGCACAGTGCTGGCCACACTAGATGAGAGTGAAAATCACAGCCGGGGAAGATGCAGAGTGAAAGCAACTCACTATAAAAAGGGAAGTAGAAGAAGACTTGCTTGCAGAAGATTTTCAACAATATGTGAAATGGAGAGATGAATGGGACCAATTGGAGAGATTCAAACACAAGAATAAGAATATTAAAATTAAGGTGCTGCCAGACTGGGAGCCAATGTACATCAGTGAGCGCAGGGTGATGGGTGATCTGGACTTGGTGCGAGTTAGGATGCTGGTAGCAGAGTTCTGGATCGCCTGTGGTTTATGGAGGTTTATAACTGGGAGGGTGACCAGGATAGAATTCGAATAGTCAAGTGTGGATTTAACAAAGGCACGGATGAGGGTTCATATGGCAAATGTGCTGAGGCCGAGGTGGAGACGGGTGATATTACAGAGGTGGCAGTAGGCAGGGTTGATGATGGAGAGAATATGGAGATGAACTCAGCTCTTGTTTAAATAGAACACAGAGGTTGCAAATAGTCTGTTGCAGCCTCAGGCATTGGGCAGGGATGGGATTGCAAACAGTGGAAATGGAATAGAGTTTCTGACAGAGACTGAAGACAATGGCTGAAGTTAATCCCAAGGTTTACATGACAAGAACACTAAATCTGTGAAATATGGTTAATAGATACAATAGTTTGATACAGAGACTTACCAGGAACACCAACAATTGCGAGGATGGAATAGTAAATCGTTTGAATCAACGTCATTGCATAATAGATCCGACCATTTAATGTTATCCAATAATAATCTGCAGTAACAAGGCCATACCAATTTGAGAAACTCCTGCCCATTGTTGTATTATTCACATCTATTGTTCTCAGATTCTGACCCATTGTTGTAATATTCCAATCTGTTGTTCTCAGATTCTGATCTATCCTCTCCATCTCTCTGCAGCCACGGACCCCTGTTAGGGCCGGGGTTGATGCTCCCACTGACACTATGTGATAACACATTGAAGGGAGTCCCTTATTAATAGAAGAGGAAAACCCTCCAGTTACACAATTAGGGTACATGGTGACTGACATTAATTACAGTCACTGAACAAACAGGTTCAGTTAATCCCTTTCAATCCTTCACTTTTTAGTACCACAATATATTGGACCCGGTCTGCATGGGATATATGAGGTTAGTTGAGGGAAGGAGTGGTGGAACTAGCAGAGGCACTGGCGAGAAGCTTCCAATCCTCCTTGGATATGAAAGGGTTATCAGAGGACTGCAGGGTTGTAAATGTTACACCCTGTTTGTAAAAGGAGACATCAGATGAACCCAGTAACTTCTGACCAGTCCGTCTAAAGTTGATGGTTGGAAATTTCTAGAGGCCGTAACCCAGGACAAAAATATATCTTTCTTGGATGACATGGGATAATAAATGACAAACAGCACGGATCGGTTAATACAAAATCGCGACTGATAATCTTGATCAAGTTCATTGATGACATAACTGAGTGTTGATGAGGATAGTGTGTTTCGTGTTATGTATATGGGCTATCAAAAGGCCTGTAATCAAATAACATTTCATAGACTTGTTATGCAAAATGGAACACATGGATTAATGTGACAGTGACAGTGTGGGTATGACACTGACTCAGAGACAGAAAGCAGAGAGAAGTGGTGAACAGACACTGTTCAGACAGATGGAGGGGGAGTCTAAAGGGCTGGTTCTCAGGGGGCAGCATTAGAACCAGTGCTCTTCCTGGCATATTGATAGCTATATAAATGACAGAGACGTTATGTATAAAACATTAATTTCAACTCTTGCAGATGACATGAAACTCATAACTAAGGGTGGGAAAAATGCAGACCATAGAATTATCCAACCTCACGGAACCTTTTTTTAAATTTGTTTTGTACTCTAATCCAACACAAATTTATTTGTCACTCTGTAATTCATGTGTGTGAGATTCTCGTCTGAGTGTGTGCGTGAATGTGTAGTGTATATTTTTACGATTTTATTCAGATCCAGTTTAGATTGTTAAGTATAATAAATTTACCTCTTGTTTAAACTAGAGAAAACCTGTCTGATTGGTTCTTTCACGATCATAATAAAGGTAAAAGGTAAAATACTCACTGAGGTGGTCAGCACGTCCATTGTTAAAAAGGAATAAACCCCGTTGTGATCAAATAAAATATAGGACAAGAAGAGAGCCTGGGACCCCTCCTCACCTGGCTGTATCAAAAATGTGGAGGTTCCAGGGATTGTAATGCAATGACAAAGGAGAAATTAGTCGTGGTAAAAACAATTGATCCTGAGAATAAAAATTTAAAATTTCAATGCAGATGTTATTGTGATTTTCACTGCTGAAGCACAAAAATGTCCACATTCGAAGACAGTACCTTCTGAAGCCAGATTATACGAATATATCAACATATGAATTACGAGCAGGAGTAGGACACTCGGCCATTCAATAAGATCATGACTAATCTGATTGTAACCTCGACTCCACATTCCTACCGACCCCGATAACCATTCAACCCCTTGCATATCAAGGATCTATCTAGCTCTGCCTTACAAATATTTAAAGACTTTGCTTTCACTGCCTTTTGAGGAAGAGAATTCCAAAGACTCACGACCCTCAGAGAAAAAATATTCTCCTCAACTCTGTTTGCAATAGTGACCCTTATTTCTGGATACTCCCAGAACGGGAAACATCCTTTCCACATCCATCCTGACAAGACCCCGCAGGATCATATATGTTTCCATCACTTCGCCTCTGACTCTTGTAAATTTCGGTGGATAGAAGTCTCAAATGGATGTAACATAAATGTGGAGGTTCCAGATATCGTAACCCAATGACAAACGAGCAATTGGAAGTGTCATAGTGTCACCGAGATAAACAGCACAGAAACAGTCCCTTTGGCCCACTGTGTCTGTGTCGGCTATCAAGCCTATCCATTCTAATCCCATTTTACAGCACTTCACCCATAACCTTGTATGCCATGGCGTTTCAAGTGCTCATCTAAATACTTCTTCAATGTTGTAAGTGTTCCTGCATCTACCACTCCTTCCGACAGTGTATTCCAGATTCCAACCACCCTCTGGGTGATTTCCTTTTCCTCAAATCCCGTCCAAACCTCGTGCCCCTTCCCTTAAATCAACTCTTTGGGTTACTGACACCGCCACTATGGGAAAAACGTTTCTTCCTATCTACCCTATCAATGTCCCTCATTATTTTGTATACCTCAATCAGGTCCCCCCTCAGCCGTCTCTGCTCTAAGGAAAACAACCCTAGCCTATCCAGTCTCTCTTCACAGCTGAAATGCTCCAGCCCATGCAACATTCTGGTGAATCTCTTCTGCACCCTCTCTACTGCAATCACATCCTTCTCGTGTGGTGACCAGAACTGTGCACAGTAATCCAGCTGTGGCCTAACCAGCGTTTTATACAGCTCCGTCAAACATAGAACATAGAACATAGGACAGTACAGCACAGTATAGTCCCTTCGGCCTACGATGCTGTGCCGAACCTTTAACCTACTCTAAGATCAAACTAACTACCTACCCTTCATTCTACTATCATCCATGTACCTATCCAAGAGTCGCTTAAATGCCCCTAATGTATCTGCTTCTACTACCACCGCTGGCAGCGAATTCCACACACCCACCACTCTCTGTGTAAAGAACTTACCTCTGACATCTCCCCGAAACCTTCCTCTAATCACCTTAAAATTATGCCCCTTGGTGATAGCCCTTTCCACCCTGGGAAAATGTCTCTGACTATCCACTCTATCTATGCCTCGCATCACCTTGTACCACTCTATCACGTCACCTCTCACCCTTCTTCGCTCCAATGAGAAAAGCCCTAGCTCCCTCAATCTTTCTTCGTAGGACATGCCCTCCAGTACAGGCAGCATCCTGGTAAATCTCCTGTGCACCCTCTCTAAAGCTTCCACATCCTTCCTTTAATGAGGCGACCAGAACTGAACATAATATTCCAAGTGTGGTCGAACCAGGGCTTTATAGAGCTGCAGCATAACCTCGCGGCTCTTAACTCAATCCCCCTGTTAATGAAAGCCAACACACCACACGTCTTCTTAACAACCCTGTCAACTTGGGTGGCAACTTTGAGCGATCGATGGACATGGACCCAAGATCCCTCTGTTCATCCACACTACCAAGAATCTTGTCTTTAATCCTATATTCTGCATTCAAATTCGACCTTCCAAAATGAATCACTGCACACTTTTCCAGGTTGAACTCCATCTGCCACTTCTCAGCCCAGCTCTGCATCCTGTCAATGTCCCGTTGCAAACTACAACAGCCTTCCACACTAATCACAACTCCAGCAACCTTCGTGTCATCGGCAAATTTGCTAACACAGCCTTCCACTTCCTCATCCAAGTCATTTCTAAAAATCACAAAGAGCAGAGGTTCCAGAACAGATCCTTGTGGAACATCACTGGTCACCGAGCTCCATGCTGAATACTTTCCATCGACTACCACCCTCTGACTTCTATGGGCCAGCCAATTTTGTATCCATACAGCCAACTTTCCCTGAATGCCATAGCCTCCCCACTCTGATATTCTATGCCTCAGCGAATAAAGGCAAGCATCTCATATGCCGTCCAAACCACCTGTGCTGCTGCCTTCGGTGATCTATGGACAAGTCCACCAATATCCCTTTGACCTTCTGTACTTCCCAGCGTGCGACCATCCATTGTATATTCCCTTGCCTTGGTAGTCCTCCTAAAATGCATCACGTCACATTTCTCAGGATTAAATTCCATTTGCCGCTGCTCTGCCCATTTTACCAGCCCATGTATATCGTCCTGTAATCTAAGCCTTTCCTCCTCACTATTTATGACACCACCAATTTTTGTGTCATCTGTAATCTTACTGATCATATCTTCTACATTCACGTCTAAATTATAGATGTACACTACAAACAGCAATGGTCCCAGTACCGATCCCCGTGGTACACCACTGGCCACAGCCTTCCAATCACAGAAACAACTCTCAACCATTACCCTCTGCCTCATGCTGGTAAGCCAATTTTGGATCCAATTTGCCAAATTGAGCTGGATCCCATGGGCTCCTACCTCAGAAATATAGAAAATAGGAGCAGGAACAGGCCATTCGGCCCTTCAAGCCTGCTCCGCCATTCACTATGATCATGGTTGATCATCTAACTCAGTAACCTTTTCCCGCTTTCCCCCCATATCATTTGTTTCTTTTTGATGCAAGGACTATATCTGACTCCTTCTTGAACGCATACAATGTCTTGGTCTCAACTGCTTTCTGTGTAAGCGAATTCCACTGGCTCACCACTCTCTGGGTGAAGAAATTTCTACTCATATCAGTCCTGAAAGGTTAACCCCTTATTCTTAGTCTATAACCCCTGGTTCTGGATTCTCCCACCATCAGGAGCATCCGTCCTGCATCTACCCTGTCAAGTCCTTTTAGAATTTTATAGATTTCTTTGAGATTCCCCCCTCACTATTCTGAAATCCTGACCGACTCAGTCTCTCATCATTCGTCAGGCCGCCATCCCAGGGATCAGTCTGGTAAAATTTCGCTGCACTCCCTCTACAGCAAGAACATCCTTACTCAGATAAGGAGACCAAAACTGCGCACAATATTCCAGGTGTGGCCGCACCTGTACAATTGCAGCAAGACATGCCTGCTTCTGTACTCGAATTCTCTCGCTATGAAGGCCAACATACCATTTGCCTTTTTTACCGCCTGTTGCACCTGAATGCTTACCTTTCGCGACTGGTGGACGGGAACACTCAGGTCTCGTTCCATATTCCCCTCTCACAGTTTATAGCCGTGCACATAATAATCTGCCTTCCTGTTTTTGCTACCAAAGTGGATAACTTCACATTTATTCACATTAGACTGCATCTGCCATGCATTTGCCCACTCACTCAACTTCTCCAAGTCACCCTGAAGCCTCTCTGCATCCTCCTCACAACGCACCTTCCCACTCAGTTGTGTGTCATCTGCAAATTTGTACATATTACATTTCGTTCCCTCATCTAAACCATCAATATATATTGTGAATAGCTGGGGTCCCAGCACCAATCCGTGTGGTACCCAACTAGTTACAGCCTGTCATTCTGAAAAAGACACGTTTATTTCTACTCTTTGTTTCCTGCCTGACACCCAATTTTCTATCCATCGCAATACACTACCTCCAATCCCATGTGCTTTTATTTTGCATGCTACTCTCTTATGTGGGACTTTGTCGAAAGCCTTCTGAAAGTCCAAATAAACCACATCCACTGGCTCCCTCGCATCAACTCTCCTAGTTACATCCTCGAAGAATTCTAGTAGATTTGTCAAGCATGATTTCCCTTTTGTGAATCCATGCTGACTTTGTCCCATTCTAACACTGTTCTCAAAGTGCTCCACGATAAAATCTTTGAGAATAGACTCTAGAATTTTCCCCACTACCAACGTCAGGCTGACTGGTCTATAATTCCATGTTTTCTCTCCACCTCCCTTTTTAAAATAGTGGGGTTACATTATCTGTCCTCCAATCTGTAGGAACTGTTCAGAGTCTATAGAATCTTGAAAGATGACCACCAATACATCCACTATTTCTAGGGCCACTTCCTTAAGTACTCTGGGACTTCTTAAATACTTCTCAACCCATCTCCCATGCGGGACCTTATCAAAAATCCACATCTACACATCTGGTCACCTCCTCGAAAGACTCAATCAAATTTTGAGATATGATCTCCCTCTGACAATGCCTGACTATCCTTGATTAATCCCTGCTTCTTCATGTGGAGATTAATCCTGTCTGTCAGATTTTTTCGCCAATAGTTTCCCTACCAATGATGTGAGACTCACTGGCCTGTAATTACATGATTTATCCCTGCTTCTTGAATAATGGTAACACATTCACTATTCGCCAGTCCTCTGGCACCTCTTCTGTGGCCAGAGAAGTGGTAAAACAAATGACTCTGAGAAAAATAAATAATTTCATTGCAGAGCTTATTGTGGTTTTCACTGCTAGAACACTAAAATGTCCACATTCGAAGCCAGTACCTTCTGAAGCCAGAGCATATGAACATAAGAACATACGAATTAACAGCAGGAGTAGGCCACTCGGCCCCGAGAGCCTACTCTGTCATTCAATAAGATCAGGGCTAATCTGACTGCAAACTCGACTCCACATTCCCACCTACCCCCGATACCCTTTCACCCTATTTCTTATCAAGAATCTATCTACCTCTGCCTTAAAAAATATTGAAAGACCCTGCTTCCACTTCCTTTTGAGTAAGAGCGTTCCAAACACCCACGACTCTCTGAGAGAAAGTAATTCTCCTCTTCCCTCTTTTAAAAGGGCGACCCCCTATTGTTAAATAGTGACCCCGAATTCTAGATTCTCTCACAAGAGGAAACATCCTTTCCACATCCACCCTGTCAAGATCCCTCAGGATCATACATGTTTCAATCAACTCACCTCATACTCTTCTATACTCCAGCGGATACAAGCCTAGCCTGTCCATTCTTTCCTCATAAGACAATCCACCCATTTCAGGTATTAGTCTAGTAAACCTTTCCTGAACTGATTCCAATGCATTTACATCCTTCCTTACATAAGGTGACCAATATTGTACACAGTCCTCCAGATGTGATCTCACCAATGCCCTGTATAGCTAAAGCATAATCTCCCTACTTTTGTATTCAGTTCCCCTCACAATCAACAACAGTTCATTAGCTTTCCGAAGGAATTGCTGTACCTGTATACTAGCCTTGCGTGATTCGTGCACGAGGACAACCAGATCCCTCTCCATCTCAGAGCTCTGCAATCTCTCATCTTTAAGATAATATTCTTCTTTTTTACTCTTTCTCTCAAAATGGATAATTTCCCACTTTCCCACATTGTACTCCATTTGCCAGGTCTTTGCCCACTCACTTAACCTATCTATATTCCTTTGTTGCCTCCTTATGTCCTCTTCACAACTTACTTCCCTATCTATCTTTGTGTCATCAGCAAATTTAGCAACCATACCTTCGGTCCCTTCATCCAAGTCATTTATATAAATTGTAAAACGTTGAGGCCCCAGCACAGATCCCTGTGGCACACCACTCGTTTCATCTTGCCAACCAGAAAATGACCCATTTTTGCCTACTTTGTTTCCTGTTAGCTAGCCATTCCTCTATCAATGCCAGTATGTTACCCCCTACACTATAATCTTTCATTTTCCACATTAACCTTTGATCTGGCACCTGATCAAATGCTTTCTGGAAATCTAAGTACAGTACATCCACTGGTTCCCCTTTCTCCACAGTGCATGTTACTTCTTCAAAGAACTCCAACAAATTGATTACACATGATTTCCCTTTCAGAAGACCATGCTGACTCTGCCTGATTACTTTGATTTTTTTTCTAACTGTCTGCGATTACGTCTTTAATAATAACGTCTCACATTTCCCGCAAGAGAGATGTGAAGCTAACTGGCCTGCAGTTTCTGTCTCCCTCCCTTTTTGAATAACGAGTTACATTGGCAATAAAGGAGTTACATACCGAGTGAAGTAACTCGGGACAGGTT
Source organism: Heterodontus francisci (assembly GCF_036365525.1). Classification (NCBI taxonomy): domain Eukaryota; kingdom Metazoa; phylum Chordata; class Chondrichthyes; order Heterodontiformes; family Heterodontidae; genus Heterodontus; species Heterodontus francisci. The sequence goes on along the minus strand of NW_027141156.1, from coordinate 2,796,908 downwards.
AAAAGCCCTCTGTTGAAAAGTTCAGTAATGTAGCTGGACAGTTAGGGATTACTCTCTATCCAAAAGCTAGGAAACCCGAAATCCTAAGACTTGTGGCCAACCATGTTTCACTTGAAGCTGAAGACTCAAACAGGATTACAATCACTAACAGATAGAGTAATGTTAGCTAAGGTAAAACTAGAACAGAGGAGACTAGAATTAGAATTCCAGAGAGAGCGAGAAAGAGCAGAGTGAGTGTCAAGAAAGGGAAAAAATAAGAGTGTTCCCGAAGGAGAAGGGGGAAAGGGAGTTAAGGCAGCTCAAACAACTAGAGAAAGACCCAGTACACCCAGTGAAGACACATCTAGTGAGGGAGCTGCCCCTCGCTCAGGACCATGTGCTGATGTTGTCAGATGAAAATTCTTCAGATTATGAGATAACTAAAAATTCTATCCTGGGCGCATATGAGATAGTACCAGAGGTGTTCCAGCAAAAATTCCAAACCCTCTGAAAGCAGCATTACTAAACTGCCTCGAGTCTGAATGAGTTAAGCAGCTTAGGAACATCGGAGCAGAAGTCGGCCATTCAGCCCATCAAGCCTGCTCTGCCATTCAATATGATAGTGGCTGACCATCCACTTCAATGCCTTTTTCCCACATTATCCCCATATCCCTTTCTGTCAGTGGTACTTATAAATCTGTCAATCTCTACTTTAAGCAGACTCAATCACTGAGCTTCCACAACTCTCTGGAGTAGAGAATTCCTAAAGTTCACAATCCTCTGAATAAACAAATGTCTCCTCAGCTCAGTCCTAAGTGGCTTCCGTCTTATTTTGAAAGTGTGTCTGCTGATTCTAGTCTCCCCAACCTTGGGGAACCTATTCGCTGCATCTACCCTGTCTATCCCTTTAAATATTTTGTAGGTTTCAAAGAGATCCCCTCTCATTCTTCAAAACTCTAGAGACTACACGACCAGTTTGCCCAATCTCTCTTCATAGGGCAGTCCTTCCATCCCAGGAACAAGTCTGATGAACCTTCCTTGCATTCCCTCTATGGCAATAATATCCTTCCTAGGGTAAAGGGACCAAAACTGCACACAGTACTCCAGGTGCGGTCTAACCGAGGTTCTGTACAATTGAAGTAAGCCTTCACTACTTCTGTACTCAAATATTCTTGCAATAAAGGCGGACATACCATTAGCCCTCTTATTGCTTGCTGAACCTGCTTGTTTGTCTTTAGTGACTTATTGACGGCGGTACTGTCTACTCAGTAAAAGCACATAAGAACTTAGTTGAGACACAGGGCTAGTCAGACAACAATACACAGTGTTTTCAAACTTAGGGGGGCTTGGTGAAAGGGGGAAGAGCACACAAATGGCACAGAGAATTTCAAACAGTCCAGAAAAACAGATTGAAACAGAATGAGATGTTTCCAGACATTGCCTTGCACATACCAGATAAAGGAGTTGCTTTGGACACGAGATATGATTAGACTCACAGTAGACAATGGGATATTGTGAGAAATGAAAGTGCTGACCAGGCTCTTACTGAACACAATATGGAATTGTCATTATGTCATTGTACCAGAACCCTATGAGTAATTAAGAGGGAAGGGTCTTGGAAACAAGATTAAACCACTGACTGAAACTGGGAACGGTACTAGAACCCCGGGAAAGAACACTGAAGAAGACACCCTGAGTGTAGGTCTCAGGGATCAGAAGAGCAACCGCAAGTCTGAGACTGGTCACCTTGTGTCCTGATGGGTAATATAACGTGCAAGTCGGGAGAGCTTGTACTTTGATGATTTGCTGTGTGACTAAAACAGTTATGTACTTCTGCCAGTCCGCTTTTGTGAATTATTTAAGAGTAAGTGCAGATTAGGCACAACATGAGTAGCGATCCCAGATGGGACTTGCTTGCAATACAATTTATGGCTCTTTTAAATAGTCTCGCCAAGTTCAAACTAATTTAAGAATTCAATGGATTGTTGAACGGTTGAGTAATTATGGTCAAGCCAGATTGGGAGTTGGGACTCCGAAAATAATTGAAGGGCAAGTGGCCCTCGTGGATAGGGTTTGCAGTTAAACAGTGCACGGGCCCAGAGGTCTGTCTTAAGCCAATTCCAGACTCCAGCTGACAAGGTTGAATACAGTCTCGGTCAGACTGAGAGGGAAGTGGAGAGAGTGAAGGAACAGCTCACAAGAGTGGAACAGAAATGCTCTGACTTCCAGACCACATTGACGGTTCTGCTCTGTTCACAGAAGGAGCGGGTGTACCAGTGAGCGGATCATACCAAATGTCAGCAGGAGATAAGTAAAAAACAGTATCAACTCTCAGCACAGTGAGATATCATAAATGCGTTTGCAGCTAGGGAGGATGATGACAATGATGACTTTTTCGGGCCGACTTGACAGATAAGGCCACTATGTGCCATGATGATGCTTACAGTCCTTGGGATGACCATCTCCCCAACCCCCAATCGAGCCTTAGACCCCCACCCTGGCCTTATGTATGACCCATCATTAACGGGGGAGGGGAGGGGGAGGGTGTCAGAAGGCTCCATGACTAAATTTATGACAGAGTGATATAAAAGGACAATGATTTAGTCAAATTTGAAATGAGTAAAATCAAGTTACTGTTGCTTTTGATTCAAACGTGTGAATGTTGGAAGCTTCCACGAATGAAATATTATAACAATATTCGGCAGGAACTGAAGAATTTAGATTGGGGGCGGCTGTTGGAGGGTAAATCAACATCTGAGATGTGGGAGTCTTTCAAACGTCAGTTGATTAGAATCCAGGACCGACATATTCCTGTGAGGAAGAAGGATACGTTTGGCAAGTTTTGGGAACTTTGGATAACGAAGGATATTGTGAGCCTAATCAAAAAAGAAAAAAGGAAGCATTTGTCAGGGCTATAAGACTGGGAACGGACGAAGCCCTTGAGGAATATAAAGATAGTAGGAAGGAACATAAGCAAAGATTAAAGAGGGCTAAAAGGGGTTATCAAAAATCATTGGCAAACAGGATTAAGGAGAATCCCAAGGCTTTTTATACGTATATAAAGAGCAAGAGGGTAACCAGGGAAAGGGTTGGCCCACTCAAGGACAGAGAAGGGAATCTATGTGTGGAGCCAGAGGAAATGGGTGAGGTACTAAATGAGTGCTTTGCATCAGTATTCACCAAAGAGAAGGACATGGTGGATGATGAGTCGAGGGAAGGGAGTGTAGATCGTCTGGGTCATGTTGTTATCAAAAAGGAGGAGGTCGGGCGTCTTGCAAAGCATTAAGGTAAATAAGTCCCCAGGGCCTGATGGGATATAACGCAGAATACTGAGGGAGGCAAGGGAAGAAATTGCTGGGGCCTTGACAGAAATCTTTGTATCCACATTGGCTATCGGCGAAGTCCCAAAGGACTGGAGAATAGCCAATGTTGTTCCTTTGTTTAAGAAGGGTAGCAAGGATAATCCAGGAAATTATCGGCCGGTGAGCCTTACCTCAGTGGTAGGGAAATTATTATAGAGGATTCTTCGGGGCAGGATTTATTCCCATTTGGAAACAAATGAACGTATTAGTAGCGAGAGGCAGCATGGTTTTGTGAAGGGGAAGTCGTGTCTCACTAACTTGATTGAGTTTTTTGAGGAAGTGACGAAGATGATTGAGAAAGGATGGGCAGTGGATGTTGTCTATATGGACTTCAGTAAAGCCTTTGACAAGGTCCCTCATGGCAGACTGGTGCAAAAGGTGAAGTCACACGGGATCAGAGGTGAGCTGGCAAGATGGATACAGAACTAGCTAAGTCATAGAAGACAGAGGGTATTAGTGGAAGGGCGCTTTTCTGAATGGAGGGCTGTGAATAGTAGTGTTCCGCAGGGATCAGTGCTGGGACCTTTGCTGTTTGTAGTATAAATAAATGATTTGGAGGAAAATGTAGCTGGTCTGATTAGTAAGTTTGCGGACGACACAAAGCTTGGTGGAGTTGTGGATAATGATGAGGATTGTCAGAGGACACAGCAGGATATGGATCGGTTGGAGACTTGGGCAGAGAAATGGCAGATGGAGTTTTATCCAGACTCTCGCTGGCACGAGAGTGTCAGTATAAATTTGTGCTTACATTCCCGGACAACTGTACGCCTGGATGTGTCTCTCCCAGGGATTACATGATAGTCCGTCAACTTTCCACCAGTGGTTGGCACAGGGGACAGGCACAGTCCTTTCTCCCGATCAGAATGTTGGATACAATATGTGGATGAGCTACTGCTCCAAACGGAGAGTAAGGAGGAGCAGCTAGAGCTGCTGGAGGAGTTCCTTCGTCTCCTCTGGAAGGTCGGAGTGAAAGTTACACTTAAAAAGGCACAACTAATGAAAGAAAAGATTTCCTATTTGGGAATAGTGATAACACAGAGAAAGCACGAGATAGAGCAGATGCGAGTACAGACAATCCTCAAACTCCACCTACCACAAGATATTAAGCGTCTGAGATCAATTTTGGGATTACTGGGTATTGCAGGGACCAAAGAACAAATAACAAAGAAAATTACAGCACAGGAACAGGCCCTTCGGCCCTCCAAACTTGAGCTGATCCTGATCCTCTATCTAAACACGTCGCCTATTTTCTAAGGGTCTCTTTGCTTCCTGCCCATTCATGTATCTGTCTAGATACATCTTAAAAGACGCTATTGTGTTCGCATCTAGCACCTCCGCTGGCAATGCGTTCCAAGCACCCACCACCCTCTGTGTAAAGAACTTTCCACGCATATCCCCCCTAAACATTTCCCCTCTCACTTTGAACTCGTGACCCCTAGTAATTGAATCCTCCACTCTGGGAAAAAAACTTCTTGCTATCCACCCTGTCTATACCTCTCCAAAGCATCTACATCCTTTTGGTAATGTGGCGACCACAACTGCACGCAGCATTCCAAATGTGGCCGAACCAAAGTCCTATACAACTGTAACCATATTGATTCCTGGTGTCAGTGTAAGTCAGCAGTTACAGAATTAAAACAGGTGCTGGCCATAGATCCGGTGTTACAGGTGCCGGACCCACCCCTACCCTTTGCCCTCGATGTCGCTACCACAGATACCACCTTATCAGCAGCATTGCTTCAGAAGAAACATAGCCGATTCTGCCTAGTTGAGTACGCATCTCACTTGTTAACGTCAGTAGAAAGGGCCTTCACAATGTGTGAAAAAGATTTGCCGGCCGTCTTCTGGGTGATTCAAAATTTTACTTATATTGTCAGCCTCAGCCCCGTTACTATCCTAACTGAACACACGCCCTTCCAGTCGTTCCTGGATGGACGGTTGAAGGACGGTAATGTTATATTGTCAGTCTCAGCCCCGTTACTATCCTAACTGAACACATACCCTTCCAGTTGTTACTGGATGGACAACTGAAGGACGGTAATGTTAGTCAGAATCGTATTGCTCGGTGGACCTTGTTCTGGCAAGGTAGAGACATTTCAGTAAAAAAGGAAAATACTTTGACATGCTTGGCAGTCAATTTAATCTACCAGGCTGCACCCCATGAGTGTCAGGTTTTGACAGAAAAGGCCCTCAAGGGACATTTTGTGTCAAAATCATTGCGGGGCGGGGATGTCCAAAGGAAGAAAACAGAAATCAAACCAGCAGTCAACATTTTTGTTAACGGTTCCTCTGCTGTGGAGGATGGGATTAGGCAGGCAAAGTGCGGATTACATGGACAGGATCATAATGGAAAACCTATTAAAGACATTGCCTTACAGTTACGGGCGAGTTTAAGTGTGCAGAATGCCGAACTAGCTGCAGTCACTTTGTGGTGACACAACCACACATGTTTCCCCAACTGGTTGATATAAATTCTGACAGTATGTACGTGTGTAACAGTTTGACCGAGTACCTACCTCTGTGGGAAGGGAGAGGTTTTGTCTCAGCAGATAGCCAACCTTTTCCATCTGTCCTATTACTACAGAGAATAGTAGACGGAGTGAGGAAAGGGAAAAGGATTACAGAAAATACTATGATATATCGACCTATGTTGTGAAAATTGGAAAGGAGATAATTGGGACAACTTTGTCTAAGTGTAGTCTGGAAAACCAGGTGGTCATATGTCCTCACCATATATACATACATACATATAACACAGCAGAATAAAAATGTGGATTTAATACCACTGTAAATTGCGCCATGGAAACTAGGAAGGCATTGCCAGGGTTAACCCATGTGGCCTATCAGGGAAAGGGGAGAAGGGGAGATATTGCTTAACCACCACAATGAAGGAGTACCAGTATGGACATAACCGGATTTGTCTGGTGAGCAACAGTATGTTTCTTTTCAACCCACAAATACCAACTAGAGTAGAGAAGATGGAGTTGGCCGACATACATAAAAGAAAGACAGAAACGATAACTGTGACAGAAAGTATTAAGGACGACTTGATAAATTACCTTCGGGAATATGAATATATTATTCAGCCATTGCCTACACGTTTGGGTAAAGAGAGGCAGCAACTAGAAACCATTGGTGTAGTGTACTACAATCTGGAACAACAGTGTAAGATGATACAAGATGAGATTGATGAGAGAAACGATTCTACCTGGTGGGAGGACTTATGGAACTGGGGGTCAAACCCCTGGTTTAGAATTATCTCCCATGTCCTGATAGTTGTTTCGGGTGTCATGTTGATATATGTGACATACTTAATTTGGAAACTTAAGAAGTTGATTAAGGAATGTGAGAGGATGTATGAATGCAGGTTGGACAGCTACCTTAAAGGCAATCAGTATTCGAACTTGTTCTATAAAAAGATAAACAATTAATTATGTAACACGACGGTAGTTGCATAACTATTGGTACATACTTAAAATGAATTAATGAATGACAAATGTATTCGACAAATTAAATTGCTACTGTATTGTGATCACACTAGTGATTAATTATGTAACAATGATCCTTAAATTGTGCTTTCTTTAACACTACTCTGTTTATGATATTGCGTTAACAATGAAATTGTAATTGCACAAGTGTACTATCGAAGAGACGTGAGAGAGTGATCCCTTGGGTGTAGCGTTGCAGGATCAAAGGGGGGCGGGGGTGGCTGTAGACTCAGTAAAAACACATAAGAACTTAGTTAAAACAAAGGGGATCGTCACACAACAATACACAACATTTTGAAACATGGAGGGGCTTGGTAGAATGGATCACAACAAACAGATGGCAAGCAATTGTGGACAGTCCAGAAAAAAACAGGCTGAAACAAACGAGAGATTCTACCAGATAGTATCTTTGCACAAACCAGATAAAGGAGTTGCTATGGACACGAGGTATGATTAGACTCACAGAAGACAATGGCTGAAACTGGTGACGGCACGAGAACCCCGGGGAAGAACACTCAAGAAAGTTCCCTGACTCAAGGACTCAGAGAACAGAAGGGCAGCTGCTATTCCGGGACTGATCACCTCGTGTCTTGACGAGTAGTATAACGTGCAAGGAGTGAGTGCTTGTATCTGATGATCTAAAGTGTGAATAACCATTGATATACCTTCCACCAGTCTGCTTCTGTGAATTCTTTAAGAGTAAGTGCAGATTAGGCACAACAACGATCTGATAGCTCTATACAGGGACTTACCAGGAACATCAAAAGAAGCAACGCCAAGAGAGAAAATTACACGACCAGTAACAAAATTAGCAATGCTTCGTAGAGTTTATAGCCTGTATCCAAGACTCACCAGGAGTAACAACAACAGCAAAGAGAGATGAGAAAATGACAAGAGCAGTAATGTAGTAAAACACGGTTTGTAGAATTAATAGCTGGATAAAGAGTCTTAGAAGGAACACCAACAATAGCGAGGATGGGATAGTAAATATATAGAATAATCTGAAGAGTAAAATAGATACGATTGTCTAATGAGTACCAGTCATAATATGTAGAAAGAGCGTCAAATTGCCAGATGAAACTCCTGTCCATTTTTGTAACATTCCAATCTATTGTTCTCAGATTCTAATCTATCCTCTCCCTCTGTCTGGAGCTGTTGGTCCCTCTTAGTGCCGGGTTTGATGCTCCTGATGACACTATGTGATAATACATTGAAAGGAGTCCCTTATTCATAGAAGATGGAAACCCTCCAGTGAAACAATTCGGGTCAATGGAGACTGCCATTAATTCCAGTCACTGAACAAACAGGTTCAGTTAACCCCTTTCAGTCCAGCACTTTTTGTACCACAATAAAGTAGAACATTTATCTGGTCTGGATGGGATGTATGAGAGATGCTGAGGGAAGGAAAGGTGGGAATAGCGGAGGCACTGGACAGAATCTTTCAATCCTCCTTGGATATGGGAGTTGTGACAGAGGGCTGGAGAGTTGTAAATGTTACACCCTATTTGAAAAAGCAGAATGGAGTAAACAATGCATTTACTGACCAGTCAGTTTAACGTCACTGATGGGGAAATTTCATAACTCAGGACAAATATATTCATTACTTTGAAAAACATGGAATAATAAATGGACAGCAGTAGGAATATGGTAATGACAAAGCATGTCTGGCAAACTTCAACAACAACTTATATTTATATAGTGCTTTTAATGTTATAAAACATCCCAAGGTACTTCACAGGTTCATTATGAAGCAAAGTATGAAACTGAGACAGAACAGGAGATATTAGGTCAGATGGCCAACAGCTTGAACAAAGAGATAGGTTTTAAGGAGTACCTGAAAGGAGGAAAGCGAGACGGAAAAGCGGTGACCGTAGCGTCGTGGTAATATTATCAAAATTGTAATCAGCTCAGGCTGATTCTCTGAGGACATGGGTTCAAACCTCACCGTGGCAACTGGTGCAATTTAAAATTCAATAAGTTATAAAATTCAATTACTGATACAAATCTGCATTTGAAAGCTATTCTCATCAATGTTGCCATGATGCTATCATTGATCATCGTTAAATAAAAACAGCCCGGCTTACTGATGTTCTTTAGCAATGGAAATCTGCCATCCTTATACGGTCTGGCCTCCATGTGACTCCAGACCCACAACAATGTGGCTGACTCTAAACTGACTTCTGAAATATCCAGCAAGTCACTCAGTTATCAAGGGCAATTAGGGATGAGCAGCAAATGCTGGCCTTGTCAGTGACACCCACATCGCATGAAAGAATGAAAAAAGAAAACGGTGCAGTGAGGATATTCCAGAACTTTGGGCCGAGGCAGCTGAAAGCCCGGACGCCAGTGGTGCAGTGATTAAAATCAGGGTTGCACAAGAGGCTGAAATTAGAGGAGCACATATATCGCAGTGGGTTGTGGAGGTGGAGGAGATTACAGATATATGGGGGTGGGGTGGGGGAGAGGCCATGGCGGCATCTGAAAACGAGGATGAGAATTTTAAAATCAAGACATTGCTAGACTGGGAGCCAATGTCGGTCAGTGATAGATGAACGAGACTTGGTGTGAGCTCAGACATGGGCAGCAGAGTTTTGGATGATCTCAAGTTTACAGAGAGTAGAATGTTGGAGATCAGCCAGGAGTGAGTTGGAATAATCACCACTTAAATAAATTTATAAAAAACGATAGCGATGTTTAAGAGACATCTTGACAAATATATGAATAGGAAGGGAATAGGGAGATATGTGCCCCGGAAGTGCAGAAGGTGTTAGTTTCGGCAGGCTTCAAGATCGGCGCAGGCTTGGAGGGCCGAATGGCCTGTTCCTGTGCTGCACTGTTTTTTGTTCTTTTGTTCTTTGAATGCATCAATGAGGTTTCAACAGTAGATGGGCTGAGAAAGGGGTGAAGTCGGGCAATGATACTGAGGTAGAAATAGACTGTTGTAATGATATCCTGAAAATGAGGTTCAAGCTCATTTTGTGGTCAAATGTGACACCAATGTCGTAAACATACTGTCTGAATCTCAGACTGTTACCAGGGAGAGGGATGGGATCAATAGCAAGGGAACAGAGTTGGCGTGGGGAGTGAAAACAATGCCTTCAGTCTTCCCAATATTTAATTGGAGGAAATTTCTACTCATCCAGTACTGGGTGTTGGATAAGCACTCTGATAATTTAACAACAGTGGAGGAGTGGAGAGAGGTGGTGGTGAGGTAAACTTGATGGAGTTCTTAGATTAAACAATTTAGAGGGTTGATGAGGGTGATGTGATTGAAGTTATATATATGGACTTTCAAAAGTTGTTTGATCAAGTGACATTCAATAGATTGGTTAGGAAAACTGGACCCTATGGATTAAAGGTACAGTGACAGTGTGGATATAACATTGACTAAGGAACAGTAAACAGAGAGAAGTGGTGAAAGGTTGTTGTTCAGACTCAATGGCAATATACAGTGGTGTTCAATAGGGCTCGGTATTAGGACCACTGCTCTTTTTGCTCTTGGAAAACACGAGGTATGTCGGGCAGAGACCCCTCCTCCTCGCTCTTTACAGAGTTTCCCCTCTCTGCAGCCTCTGCTCCATTTGTTGGTCATGTTACAGACACAGAGACACTGAGGATGACTAGGGGGACCATAGGTCCGGTCAAGGACAATAGCGGGAGACTGTGTGTTGAGCCGGAAGAGATAAGTGAGGTTTTGAATGAGTACTTCTCTTCGGTATTTACGAATGAGAAGGGGTGTATTACTGAAGAGGACGGTGTGAAACAGACTGGTAAGCTCGAGGAAGTGCTCGTTAGGAGGGAAGATGTATTGGGGTTTTTGAATAACTTGAAGATAGACAAGTCTCCCGGGCCTGACGGGGTATATCCAAGGATGTTATGGGAAGCAAGGGATGAAATTGCAGAGCCGCTGGCAATGATCTTTTCATCTTCTCTGCTGACGGGGGTGGTACCAGGTGATTGGAGGGTGGCAAATGTTGTGCCCCTGTTCAAGAAAGGGAATAGGAACAACCCTGGGAATTACAGGCCAGTTAGTCTTACTTCGGTGGTAGGCAAGTTGATGGAAAAGGTGCTGAGGGATAGGATTTCTGAGCATCTGGAAAGACACTGCTTGATTCGGGACAGTCAGCACGGTTTTGTGAGGGGCAGGTCTTGCCTCACAAGCCTGATTGAATTCTTTGAGCAGGTGACCAAGCAAGTGGATGAGGGTAAACCAGTGGATGTGGTGTACATGGATTTTAGTAAGGCATTTGATAAGGTCCCCCATGGTAGACTTATGGAGAAAGTCAGGAGGCATGGGATAGTGGGGAATGTGGCCAGTTGGATTAAGAATTGGCTAACTGATAGAAGGCAGAGAGTGGTCTTAGATGGTAAATACTCAGCCTGGAGCCCAGTTACCAGTGGCGTACCGCAGGGATCAGTTCTGGGTCCTCTCCTGTTTGTGATTTTTATTAACGACTTGGATGAGGAAGTCGAAGGGTGGGTCAGTAAATTTGCAGATGATACAAAGGTTGGTGGAGTTGTGGATACCGAGGAGGGCTATTGTCGTCTGCAAAGGGACTTGGATAGGTTGCAGTGCTGGGCTGAAAAGTGGCAGATGGAGTTTAACCCTGAAAAGTGTGAGGTCGTCCATTTTGGAAGGACAAACATGAATGCAAAATACTGGGTTAACGGTAGGGTTCTTGGGCATGTGGAGGAGCAGAGAGACCTTGGGGTCTATGTGCATAGATCATTGAAAGTTGCAACTCAAGTGGATAGGGCTGTGAAGAAGGCATATGGGGTGTTAGCGTTCATTAGCAGAGGGATTGAATTTAAGAGCTGTGAGGTGATGATGCAGCTGTACAGGACCTTGGTAAGGCCTCATTTGGAGTACTGTGTGCAGTTCTGGTCGCCTCATTTTAGGAAGGATGTGGAAGCCTTGGAGAGGGTGCAGAGGAGATTTACCAGGATGTTGCCTGGAATGGAGAATAAGTCTTACGAGGAAAGGCTGAACATTCTAGGCCTCTTCTCATTAGAAAGGAGAAGGATGAGGGGTGACATGATAGAGGTTTATAAGATGATCAGGGGAATAGATAGGGTAGACAGTCAGAAACTTTTTCCCCGGGTGGAGCAAAGCGTTACAAGGGGTCATAAATTTAAGGTGAAGGGTGGGAGATATAAGGGGGATGTCAGGGGAAGGTTCTTTACCCAGAGAGTGGTCGAGGCATGGAATGCCTTGCCCGGGGAAGTTGTTGAGTCAGAAACTTTAGGGACTTTCAAAAGGCTTTTGGATAGGTATATGGATAAAGGAGAATGATGGGGTATAGATTAAATTGTCCTTGACAGAGGACAAAGGATCGGCACAACATTGTGGGCCGAAGGGCCTGTTCTGTGCTGTATGTTCTATGTTCTATGTAACAACAGTCCCCATACCTCGTCCAGAGTTGGGTCACCAAATCCTCTGTCGACCCTGAATGTCTGCAGCAGCTCACAACACAACCTCCGGAAAACATCCAGAGCACCTCGACTAACTTTACAATGGAAGAAGTAAGTTAAAAGCCCCTCAGCTGTTTGTTGGATGCCTCGTCATTTAAATAACACTGGAGGGGATTCTTCGTGCTGCTGAATGTATGTTCAGCTGAGAGTGACTAACACAGGCGATCAGTGGACATGCAAAGACCAAGTTTTAAAGATGTACATCACAGCTGCTGGAGTGGGAGATTGAGACCACATTCAGTCCCTTCCTCACACTACAGACGCACGCATGTTACCACCACGCTAGCACCCCGGCCAGCCTGGGTGTCCTGCACAATGTGCTGGATGTGACCAGCAGTGCAGCTCACACCATTTTATGGATCAAAACTTCCACAGCACCAGTGGAGCTGGAGAGATGAAATGTGTGATCAGGGAGAGAGACAGAGGGAAAGAAACTCACTTTAAAAAGGGAATTAGAAAAAGACTTTAAGATGAACAAGTTTCAGGAATATTGGTAATGGACAGTGGATTGGGATAATCAGAGGAATGAGGACATGGAGGGATTTGATCACATGAATGAGAACATTAAAATTGAGGTGCTACTGGACCAAGAGCCAATGTAGGTCAATGAGCACAGGGATGTTGGGTGAACAAAATTTAATATAATTTAGAAGATGACAGCAGAGTTTTGGATGAACAGAAGGTTACAGTGAGGAGAATGTGGGAGACCAGCCAGGAGTGTGTTAGAATAGTCAAGTCCAGATGTAACATAGACATGGATGAGGGTTTTAGCAGCAGATGAGCTGAGCTCTCTCTCTCTCTCCCTGTTTCTCTCTCTGTCTCCCTCACTTGCTCTGTCCCACACTCAGAGTCTTATATTCTTCAATCCAGTCGCCTCTTACTTTTGTCAACTCCAGCTGATATAAGACGAGCCTGTCCAGCTTTTCAACATAAGACAACCCGCCCATTCCAGGTATTAGTCTAGTAAACCTTCTCTGAACTGCTTCCAACCAATTTACATATTTTCTTAAATAAGGAGACCAATACTGTACACAGTACTCCAGATGAGGTCTCATCAATGACCTGTATAACTGAAATATAAACACCCTAATTTTGTGTCCTAGTCCGCTCGCAATAAATGATTATGTTCCATTAGCTTTCCTAATTACTTGCTGAACCTGCAGACTAACCTTATACAATTCATTCACCAGGATACACATAGCCCTCTGGATCTCAGAGTTCTGCAATCCATCACCATTCAGATAACATGCTTGGTTTTTAATATTCCTGCCAAAAGGGATTTGGAGACAGAGAGAGTTTACACTCGATCAAACGTGTGTTTGTCATCGCTAACAGCTGCGGGGCGGGGCGTGGGGGAACGGAATTTTAAGAGAGTTTTGAATCAGTGAAGCCAGAAATACAATGTCATTAGCATATGACAGGAAATAGTCAATTGAACTGGCAAACGTTCGAAATGTAACAGTCTTTGAGCAAGTGAAAGAGGGGAAGGGGGAAGAAGAACAAGACGGAAGGACAGTGATGGGACGGAGAGGGGAGAGTTTAAATGACAGACTGTTACATTTCGAACGTTTTCCAGTTCTGACGAAGGGTCACAGATCAGAAACGTTAACTCTGTTTGTCTCTACACAGATGCAACAGACCTGCTGAATATTTCTGGCACTTTCTGTTCTCATTTCAGAATTCCAGCAACGGCAGTATTTTGCTTTCATTTTAGTATTTATATCACTGTCACTTCTCTTCTTGGAATGCCAACCTTGAAGAAGTTCTGCTCTTCTCTTGCTGATCTTAGGGCCTCGGCAGCTGAAGGTACGGCCGCCAATGGTCTAGTAATTAAACTCGAGATGTTCAAGACACCAGAATTGTATGACGTCTCAGTGCTGCAGTGGAAGCTCAGACTGAGGTCATGAGATCCATGCTTGCTTCCATGCAGGATAAGACTGCTGTCATCATGGCTGTCGATCTCAGTGTTCAAAGGGGTTTGCAGGCTCTCACAGCAGTCCAGCAATCTGTGATCCAGTAGATTACTAGGATTGCTGAGGTGTCGCCCCGTGGCAGTGACAGTGTCTCCGTGGAGCGGGAACCTGCTGTCCTCTCTCAGGATGACAGCATTTGTTCTCCCTTCACTGTCACTCCACCAGTGTCCTTGCTGTTACCCATCTGCCAGCCCAGGCTGCTGCTGTCCATGTCGAGGTGGTGCAGTCTGAATCCAAGCCCTCAATGCCCAGAGCTGCTCGAGCACATCCTGCAAGGCCATCTGCAGTCTCCCCCAGTGAAAGTCAGCAGCCTTCCACCAGCCATGCTGCAGTCACTGGGGAAACACTGTGTAGGAGCACTAGGCAAGTCGGGGGAACCCACAAGACAGGTACTAAGGGAATACACAAGGGTGAATAGTTCAGTTTTGTTTGTATAATTGGATGTGCTGTTAGATAAAGATGTTAATGAAAAGGTTTTTATTGGTGTTTTTCATTGCAGGATGGTGACCAAGGGGACACTGTGATGGGGCGTCTCAGATGGGTGTAATGGTGGAGAATGGGGGATCTTTGGTGGGAAAGGGAAGTTGGCCTATGGGAAACAGAATATTAGGAGTGACTCTCCGACGGTCTTTCTGGGTCGAAGGCATCCAGGAAATATCCTCCCCCTCTCCTCCTCCTCCTCCTCCTGAGGTGTCCTCCGGATTCCTGGTGCCAATGCCTGTGTCCTCATGATGGTGATGATATGAAGGGTGCAGCAGAACACCATGAACTTGGACACCTGCTCCAGTGTGTACTGGAGGGCTCCCCCCGAGCGGTTCAGACATCGGAAGCATTGCTTCATCACACCGATGGTCTGTTCCACCATGTTCCTGGTGACTTCATTGTTCATGTTATACACATCTTGATTGTGTGAGGTTGGTTGGCGGTGGGAGGTGGTTTGGGGGAGTAGAAACATGAGCTGTGTCTGGAGAGGGGGGGGGGGCGGCGGGGTGTTTACATTTGTCTCCGAGGAGCCACATTCTGGTTCTGCATGGGGGCCCGATGTGTTGGGACCGGCTGACTGCTTCAGAATGAAGTTATTGTGGCTGCTGCCAGGATAGTAGACATTCACCAACATCATGTACTGGGCATGCTCACACACCAACTGTACATTAATGGAGTGAGAGTTCTTTCAGTTCCAGTACTTCTCCCCGTTGACATGGGGACACCGTAGAGACACCTCGACCATCAGGAATGTGGCTATCCTGACAAAGCCAGGGGTCCCCTTATCCTGCTTCTCCCCACTGAGGGAGAAAATGATGTATTAACATCACCCGACATAGATGACCTCTCTCACCTAGAGAATATATCAATGGACAAAACACAGTCCTCACAACTACAGGCCAGTTAGTCCAACATCAGTGGAGGGAAATGTTTTAGAGCAATAGTCAGGGATAAAACAGCAGGCAGCTTGAAAGGTTTGAGTTAATTCAGGATAGCCAGCATAGATTTACAAAAGGAAAGTCATGCTTGACGAATCTAATTGCACTTTTGATGATGTAGGAGAGAAGGTTGATGAAGGGAATGTGATGGATGTTGTCTAGATTGGTTGGAAGAATGTGTTTGATAAAATACCTCAAAAAAGGTTAATTACCAACATTGAGTCAAATGGAATGGGAGGGTCAGTGTCCAATTGGATACAAACAAAGGTTTACATAGCGAAAACAGTGTGTCATAGTAAATGGCAGTTTTTCAGACTGGAAGATGTTTTACAGTGGAAGTTTCCCCAGGGTCAGTGCTCGGGCCACTGTTTAATTTTGCTGTGTATAAATGACTTGGATCTTGGAATACAGAGTAGAATTTCAAAATCCGCCTCTGATACCAAACTTGGAGCTGTGACAAACAGTGAGGATGTTCAGAACCACCTGCGACAGGACATAGATAGTGAGTAGAATGAGCAGACAAGTGGCAAATTAAATTGTGAGACAAGTGTGAGGTGATGCATTTTGACAGATGGGATAGGAAGGCAATATAATCTTAATAACACAGTTCTAAACAGTGTGCAGGAACAGAGAGACCAGTGGGTGCATGTGTATCCATCCTTAAAGGTGGCTGGACATATTGAGAGATTGGATAGTAAAACAAATATAATCTTGGATTTTATAAAGAGAGGTATTGAGTTCAAAAGCAGAGAAGTTATGACGAGCGTTTAAAAATCCCTGGTTAGGTCTCAGCTGGACTAGTTTGTCCAATTCTGGTCACCGCACTTCAGAAAGATTGTGAAGGTCCTTGAATGGTGCTGAAGAGATTTAACAGAATGGTTCCAGGGATGGAGGATTTTAGTTCCAAGGTTAGTTTACAAGATTATGACAGGTTTAGATAATTTAGACAATGATAAACTGTTCCCATTAACTGATGGAAGAAGGACTAGGGGCACGGATTGAAGGTTTTGGACAAGAGATGCAGGGGGAATATGAGGAAGAACATTTTTCTTTATGCAGCGTGTGTTAATGATCTGGAACTCACTGCCCACAAGTGTGTTGGAAGCAGAGACAATCAGTGATTTCAAATGAAAGCTGGTGAAAACCTGAAGGAAATGAATTTGCTACAGGGATTGAGCGGGGAAGTGGGACTGACTGGATTTCTCCATGGCGAGCCAGCATGAACATGATGGGATGAATGGCCTCCTTCTATGTCGTAAATGGCTCTATCAGTGTCTGTGACTCAATGTTGGATACTTCTCCTGCTCCTGCCTGGAACGATCCAGATACATAGAAGTTCAATGAAACTGTGACCTTAACAGCCACTGGCAACTCCATCCTCACCCTGGTGTGAGGCTCCAGGTCGTGTTACAGGAGGTGGCACAGCTCTGTGACCACCTGCTTATTGAATCAGAGTCATCTCACACACTGCTCCTGGGTTAGGTGTCGGTAGGAAATGTGCTCTTGGAAAACCCGAGGTGGGTAGGGCAGAGTCCCCTCCTCATCCCACTTTACAGAGCTTCCCCTCTCTGCAGCCTCTGCTCCATTTGTTACAGATCCAGAGCCACTGTATCTACAGTCCCCATACCTTGTCCAAATTTGGGTCACCAAATCCTCTGTCCTCCCTGAATCTCTGCTGCAGCTCACAACACAACCTCCAGAAAACCATCCACAGCACCTCCACTAACTTTACAACAGCAGAAGTAAGTCAAAAACCCCTCACCTGTATGTTGAATGCCTGGTCCTTTTTAAATAACACTAGAGGGGCTTCCTCGTGCTGCTGAATATCTGATCAGCTGAGAGTGACTAGCACAGGCGTTCCGTGGACAGTCCAAGTTTCAAAGACGTACATCACAGCTGCCGGTATGGCTGATAGACGCCATATTCAGACCCCTCCTCACGCTCCCAGCACATGCTTGGTGAACGGGGGCAAGAGCCCTGTCCAGCATGGAACACTTAAAGTGACCAGCAGCTCAGCTCGTATTATTTTATGGATCCAAGCTTACATGGCGGTGGGCCCCGTGGCGCTGTGGAGCTAAAAATCATTGCCAGAGCAGATAAACAGAGAGAACGACCACAGGATCATCGGAATTAGGAGCAGAAGTAGGCCAGTCAGCCTGTTATGCCTGTTCCACCATCTAATAAGATCATGGCTGATCTGTTTGTGTTTCGAATTCCAAACCCCCATCTACCCCGATAAACTTGGATTCTCTTGCCTAACAAAAATCTATCTACCTCCGCGTTAAAAATATACAATGACTCCCCCTCCACCACCTTCTCAGGCAGAGATTTCCAAAATCACACAATTATCTGAGGAAATAAAAAGTCTCCTCATCTCTGTCCTAAAAGGGCGACCCCTAATTTTCAAAGAGTGCCTTTTCAAACAGTTATTTTTCAAAAGGGGAATTGAAGAAAAGACTTTCAGGCAAAATAGTTGCAGGAATATGGGAATGGAGAGGGGAATGGGATTAATTGGAGGGGTGAGGCCATGGAGAGATTCAAACACAATAATGAGAATATTAAAATTAAAGTGCTGCCAGACCGGGAGCCAATGAAGATCAGTGAGCACAGGGGTGATGGGTGATCGGGATTTGGTGTGAGTTAGAATACAGGCAGCAGAGGTATGGATGGGCTGTGGATTCTGGAGGTTTATAACTGGGAGGGTGACCAGAATAGAATTGGAATAGTCAAGTGTGTCTTTCACAAAGGCACAGATGAGTGTTTATGCAGCAGCTGGCTGAGGCAGAGGTGGAGACGTGTGTTAGTACAGAGGTGGTGGTAGGCAGGGTTGGTGAGAATATGGAGATGAACTCATCTCAGATTTAAGTAGAACACAGAGGTTGCAAACTGTCTGGTTCAGCCTCAGATATTTGGCAATGAGGAGTTCGTGGTTCACGGATAGTGGATGGAATTTCTTATGGAGACCAATGACAACTCCACTCTTCCCAAATTTAAATAGCAAGAACATTATTTCAGTGAAACAACTTTTACAGATCTCATAGCGGGAAATAGAGACTTACCAGGGACATCAACAGCAGCAAAGATGGGAGAGTAAATTACAGGCGCTCGAATGCACATAGCAATGGTTTACAGAGCTAATATCTGGAGACAGATATTTGCTAGGAATAACAACAGCAACAAGGAGCAGAGGAAATGACAAGAATGGGAAGGCAGTTCAATATGGTTTATAGAATTAATAGCTAGATGCAGAGACTTACTAGGGACACCAATAATATCCAGGAAGTGGTCGTAAATGTATTGAATATTCCTCAGTACGTAATATATCAGACTGTTTAATGAGAACTGATCATCATCTGCAGAAAGAAAGTTAAACTCCCAGATGAAGCTCCTGACCATTTTTGTAACATTCCAATCTATTGTTCTCTGATTCTGATCGAACCTCTTCCTCTTTCCAAAACCGCTGATCCCTGTTAGTGCCGGGAGTGATGTGATACTCCCACTGACACTATGTGATAACACATTTAAAGGAGTCCTTTATTAATAGAAGCGGAAAATCTTCCAGTGACACAATTCGGGTCCATGCAGACTGACATTAATTTCAGTCACTGAACGAACAGGTTCAGTTAACCCCTTTCAATCCAGCACTTTTTGTATCACAATAAACTAGAACAATTACCTGGTCTCGATGAGAATTATGAGGGTTGGTGAGAGAAGGAATGGTGCAAATGGCAGAAGCACTGGACAGAATCTGTCAATTCTCTTTGGATATAGGAGTGATGACAGAGCACTGGAGGGCTGCAAATTATACACCTTTTTGGCACGAAGGAGAGATGGGGTAAACCATGTACTGTCCAGTCAATCTGACGTCAGTGCTGGGGAAAGTTCACAACCCAGGACAGAAATATTCGTTGCTTGGAAAAGCATAGCATAATAAATTTCAAGCTGCACGGATATGCTAATGACAAATCATGCCTGGCAAAGTTTAACAAGAACTTATCCCATGGTACTTCACAGCAGCATCATGAAACAAAGTATAACACTGAACCACAAAAGGAGATATTAGGTTAGGTGACCAACAGCTTGGTCAAAGAGGCAAGTTTTAAAGGAGCGTCTAAAAGAATAAAAGCGAGGTGGACAGATGGAGCTGTGTAGTGAGGGTATTCCAGAGCTGTGGGCCGAGACAACTGAAGGTGTGGCCACCAATGGAGGAGTAATTAACATCAGGGATGCACAAGAGGCCAGAATTAGAGGAGCAGAGATATCCCGAAGAACTGTAGGGCTGGAGGAGATGACAGAGTTAGTGAGGGGTGAGGCCATGGAGGGATTTGAAAACGTGTTGAGAATTTTAAAATCAAGACATTGTTTGACTGTGAGCTGATGTAGGTCAGTGACCGGGGAATGGGACTTGCTGTGAGTTAAGACACCGGCAGCAGAGTTTTAGATGGCCACAGGTTTACAGATAGTAGAATGTGGGAGAATGAGTTGGTATAATCCAGTCTACAGGTAATGAAAGCATGAAGGAGTGCTTCAGCAGCAGATGAGTTGAGACAGGGGTGAAGTTGGGCGAAGTTATTGAGGTGTAAATAGGTGGTGATAGGGATGGCAAGAATATAACGTTGGAAGCTCATTTTGTGGTCAACTGTCACAGAATCACATAATTGTTCCAGGCCGCCATTCTGTCCATCGTGTCTGCATTGGCTGTCCAAAAGAGCAATTCATCTGGTGCCACTCCCCTGCCTTCTCCCTGTAACTCTGTACAATCTTCCTTTTCAGACAGCTATCCAATTTCTTCCTGAATGCCTCAATTGAATCTGCCTCCACCACACTCTCAGGCAGTGCATTCCAGACCTTAACCACTCACTGTGTGAAAAAGTTTTCCTCATGTCACTTCTGCTTCTTTTATCAATTACTTGAATTCTTTGCCCTCTCGTTTTAGATCTTTTCAGGAGCGGGAACATTTGTTTCCCTATCCAGTCTGTCCATACACCTCATAATTTTGAATACCTTTTATTAAAATCTCCTCTCAGCCTTCTCTTCTCCAAGGAAAATGTTCCCAATTCTCCAGTCTCTCTTCATAACTGATATTCTTCACCTCTGGAACCATTCTTGTGAATGTTTTTGTACACTCTCCAATGTCTTCACGTTACCTAAAGTGTGGTGCCCAGAACTAGACGGAATACTGCAACTGAGGCCGAGCTCGTGTCTCATACAAGCTCAAAACAACCTCTTTGCTTTTGTATTCCAAACTGCTGATAATAAAGCGCAGGATACTGTCTGCTTTATTAACGACTCTCAACCTGTCCGGCCACCTCCAATGGCCTATGCACATATACACCCAGATCCCTCTGCCCCTGCATACCCTTTAGCGTTGTACCATTTATTCTACATTGCCTCTCCATGTTCTTCCTACCGAAATGAATCACTTCACATTTCTCCACATTGAACTTCATCTGCCACCTGTCTGTCCATTCCACCAACTTGTCTATGTTCTTTTGATTTTCTACACTATCCTCCTCACAGTTCACAATGCTTCCAAGTTTTGCATCATCTGCTAACATTGAAATTGTGCCCTGTGCACCAAGGTCCATGTCATTAATATGTGTCAGGAAGAGAAACGATCCCAACACAGATCCCTGGGGAACACCACTACAAGCCTTAAATGAAAACAAAAAGTGATGGAAATACTCAGCAGGTCTGGCGGCACCTGTGGAGAGTGAAGCAGAATTCACGCTTCAGGCCTGTGACCTGTCATCAGAATTGGCAAAGGTAGAAATGTAATAGGTTTTGAGCAAATAAAGCAGGGGTGGGGCAAAAGAGAAAAAAAGAAGTGTTGATAGGACAGAGGGTCAGAGAGATTAACTGACAAGGAGGTCATGGGGCAAAGGCAAAAAGAGTGTGCTCATGGTGCGGTGAAACACAAAGCGTCAGTGCAGAGAGGGTGTTAAATGACAAAATAATGAACAGCCCTCGCCAAAATCACTAACATAAAACAATCCAGTTTAAGGCCAGCACATGGCAAAAAAAGAATGGACAAAGCAAAATAATTAAAAGAGCCAGTCTTGATCTGAAATTTAACTCAATGCTCAGTCTAGAAGTCTGTCGAGTGCCTAATTGGACAATGAGGTGCTGTTCCTCGAGCTGGCGTTGATGTTCACTGGAACACCGCCGCAGGCCAAAGGCAGATTGGGTGGCCGCTTTGTGGAACACCTCCGCTCAGTCCAAAAGCATGACGCCGAGCTTCCAGTCGCTTGTTATTTCAACACCCTCCACCCAGCACTCCCGCTCTACTATTCTCATTTCTGACCTTGTATTTTCCCCAATACCACAACTTTATTTGCTTAAAACCGATTACATTTCTAACCTTTGCCACTTCTGATAAAAGGTCTCAGACCTGGAACATTAACTGTGCTTCTCTCCTCACAGATGCTGACTGACATGCTGAACATTTCCTGCACTTTCTGTTTTAATTTCAGATTTCCAGCATCTGCGGTATTTTGTTTGATTCGACTACAAACCTTTCTCCAGCCGGAAAATCATCCATTAATCGCGAGTCTCTGTTTCCTGTCACTCAACCAATTTAGTTTCATGTTGCTACTGTCCTTTTTAATCGATGAGCTACAACTTTGCTCACAAGTCTGTTGTGTGACACTTTATCAAATGCCTTTTGGAACTCCATTCACACCACATCAACAGCATTGCCCTCATCAACATTTCACCTCTTCAGAAACTCCAGCAAGTTAGTTAAACACCATTTTCCTGAACAAATCCGTGCTGGTCTTCCATAATTATCCCACATTTGTACGTGTGCCTATTAATTGTGTACCAAATTTGAGACCGAGCTTTCAAACAGACTGCCTCAATCTCAGACTGTTACCATGGAGAGGGATGGAATCAATAGCAAGGGAAGAGAGTTGGAGTGGTGAGTGAAAACAATGACTTCTGTCTTCCCAATATTTAATTGGATAAGCAGGAAATTCCTGCTTATCCAGCACTGGATGTTGGATAAGCAGTCTGATAATTTCACAACAGTGGAGGAGTGGAGAAAGGTGGTGGTGAGGTAAACTTGATGGAGTTATTTGATAAAACAATAGAGAGGGTTGATGAGGGTGGTGTGATTGAAGTTATATATATGGACTTTCAAAAGTTATTTGATCAAGTAACATTCAATAGACAGGTTAGGAAAACAGATGCCTATGGTTTAAAGGGACCGTGACTGTGTGGATATAACATTGATTAAGGAAAGGTAAACAGAGAGAGGTGGTGAAAGTTTGTTGTTCAGAATCGATGTGAGTATACAGTGGTGTTCCACAGGGCTCAGTATTAGGACCACTGCTCTTTGTGGTTTTGGAAAACACGAGGTATGTAGGGCAGAGTCCCCTCCTCCTCCCACTTTACAGAGCTTCCCCTCTCTGCAGCCTCTGCTCCATTTGTTTGTCATGTTACAGACGAAGAGACACTGTAACTACAGTCCCCATACCTCGTCCAGAGTTGGGTTATCAAATCCTCTGTCGTCCCTGAATGTCTGCAGCAGATGACAACACAACCTCCAGAAAACCGTCCACAGCACCTCCACTAACTTTACAATAGCAGAAGGAAGTCTAAAGCCCTTCACCGGTAGGTTGACTGCCTAGACCTTTTAAATAGCATTAGATGAGTTTCCTCGTGCAGCTTAATGTATGTTCAGCCGAGAGTGACTTACACAGGCGGTCAATTAACATGCACAGTCCAAGTTTCAAAGACGTACATCAAAGCTGCTGGAATAGAAGTTTGATGTGACATTCCACAACTCCTCATGCTACTCGGTAACGCAATATACAACCGGGCACAGCACGAAGCAGTGTGCAGGCCACACCAGAAGTGACTTCTAGCTCATCTCACACCCTTTTGTGGATCCAGGCTTCCATCGTGTGGGCAACAGTGGTGCTATAGAGCCGAAAATCACCACCAGGGAGAGATAGAGAGGGACTGAAATGGACTCTAAAGGTGGACCTGGAAAAAGATTTCAAGACAAAGGTTTTTCTGTAATATAGAAATGAAGAGGGGAATTTGACTAATTGGAGGGGTGAGGCCATGGAGGGATTCTAACACAAGAATGAAAATATTAAAATTAAGGTGCTGCCAGACTGGGAGCCAATGTAGATCGGTGAGCACAGGGGTGATATGTGATCGGGATTTGGTGTGAGTTAGGAAGCAGGCAGCAGAGATTTGGATGGGCTGTGATTTATGGGGGGTTTATAACTGGGAGGATGACCAGGATAGAATTGCAATAGTCAAGTGTGGATTTAGCAAAGGCACAGATGAGGGTTTATGCAGCAGATGGGCTGAGGCAGAGGAGGAGATGGTTGATATTACAGAGGTGGTAGTAGGCAGGATTTGTGATGCAGAGAATATGGAGATGAACACAGCTCCGGTTTAAATAGAACACAGAGGTTGCAAACAGTCTGGTTCAGCCTCAAACATTGGACTTGGAGTATGTCGTTCACAGATAGGCGACAGAATTTCTTATGGAGACCAATAACACTAGCTTCGTGCTCCAGAGGGAAAAAAAAACAAAATTACTTGAACAGTATTTCAGTGAATCAGGGTTTACAGATCTTATATGTGGAAATAAAGACTTACCAGGGCAGTACAGCAGGAAAGATGAGAATAAATTACAAGAACGAGAATACCATTAGCAATGGTTGCAGTGCTAATAGCTGGAGACAGAGATTCACCAGGAATAACAACAGCAGTAAGGAGGGCAGAGTAAATTCCAGTAACAGTAATGCAGTTAAAAATGGCTTGTAAAATTAATAGCTGTATTGACAAACTTACCAGGGACACCAACAATAGCAAGAATGGGATAGTAAATGTGTTGTATAATCAACAGTGTGTAAAAGGTCCACGTTGTGAAAGACAGCGAATCATACGTAGAAAGCATGTAAAGAGGCCATGATAATCCTCTGCTCACTGTTGTGATATTCCAATCCACTGTTCTCAGATTCTGACCCATTGTTGTAACATTCCAAGCTATTGTTCTCAGGTTCTGATCGATCCTTTCCCTCGCTCTGGAGCTGCTGATGCCTGTAAGTGGTGAAGCTGATAATCACAAGCACAATGGTATTAAACCTTGAAAGGAGTCCCTTATCAATAGAAGGTGGAAAACCTCCAGTGACACAATTAGGGTCCATGGAGACTGTCTTTAACTACAGTCACTGAACAAACAGGTTCTGTTAACCACTTTCCATCCAACACTTTTTGTACCTCAAAAAAGTAGAACATTTACCCGATCTGTATGCGATGTATGAGGGTTACTGAGGAAAGGAAATGTGGAAGTAGCAGAGGCACTGGACAGAATCTTCCAACCCTCCTTCGATATGGGAGTGATAACAGAGGACTGGAGGGCTGTACATGTTGCACCCTGTTTAAAAAAGGACAGATGAGGTAAAACCTGTATTTACTGACCAGTCAATGTAATGTCGCTGGTTGGAAATTTCTAAAGGTCACAACCAGGAGATAAGTATGCCCTGCTCAAAAAGGGATAATAATTGAGAAGCAGCACGCAAATGCGATTTCCAAATCATATCTGGCAAACTTCAACAACAACTGATTTTATATAGTGCCTTTATTGTAATAAAGCATCACAAGATGCTTCATTATAAAACAAAACATGATACCGAGAGATATACGAAATTATTAGGTCAGAGGGCAAAAAGCGTGGTCAAAGAGGTAGGTTTTAATGGGTGCATTAAAGAAGGGAAGCGTGGTGGAGAGATGGAGAGATGGAGAGGTGGAGAGGTGTAAGGAGGGCATTCCAGTGCTTGGGGCCTTGGCAATTGAAGGTGTGGCCAACAAAGGTGAAACAGTTAATATCAGGGAGGCAGAAGAGGCATGAATTAGAGGAGTACAGATATATTGAAGGGTTGGAGGATATTACAGATTCAGGCCAGGGGCGACGTCATGGAGGGAAAACAAGGTGGAGAATTTAAACAAAGACATTGCTTGATCAGGAGTCAATGTCGGTCAGTGATATATGAACAAGACTTTGTGCGAGTTAGGAAATGGGCAGCAACGTTCTGGGAGACTTCAAGTTTACAGAGAGTAGCAGGTGGGAGACCAGACAGGAGTGAACCGGAATAGTCATGCCTAGGGGTAATGAAGGCATGAATGAGTTTCAGCAGCAGATGGGCTGAGACAGGGGTGAAGTCGAGTGTTGTTACTGAGGTGGAAGTAGGCGATTGTAATGATAGCATGAGAATTATGTTGGAAGCTCATTTTGTGGTCAAATGTGACACCAAAGTTGTAAACAGACTTTCTGAATCTCAGACTGTTACCAGGGTGGGATCAATAGCAGGAGAACAGAGTTGGAGAGGGGAATGAAAACAATAACTTCCGTCTTCCCAATATTCAATTGGAGGAAATTTCTGCTCATCCAGTACTGGGTGTCGGATAAGCAGTCTGATAATTTCACAGCAGTGGAGGAGTGGAGAGAGGTGGTGGTGAGGTAAACTTGATGGAGTTCTTTGATAAAACAACGGAGAGGGTTGATGAGGGTGGTGTGATTGAAGTTATATAAATGGAATTTCAAAGGGAGTTTGATCAAGTGACATTCAATAGACAGGTTAGGAAAACTGAACCCTATGGATTAAAGGGACAGTGACAGTGTGGATATAACATTGACTAAGGAACAGTAAACAGAGAGAAGTGGTGAAACGTTGTTGTTCAGACTCGATGGGAGTTTACAGTGGCGATCCCCAGGCACCGATATTTGGACAACAGCTCTTTTTGCTATTGGAAAACCCGGGTGGGTAGGGCAGAGCCTCCTCCTCCGCCCTCTTTACAGAGCTTCCCCTCTCTGCAGCCTCCACTCCATTTGTTGGTCCTGTTACAGACCAAGAGACACTGTAACTACAGTCCCCTTACCTCGTCCAGAGTTGGGTCACCAAATCCTCTGTCCTCCCTGAATGTCTGCAGCAGGTCACAACACAACCTCCAGAAAAACATTCAGAGCACCTCCACTAACTTTGAAATAGCAGAAGTAAGTCAAAAGCCCCTCACCTCTAAGTTGGATGTCTGGTCCTTTTAAATAACACCAGAGAGGGTTCCTCGTGCTGATGAATGTATATTCAGCTGAGAGAGACTAACACAGGCAGTTAGTGGTCATGCAAAGACCAAGTTTCAAAGACGTACATTAAAGCTGCCGGAATGGTTGATTGACACCATATTCAGACCCCTCTTCGCGCAACAGACGCACACACGTTACACCACGCGAGCACCCTGGCCAGCCTGGGTGTCCTGTACAATGTGCTGGATGTGACCGGCAGTGCAGCTCACACAATTTTATGGAACCAAATTTCCACAGCACCAGTGGAGCTGGAGAGATGAAATGTGTAGTCAAGGATAGAGATAGTGGGAAAGAAACCCACCTTTAAAAAGGGAATTAGCAAAATACTATAAGATGAACAAGTTTCAGGAATATTGGTAATGGACAGGGGATTGAGATAATCTGAAGGACGAGGACATGGGGGGATTTGTTCTCATGGTTGGAATATTAACATTGAGGTGTTACTGGACCAAGAGCCAATGTAGGTCCGTGAGCACAGGGATTTTGGGTGAACAGAATTTGGTGTAAATTAGAAGATGGCAGCAAAGTTTTGGATGACCACAAGGTTACAGAGAGTAGAATGTGGGAGACAAGCCAGCAGTGTGTTCGAATAGTCAAGTATCGAGGTAACAAAGGCATGGACGAGGTTTTCAGCAGCCGATGAGCTCAGCTCTCTCTTTCTCTCTTTCTGTATCTCTCCCTCTCTCTCTCTCTCTCTGTCGCCCTCACTTGCTCTATCCAACGCTCAGCACCTTAAATGTTTCTATCAAGTCGCCCCTTACTCTTCTAAACTCCAGCTGATATAAGCCTAACCTGTCCAGCATTTCCTCATAAGACAGTCCGCTCATATTAGTCTAATAAACCTTCTCTGAACTGCTTACAACGCATTTGCATGCTTACTTAAATGAGGAGACCAGTACTGTACACAGAATTCCAGATATTGTCTCACCAATGCCCTCCCTACCTTTGTATTCAATTCCGCTCACAATAAATGATAACATTATATAAGTTTTCCTAATAACTTGCTGAACCTGCATACTAATCATATGCAATTCATGCACCAGAACACCCAGATGCTCCTGCATCTCAGAGTTCTGCAATCCCTCACCATTCAGATAATATGCTTAGTTTAATGTCATTATTACTACCAATATGGACAATTTCACATTTCCCCACATTATACTCCATTTCCCAGATCTTTGCCTTCTCACTCAACCTATCTATGTCCCTTTGTAGCCTCCTTATGTCCTCTTCAGAACTTTGTTTCATCAACAGATTTAGCAACCACACCTTCGGTCCTTTCATCTAATTCATTTAAATAAACTGTAAAAAGTTGCGGCCCCAGCACTGATCCCCATGGCACACCACTCGTGACATTCTGCCAATCAGAAAATTATCCATTTATGCCTGCTCTCTGTTTCCTGTTAGCTAACCAAACGTCTATCGATGCCAATATGTTACCCCCTACACCATGAGCTTTTATTTGTCGCAATGACCTTTGATGTGGCACCTTATCAAATGCCTTCTGGTAATCTATGTACAGTACATCCACCAGTTCCGCTTTACCCACAGCACATGTTACTTCTTCGAAGAACTCCAGTTAATTGATGAAACATAATTTCCCTTTCACAAAACCATGTTGACTCTGCCTGATCACCTTGAATTTTTCTATGCGCCCTGCTATAACATCTTTAATAATCTTTAAAACTAATCCACAGCCAGAAAGCCTTTCTCATCCATCACAGATCGTTTCTCTACTGTGTTTATTCTGATTTTGTGCTGTATTTGAACCGTCGCTCCTCAATAAACTGCTTGTGACCCTTTGACCTCCTTTTGGGTAATCCCTGACCCTAGATCAGACCTTACAGTGGTTTAGGAGAGGGAACACAGAGAACGGGATGATGGGCTTGGTTTACTTGGTTGGTGAGAAATAGTAAACTCAGTTGAGTGATGAATGAGTCGGGGATTTGGCAACAAAAAGAGTTTACACTCAATCAAACGTGTGTGTTCATCACTAAGAGCGAGGGCTGGGGGAAGGACTTCCAGAGCATTTTGAATAAATAAAGCCAGAAATACAATCTCACTAGCATATCACAGGAAATAGCCAATTGATAACCTGGTAGAGAAGAAAAACAGGCACACCTGGGGAGACGGACATCCTAAGGATTTTCGTGGTGTATGATTGGAATTAAAATTTCATTCTCAATGGAGTATTTGAGGATGGCCAGAAATGCAAATTTAAGCTTAAAAAAGGGCTGAGATAAGTTGGTCAAAGGGGCACATCTGTGTACCTGAACAGAAAGTGCCGAAAATACTCAGTGGGTCTGGCAGCATCGGTGTGGACAGAAACAGAGTTAAGGTTTCAGACCTGTGACCCTTCATCAGAACTGGTAAAGGTTAGAAATGTTAATGTACACGCTGGCGATGTTGAGACCATGGACCTCCTGATTTCCATTCCACCCGCAAACCCGCACCCCAACCCTCCCTTTCAAATTTTCTACTTTCCAATGATAACACAAATCCGCCAGCTTCCCTGTCACAGCAGCTTCAGAAAGAGAGTAGCAGCAGAGCACTGATAGTGACGCCATCATTTGGCCTGATACTCACAGTCACCAGATCAAATACTTACACCGCGTGTACCTTAGAGGCTGGGATACAGTAGGAATCTGCACGTGGTGAGTCACTGAGCACGAGTGAGCTGCAGCCAAGCCAGGTGGAAAGGATAGTTCATGTGTCAGCTCACCGGAGGGCGAGGTCACAAACGAGTTATAATACACAGGACTCAGATGTGAACATTGCTGGGGCTGCCGCCCATGTCGAGGTGGTGCAGTCCGATTCCGAGCTTTCAAGTCACAGAGATGCTCGAGGACGTCCTGCAAGGCCATCTGCAGTCAACCCCAGTGAAAGTCAGCAGCTTTCCACGAGCCATGCTGCAGCCACTGGGGAAACACTGTGTATGAGCAGTAGGCAGGTTGAGGGAACCCACAAGACAGAGACTAAGGGAATACACAAGGGTGAATTTTTCAGTTTTGCTTGTATAATTGGATGTGTTGTTGGATAAAGATGCTAATGAAAAGGTTTTTGATGGTGATTTTTTATTGCAGGATGGTGACCAAGGGGACACAGTGATGGGACGTCTCAGATGGGTGTAATGGTGGAGAATGGGGGATCCTTGGTGGGAAACGGAAGTTGTCCTATGGGAACCAGAATCTTATCAGGGACACTCCTACAGCCTGTCTAGGTTGAAAGCATCCAGGAAATATCCCCCTGCCTCCTCCTCCTCCTCCTGAGGTAGCCTCTGGATTCCTGGTACCAATGCGTGTGTCCTCATGATGGTGATGATATGAAGAGCACTTCATATCAGCAGAACACCATGAACTTGGACACCTGCTCCAGTGTGTACTGAAGGGCTCCCCCCAAGCGGTTCAGACATTGGAAGCATCTGGTGGTTCTGTGTGGGGGAGGGGGTGTCTAGAGTTTAGAGGTCATGAGCCACATTCTGGTTCTGCATGGAGGCCTGAAGAGTTGGGGACGGCTGAGGGCTTCAGAATAAAGGTATGGTGGCTGCTGCCATGATAGTGGACATTCACCAACATGATGTACTGGGCATCCTCACACGCGAACTGTACATTAATGGAGTGAGAGTTCTTTCAGATCCTGTACCTCTCCTTGTTGCCATGGGGACCCCGCAGAGCCACCTGCACCATCAAGAAACCCGCTATCCTGACAAAGCCACGGAATCTCTCATCTTGCTTCTCCCTGCTGAGGGAGGAAATGATATATTCATCTCACCCGACATAGATGGCCTCTGTCACACAACAGATACATCAATGGACAGCATAGAGAGAGATAATGGATACGTCACCAGCTCTTGTCTGGAAAGATCCAGATAAGAACATAATAACATAAGAACCAGGAGCAGGGGTAGGCAATTCAGGCCCTCGAGCCTGCTTCGCCATTCAATATGATTATGGCTGATCTCATCTCTGCCTCAACTCCACTTTCCTGCACGTTCTTCATAACCCTTCAACCCATTACTAATTAAAAATCTGTCTATCTCCTCCTTAAATTTACTCAATGCCCCAGCATCCACCGCAATATGGGTTAGTGAATTTCACAGACTCACGACCCTTTGAGAGAAGAAATTTCTCTTCATCTCTGTTTTAAATCTACTCCCCCTTATCCTAAAACTATGACCTCTCATTCTAGATTGCCCCACAAGAGCAAACATCTTCTCTCTGTCCACTTTGTCAATCTCCTTAATCAGCTGATATCCCTCAATTAGATCGACTCTTATTCTTCCAAACTCTAGAGAATAAAGGCATAAAGAGCTCAATCTCTCTTCATAAGACAAACCCCTCATCCCTGGAATCAATTTAGCGACCCTCCTCTGAACTGCCTCCAATGCAACGACATCCATCCTCAAGTAAGGAGAGTAAAACTGTACGCAGTACTCCAGGTGCGGTCTCATTAATGCCTTGTACAGTTGCAGCATCACTTTCCTACTTTTATATCCTATACCTTCAGCAAGAAATGCCAAAATTCCATTTTATTTCCTTATCACCTGCTGTACCTGCAAACTAGATTTCTGTGATTCCTGCACGAGGACACCCAAATCCTTCTGCACCGAAGCACTCTGAATTTTCTCTCTATTTAGATAATAATTTGCCTTTCTATTCTTCCGACCAAAATGGATAAACTCACACTTATCCACGTTAAACCCCATCTGCCAAATTTTGGATCATTCACCTAACCTATCCATATCAATTTGTACATTTCTTATTTATTTATTGCAACTTACTATCCCACCTATTTTAGTGTCACCTGCAAATTTGGCTATAGTACCTTCTCTCCCTGCATCCAAGTCATTAACATATATTGTAAATAGTTGGGGCCCAAGGACCAAACCCTGTGGTACTCCAGTAGTAACATCTTGCCAACCAGAAAAAGACCCATTTATCCCAACTCTCTGTTTTCTGTTTGTTAGCCAATCCTCTATCCAAGTTAATAAATTGCCCCTAACCCCATGTGATCTTATCTTGTGTATTAACCTTTTGTGCAGCACCTTATCAAATGCCTTCTGGAAGTCCAGATAGGATCCCCATTTTCCACTTTTCTTGTCACAGCTTCGAAGAACTCTAGCAAATTCATCAAACAGGATTCACCCTTCATAAAACCATGCTGACTCTGATGGATTGCGTTTTGACTTTCTAAATGTCCTGTTATTACTTCTTTAATAATAGATTCTAACATTTTCACAACGATAGATGTTAATCTGACTGGTCTATGGTTTCCAAATTTCTGCCTACGTCCCTTTTTGAATAAAGGCGTTATGTTAGCTTTTTTCCAATCCACTAGAACCTTTCCCGCATCCAGGGAATTTTGGAATATTATAACCAATGGATCCACTATCTCTGCTGCCACTTCCTTTCAGACCCTCTGATGTAGGCCATCAGGTCCTGGGGACTTGTCTGCCTTCAATCCTAATAGTTTGCTCAGTACTTTTTACCTAGTAATGATGATTGTTCTAAATTCCTCTCTTTCTGTAAACTTTGCATTGCCTGCTACTATTTATATAGTACTCGTGGCCTCCACCGTGAAAACTGAGGCAAAATACTGATTTAGTGTCTCCACCATTTCTGTGTTCGCCTCCATCAACTCCCCAATCTCATCCTCCAAGGGACCAACATTCACTTTAGCTACTCTCTTACCTTTTATATACTTATAGAAGTATTTGCTATCCGTTTTCATATGTTGCGCTAGTTTTCTTTCTTAATTTACCTTTGCTCTTTTTATTAAATTTTTAGTAACCCTTTGTTGATCATTAAACATTTCCCAATCTTCCAGCCTGCCACTGGCCTTTGCAACATGGTATGCCTTAGTTTTTGTCTTTATGTTATCCTTAACTTCCTTGCTTAGCCATGGATGTTTGTTTTCCCCCTCCTAGAATATTTCTTCCTCTCTGGAATATATTGTAGTTGGGAGCAATTGAATATCTCCTTAAACATTTGCCACTGCTCATGAACTGTCCTACCTTTTAGTCTTCCTGTCCAGTCTACTAGGGCTACATCTGTCCTCATGCCGATATAATTACCTTTGTTTAACTCTAGAACGCGAGTGTGGGACTCCAGTTTCTCGCTCTCAAACTGAATTTGAAATTCTAGCATGCTATGATCACTCCTCCAAAGAACAAAGAACAATGAACAAAGAACAAAGAACAGAACAGGACTGCACAGGAAGAGGCCATTCGGCCCTCCAAGCCTGCACCGATCTTGATGCCTGCCTAACCTAAAACCTTCTGCACTTCCGGGGTCCGTATCCCTCTATTCCATCCTTTTCATGTATTTGTCAAGATGCCTCAGAAACGTAGCTATCGTATCTGCTTCCACCACCTCCCGTGGCAGCAAGTTCCAGGCACTAACCACCCTCTGTGAAGAACTTGCCTCACACATCCACTCTAAACTTTGCCCCTCGCACCTGAAACCTATGTCCCCTAGTAACTGACTCTTCCACCCTGCGAAAAGGCTTCTGAGTATCCACTCTGTCCATGCCGTTCAGAAATTTGTAAACCTCGATCATGTCTCCCCTCCATCTCCGTCGTTCCATTGAAAACTATCCGAGTTTATCCAACCTCTCCTCATTGCTAATGCCCTCCAGACCAGGAAACATCCTGGCAAACCTCTTCTATACCCTCTCCAAAGCCTCCACGTCCTTCTGGTAGTGTGGCGAGTAGAATTGCACGCAATATTCTAAGTGTGGCCTAACTAAAGTTCTGTTCAGCTGCAGCATGACTTGCCAATTTTTATACTCTATACCCCGACCGATGAAACAAGCATGCTGTATGCCTTCTTGACTACCTTATCCACCTGCGTTGCCACTTTCAGTGACCTGTGGAACTGCACGCCCAGATCTCTCTGCCTGTCCATACTCCGAAGGGTTCTGCCATTTACTGTATACTTTACACCTGCATTAGACCTTCCAGATTTATTACCTCACATTTGTCCGGATTAAACTCCATCTGCCATTTCTCCGCCCAAGTCTCCAACCGATCTATATCCTGCTGTATCCTCTGACAATCCTAATCATTATCCGCAACTCCACCAAATTTGTGTCGTCCGCAAACTTACTAATCAGGACAGCTACATTTTCCTCCAAATCATTTATATATACTACAAAGAGCAAAGGTCCCAGCACTGAAGTCCATAGAGGATCCTTAACTATGAGATCATTAATTAATCCTACCTCATTTGACAATACCAAATCTTGAATCGCCTGCTCCCCCCGAGGCTACCTTTGCCAATTTCATTAATCCAGTCTATAGGCATATTAAAATCACCCATGATTATTGCCGTACCTTTCTTACAAACCCCAGTAATTCTTGGTTCATACTGTGCCTCACTGCGGAACTACTGTTTCGGGGGCCTATGGATTACTCCCACCAGGTACTTCTTTCCCTTGCTATTTCTTATTTCTACCCAGACTGATTGTACATCTTGAAATCTAGTGCCTATATCATTTCTCACCACTGCACTGATCTCTTTCTTTACGAACAAAGGAAATTCAATTCCCAAGCCTGACATCCCTGCAACTACGTCTCAGTAATCACCGCTAAATCATTCTCATTCGTCTCTATTTGCACTGTTAGCTCATTTATTTTATTCCAAAGGCTTCATGCATTCAGGTACAAAGCCGGTAAGTTTGTTTTGCTATCAATTTTCAACGATACATAGAAGTTCAATGCATCTGAGACCTTAACAGCCACTGACAACTCCGTCCTCACCCTGGTGTGAAGCTCCAGGTCGTGTTACAGGAGGTGACGCAGCTCTGTGACCATCTCCTTATTGAATCAGTTACTTCACACACTGCTCCTGCGTTAGGTGTAGGTGGGAAAAGTGCTCTTGGAAAACCAGGGGTGGGTAGGGGAGGGCCCCCTCCTCCTCCCTCTTTCTAGAGCTTCCCCTCTCTGCAGCCCCTACTCTATTTGTTGGTCATGTTACAGACCCAGAGACACTGTAACTACAGTCCCCATACCTCGTCCAGAGTTGGGTTACCAAATCCTCTGTCGTTCCTGAATGTCTGCAGCAGCTCACAACACAACCTCCAGAAAACCATCCACAGCACGTCCACTTACTTCAAAATAGCAGAAGGAAGTCAACAGCCCCTCGCCTGTACGTTGGATGCCTGGTCCTTTTGAATAACACCAGAGGGGTTCCTCGTGCTGCTGAATGTGTGTTCACCTGAGAGTGACTGCACAGGCGGCCAATGGCCATGCACAGACAAAGTGTCAAAGAAGTACATCAAAGCTGTCAGTATGGCTTATTGACGTTAATTCAAACCCTTCCTCACCCTAACAGCATATGCATGGTATACCCAGGCTAGATCCCTGCCCAGCATCGGGCACTCTGCAGGTTACACTAGAAGTGGTTGGCTGTGAAGTTCACATCATTTTATGGATCCAGGTTTCCATAGCTTTAGCACCAGTGCCGACATAGATTGAAAATCAGAGCAGCGGAAGATGTAGAATGAAAGCAACTCACTTCAAAAAGGATTGGATAAAGACTTGAAGGCATAAGATTTTCAATAATATGTGAAATGTACAGGGGAAAAGTACTAATTGGAGGGGTGAGGTCGTGGAGGCATTCTAGCACACGAATGAGAATATTAACATTAAGGTGCTGCCAGACTGGGAGCCAATGAAGATCAGTGAGCACAGGGGTGATGTGTGATCGGGATTTGGTGTGAGTTAGAATACAGGCAGCAGAGTTCTGGATGGGCTGTGGCTTCTCGTTGTTTATAACTGGGAGGGAGACCAGGATAGAATTGGAATAGTCAAGTGTGGATTTAACAAAGGCAGAGATGAGGGTTTATTCAGCAGATGGGCTGAGGCAGATGTCATGACGGGTGATATAACAGAGGTGGTAGTAGGTAGAGCTGGTGTTGGGCGAAATATGGCGATGAACTCACCTCAGGTATAACTATAACACTGAGGTTCCAAACAGTCTGTGTCTGCCTCAGACATTGGGTAGGGTGGGGAATGCACTAGTGGATGTAGAGTGGAGTTTGTGACAGATACTGAAGACAGTGGCTTAATGCTTCCCAAACCTACTTGACAGAACACCATGTCAGTGAAATATGGTTTATAGATCTAATAGTTGGATACAGAGACTTACCAGGGCCACCTATAATGGCGAGGATGGGTTGGTAAATCGTTTGAAACATCTTCAGAGCATAATAGAACCGATATTCCAATGTCATCCAATAATAATTAGCAGTAACCAGGCCAAACCAATAGGAGAAATTCCTGCTGTCCTTTGTTGCAACATTCCAATCTATTGTCTTCAGATTCTGACCCATTGTTGCAACATTCCAATCTATTGTTCTCAGATTTTGATCTATCCCCTGTCTCTCTCTCTCTATAACCACGGATCCCTGTTAGTGCCGGGGGTAATGCTCCCACCGACACTATGAGTTAACACATTGAAAGGAGTATCTTATTAATAGAAGAGGGAAACCCTCCAGTGACACAATTAGAGTCCATAGTGACTGACATTAATTACAGTCAATGCACAGACAAGTTAAGTTAACCTCTTTCAATCCAATAGTTTTTGTGCTACGATAGTGTAGAAGATTTACTCAGTCTGGATGGGATATATGAGGTTTGTTGAGGGAAGGAATGGTGGAAATAGGAGAGGCACTGGCCAGAATATTTCATTCCTCCTTGGATCTGGGAGTGATGACAGGGGACTGGAGGGTTGTAAATGTTACACCCTGTTTATAAAAGGAGACATTAGATTAGTCCTGTAACTACTGACCAGTCAGTCTAATGTTTGTGGTTGGAAATTTCTCGAGGCCATAACCCTGTAAAAAAATATATCTTTCTTGCAAAAACATGGGATAATAAATGACAAACAGCATGGACAGGTTAATGACCAATCATGTCTCATAATCTTGTTCTAGCTCGTTGATGACATAACTGTGAGTGTTGATGAGGATAGTGTATTTCGTGTTTTGTATATGGACTTTCAAATGGCCTGTGATCAAATGACATTTCATACTTGTGATGAAAAATCGAACACATGGATTAATGTGACAGTGATAGTGTGGATATGACATTGACTCAGGGACATAAAGCAGAGAGAAGTGGTGAACAGTCATTGTTCAGACTGGGCGAGGGGGAGTATGCAGTGTTGTTTCTCAGGGGTCAGTATTAGAATTAATGCTCTTCCTGACATGTAGATAGATATACAAGTGATAGAGAGTTATATGTAATAAAACATAATTTCAAAGCTTGCAGATGACATGAAACTCATAAGTAAGGGTGGCAAAGGCACACATCACAGAATTATCCAACCTCACAGACTTTGTTTACTTTTAATTTATTCCGGACTCCAATCCAAATACAAATTAATTTCTCAGTGTATAATTTATTTGTGTGATTTGCCTGTGAGTTTGTGCAAGAATGTGTACCTTATATTTTTATTATTTTATTTCGATTAATTTTAGATTTCAAAGTATAATAAACTAACTTCTGGTTTAAACTTAAGAAAACCTGTCTGATTGGTTCTTTCACGATCACAATAAAGTAAAAGGTAAAATACTCACTGAGCTGCTCAGCACGCCTGCTGCGAAAATGTAATAAACCCCGTTGTGATCAAATAAAAGATAGGACAAGAGGGGAGCCCGTGACCCCTCCTCACCTGGCTGTATCAGAAATATGGAGGTTCTAGTGATTGTAACGCAATGACAAACGAGAAATTGGAAGTGTCAGAGTAATACAGCACAGAAACAGACCCTTCGGCCCACTGTGTTCTTCTTAGCCATCAAGCCTTTCCATTCTAATCCCATTTTCCAGCACTTGGCCCGTAACCTTGTTATCTATGGCATTTCGTTGGCTCATCTAAATACTTCTTAAATGCTGTGAGTGTTCCTGCCTCTACCAGCTCTTCAGGCAGTGTATTCCGGATTCCAACCATCCTCTGGGTGATTTTTTCCACAAATCCCCTCTAAATTTCCTGCCCCTTACCTTAAATCAATGCCCCTCCGCTAAGGAAACATTTTCTTCTTATCTACCCTATCCGTGCCCATCACTTTCTCGTGCTTTCCGTCCCTCTCCCTTTTTGAATAAAGGAGTTACATTCGCAATAAAGGAGTTACATAGAGAGTGAAGTAACTTGGCACAGGTTAAAAGCCCTGTCTCTTGAAAAGTTGAGTAATGTAGCTGGGCAGTTAGGGATTACTCTCCATTCAAAAGCCAGGAAACCTCAAATCCTAAGACCTGTGGCCAACCATTTTTCTCTGGAAGCTGAAGACTCAAATAGGGTTATAATCACTAGCAGATAGAGTAATGTTAGCTAAGGTAAAACTAGAACAGAAGAGACTAGAATTAGATGTCGAGAGAACGCGAGAAATAGCAGAGTGAGCATCAATATAGAGAAAAATTAAGAATGTTCCAGAAGGAGAAGGAGGAAAGGGAGTTAAGGCTGCTCAAACAACTAGAGGAAGACCCAGTACACCCAGTGAAGGCAAAGCTATTGAGGAAACTACCTCTAGCTCAGGGCCATGTGCTGAGCTCTTAAAATTCTGCTGGTTCTAGACTCCCCAACCAGGGGAAACATCTTATCTGCATCTACGTTGTATATCCCTTTAAGTATTTTGTAGGTTTCAATGAGATCACCTCTTATTCTTCGAAACTCCAGAGAATACAGGCCCAGTTTTCCCAATCTCTCTTTGTCGGACAGTCCCCCATCCCGGGAAAAAGTCTGGTGAACCTTCGTTGCACTTCCTCTACGGCAATAATATCCTTCCTAAGGTAAGGGGAACAAAACTGCACAAATTACTCCAGCAAGACTTCACTACTCCTGTATTCAAATCAACTTGTGATAAAGGCTAACATACCATTAGCCTTCCTAAATGCTTGCTGCACCTGCATGTTAGCTTTCAGCGACTTATTGATGAGGATAGACAGGTCCCTTTGTACATTTACACTTTCTAATCTCCTACCATTTAAAAATACTCTGCACATTTATTCCGCCTACCAAACTGGCTAAGCTCACATTTTTTCACATTATATTCCATCTGCCACATTCTTGCCCAATTCAATACGTCTGTCCAAATCCCCTTGACGCTGCTTTGCATATTTGTCACAACACATTTTCCCACCCAGTTTTTGCCACCTGCAAACTTGAAAATATTACCTTGGTCCCCATATCCAAATCATTGATATATTATGAACAGCTGGGGCCCAAGCACTGATCCCTGCGATACCCTACTATTCACAGCCTGCCAATGCAAGAAAGAGACGTTTATTCCTACTTTCTGTTTCCTGCCTGTTAACCAATCCTTACTGCATGTCTGTATATTACCTCCTATCCCATGTTCTTTAATTTTGTTAACCAACCTACTGTGAGGCGCTTCATCAAAAGCCTTCTGAAAATTCACCGCCTCACCTTTTCTACTTTGTTAGTGACATTCAAAAAATCCCTAACATGTTCATCAAGCATGATTTCCCATTCATAAATCCATGTTGATTCAGCCCAATCAGATCCATTTATCACATATTTTAGAACAGATTCTAGCATTTTCCCTGGTAATAATGAAGGGATAACAGGTCTGTCGTTCCCAATTTTCTCTTTCCCTCCCTTCTCAATCAGTTGGGTGACATTTGCGACCTTCCAATCTGGAGGAAGCGTTCGACAATTGATAGCATTTTGAAAGACGATCAACAATCCATTGCTACTTCCTTCAACACTCTGGGATGTCAAATATCCTATCCTGGGGAATTATCAAACATCAGCCCTATTAATGTCTCCAATACAAAAGTCATACCAAAATTAATTTCCTTCACTTCCTCATTCCCCCCCCCCCCCCCCCAACACACACCCCACCCCTGTCCCTTGGATCTCTAATTCTGGGAATTTTCTTGTATCTTCCTTCGTCAATACAGACACAAAAAGTCATTTAGCTTCTCTGCCATTTCTCTATTCCCCAAAATAAATTCTCCTGACTTTGCCTGTAATGGCCCACATTTGTCTTAGCTAATCGTTACTTTTTTATACACCATTAGAAGATTTACAGTCTGTTTTTGTGTTTTCTTTTGACCAGTAGATACGGACACATAAGATACAGTGCACATATGAAAACCTTAGTGTACTGTCCTTCTCGAGGAGTTCAAAAACTCGCTCCCCCTCCCAGTAACATCCACACAGAGGAACAAAAGGTTCAAAGAGTCAGGTAGGTTGCAATTCTGGCTGATGAATTTTCCCTTGTACACAAGGCCTTTCCCCCAAAGGGAAACCCTTCCCTAGTTACCCCAAAGACCTGAGAATAAAAGGTGGGAGGGTGATAGGAGTCCGAACAGCCATGGGCAAGGAGGAAATGTGAAACACACGGGGTCCATCCTTGGGTCAAAAAGGACGGTACTGAGAGCAAGAGTAACGGCTGAAGGTCTGTGTGTTTCCACTGTAATAAGGCAGATCACCATGGAGCTGAATGCTGGAAGTTATGGGGAAAATCTGTAGGATTAATCATGGTCCACCAGATCAGTGCAGGAAAACGGGCCCTGATGACTGTGCCTTTAACTGTAACAGTCAGACCCAGTAAACCTACCACAGAGAGTGCGGGAAAACATAACAAAATCCCTGAGAGTTACCAGGAATACGTATCCCAAGGAAAAATGACTCCAGTGAGGCAAGCAAGCACGTAGTCATACTCAAGGATACAGGGGCCACCCAATCTCTTATGCTGGTAAAAGGCATAACCTTTCCTCCAGAGAGTGCAGTGAATGATAGAGTGTCAGTATCGGAAGACAGTATGTGACCAGACATTTATATCGGGTGCACATGGAGTGTGACACAGTTTTAGGACCGGTAACCATGGGGATTGTACCTAGTTTACCGATGGATTGGGCAACCTGCTCCTGGGTAATGATCTGACAGGGAACAGGTAGCAGCTTCCCCAGTAGTTCTGGAGAGACTAAAAGAGGTCAGGGAGACAGATCAGATACAGGCGAAGGTCCCCGGCATTCTCCATAATTGTGTGGTGACTCGGTCCATGGCCAAACAATCCCCTGAACTGACACTGCAGTTGGATGACCCTACTGTCTAGTTGTCTGACACCTTCTTTGGGAAGTTATAGGTCCCAAACCCAATGCTAATCAAACCCAACAATTTCAAAGCAGAACTCAGCAAGAAGAAAGGCCCAGAGGAATCTCAGACATTTCACAGGGGCGAACAAAACAATTTATTACGCACTGTCGGTTGAGGGAGAAAGACTATCAAGGTG
Source organism: Heterodontus francisci (assembly GCF_036365525.1). Taxonomy (NCBI): domain Eukaryota; kingdom Metazoa; phylum Chordata; class Chondrichthyes; order Heterodontiformes; family Heterodontidae; genus Heterodontus; species Heterodontus francisci. Next base: position 2,755,850 of record NW_027141156.1, on the reverse strand, counting down.
CAGGAGCCTGAATGGGTAAAGCTTGATTGCAGAAGATAAAAAAAAAACAATGTAATCGCTGATGCATTGTTTCGGTTCGCACCCAAAATACAACCATCCCAGACAAGACTCCAAAGAACTAAATCAGCACAATTGTAACAGACAATTCTAAGATTCCTGTGCGCTGCAGCGGTGTCAAGATAACACGATATGCCAAATGAGGAATTTTACTTCATCGATTGTAAACATACAGTCAACATTTAATGGGAAAAAAATCCAACAGTTAACCTTGAGAAAACTGGAAGCCAAGAAGGGCACAGCAATTAACATCTGAAACACCTTTTCACATTCCAAGGCCTCCAACATGGAGAGAGACAGGAGCAGACGGGATGGGAACATATTTAATTGGGGGAGGGGGAATTACAATGCTATTCGGCAGGAACTGCGGAGCATAAATTGTAAACAGATGTTCTTAGGGAAATGCACGACAGAAATGTGGAGGTTGTTTAGGGAGCACTTGCTGCGACTGCTGGATAGGTTTGTCCCGTTGAGGCAAGGAAGGGATGGTAGGGTGAAGGAACCTTGGATGACAAGAGAGTTGGAACAGCTAGTCAAGAGGAAGAAGGAAGCTTACTGAAGGTTGAGGAAGCAAGGATCAGACAGGGCTCGAGAGAGTTACAAGGTAGCCAGGAAGGAACTGAAGAATGGACTTAGGAGAGCTAGAAGGGGACATGAAAAAGTATTGGTGGGTAGGATTAAGGAAAATCCCAAGGCGTTCTACACATGTGAGGAACAAGAGGATGGCCAGAGTGAGGGTAGGGCCGATCAGGGATAGTGGAGGGAACCTGTGCCTGGAGTCGGAGGAGGTAGGGGAGGTCCTAAATGAATACTTTGCTTCAGTATTCACTAGTGAGAGGGACCTGGTCGTTTGTGAGGACAGCGTGAAACAGGCTGATATGCTCGAACAGGTTGATGCTAAGAGGGAGGATGTGCTGGAAATTTTGAAAGACATGAGGACAGATAAGTCTCCGGGGCCAGACGGGATATACCCAAGGATATTGCGGGAAGCGAGGGAAGAGATTGCCGCGCCTTTGGCCATGATCTTTGCGTCCTCACTGTCCACTGGAGTAGTACCAGATGATTGGAGGGTGGCAAATGTTATTCCCTTGTTCAAGAAAGGGAATAGGGATAACCCTGGGAATTATAGACCAGTCAGTCTTACATCGGTAGTGGGCAAATTATTGGAGAGGATTCTGAGAGACAGGATTTATGATTATTTGGAAAAGCATAGTGTGATTAGAGACAGTCAGCGTGGCTTTATGAGGGGCAGGTCATGCCTCACAAGCCTTATTCAATTCTTTGAAGATGTGTCAAAACACGTTGATGAAGGAAGAGCAGTGGATGTGGTGCATGTAGATTTTAGAAAGGCGTTTGATAAAGTTCCCCATGGTAGGCTCATTCAGAAAGTAAGGAGGCAAGGGATACAGGGAAAGTTGGCTGTTTGGAAACAGAATTGGCTGGCCCATAGAAGACAGAGTGTGGTAGTAGCTGGAAAGTATTCAGCCTGGAACTCGGTGACCAGTGGTGTTCTGCAGGGATCTGCTCTTTGTGATTTTCATGACTTGGATGAGGAAATGGAAAGCTGGGTTAGCAAGTTTGCTCATGACACGAAGGTTGCTGGAGTTGTGGTTAGTGTGGAAGGCAGTTGTAGGTTGCAACGTGACATTGACAGGATGCAGAGCTGGACTGAGAAGTGGCAGATGGAGTTGAACCTGCAAAAGTGCGAAGTGATTCATTTTGGAAGGTCGAATTTGAATGCAGAATACAGGCTTAAAGACAGGATTCTTGGTAGTATGGAGGAACAGAGGAATCTTGGGGTCCATGGCCAGAGATCACAAATTCGCCACCCAAGTTGATAGGGTTTTTAAGAAGGCGTATGGGGTGTTGGCTTTCATTAACAGGGGGATTGAGTTTAAGAGCTGCGAGGTTATGCTGCAGATCTTTAAAGCCCTGGTTAGACCACACTTGGAATATTGTGTTCAGTTCTGGTCGTCTCATTATAGCAAGGATGTGGAAGCTTTAGAGATGGTGCAGAGGAGATATACCAGGATGCTGCCTGGACTGGAGGGCATGTCTTACGAAGAAAGGTTGAGGGAGCTAGGGATTTTCTCATTGGAGCAAAGAAGGATGAGACGTGACTTGATAGAGGCGTACAAGATGATGAGAGGCATAGATAGAGTGGGTAGTCAGAGGATTTTTCCCAGGGCGGAAAGGGCTATCACCAGGGGGCATAATTTTAAGGTGATTGGAGGAAGGTTTAGGGGAGATGTCATGGGTAGGTTCTTCACACAGAGTGTGGTGGGTGCGTGGAATGCACTGCCAGCAGTGGTAGTAGGAGCAGATAGATTAGGGACATTTAAGCGACTCTTGGATAGGTACATGGATGATAATAGAATGAAGGGTATGTAGGTAGTTTGATCTTAGAGTCGGTTAAAGGATCGCACAACATCGTGGGCCGAAGGGCCTGCGCTGTGCTGTACAGTTCTATGTTCTATGTTGTATATAAAGGGATCTGAGGAATAAAGGCCTCCTTCACATGAAAAATATAAAAGGAGCCTGGGGTAGAAAGGCTCATTGTACAAAGCAAATAAAAAGAAAAAAAAAGGGTTAGATACAGAGTAAAGATCCCTCTGTACTGTCCCCATTAAACACTCCCAGGAAAGGTACAGCACGGGGTTAGATACAGTGTAAAGCTCACTGTCCCCATAAAAAACGGGGTTGGATAGAGAAAAAAGAAAGAAGGAAAGAAAAGGAAAAAAAGAGAAATAAACGGGATTAGGTTCAGAGTAAAACTCCCTCTACACTGACCCCATCCAACACTCCCACGGGTTAGATACAGAGTAAATCGCCCTTTGCAGTAAATGGGTGAATGCGAAGTAAGGCTCCCTTCAAAAAAATTTGATCCAGAATTAAGTTGGGTTGGTTGGTGCCAGGGTTTATATGTCTTGTCTAGACAGAGTATCGCTTATCTCTGAGGAGTGACATTCTGGTTCTCCATGGAATCCTGAAGATGTTGGGACCGGCTGACTGCTTCAGAATGTAGTTACGGTGGCTACTGCCAGGATAGTGGACAATCACCAACATGATGCACTGGGCATGCTCACACAGCAACTGTACATTAATGGAGTGAGAATTCTTCCAGTCCCTGTACCTCTCCCCGTTGACATGGGGGCCCCGCAGAGCCACCTACACCATCAGGAATACCGCTATCCTGACAAAGCCCTGGGACCTCTCATCCTACTTCTCCCTGCTGAGGGAGAAAATGATGACATAGATGGTCACCCTTACTTTCCAGAACTATCAATGGACAATACACAAGCATTGCAACTACTGGTCATTTAGTTTAACAACAGTGGTGGTAAAGGTTTTAGAAACAATAAACAGGGATAAAACAGCAGGAATTTTGAGAGGTTTGAGTTAATTCAGGATTGCCAGCATAGATTTGCAAAAGGAAAGTCATGCTTGACAAATCCATTTGAATTATTTGATGATGTAACAGAGAAGGTTGAGGACAGAGGACATTAATAGACTACAGGAAATCGTTCACCAATATTGTTTTTCCGACTGGATAGAGCTACATAGTGGTGGTCCACAAGTTTCAGTACCAGAATCACTGTTGTTTCTGACATACATTTAGACTTAGACTTTGGGGAACAGAGCACAATGTCTAAATTTGTGGAAGACATGATCGCTGAAGTACAGTGAAGATCGGGCAAGGCATAAATAAACTTTCAGAAAGGGTGGTGGAATGAGCAGACACAAAAACAATAACCTGTATAGCGACTTTAATGTAATAAGACGTCCCAAGGCCCTTCACAGGAACATTATAATGCAAAATAGGACACTGTGGCACATAATCATATATTAATATAGATGACTGAAAGATTTGCCAAAGAGATAGGTCTTGAGGTATAAACGATATAGAGATTTGGAGAGGTACAATTAGGGGATTCTAAACCTTAGGGCAGAGGCAATTAAAAGCACACCAACCACGGGTGGAGCAATTAAAATCGGAAATGCTCAAGAGTCCAGATTTGGACGAGTGCTGGTATGTGTGTCTGGCGCAAAAAGCAAACTGGGAAAGGTTTCCAAACCATGGCTTACAAGGAAAATTAGAGATAGCATTCGATACAAAGAGGAGGCATATAAATTCACCGGAAGAAGAAACAAGACCTGAGGATTGCGAGCAGCTCAGAATTCAGCAAAGGCGGATCAAAGGATTGATTAAAATGGGGGAAATAGAGCAGGAGAGTAAGCTTGTGGGGAACATAAAAACTGACTGTAAAAGTTTCTATAGGCATGTGAAGAGAAAAAGATTGGTGAAGGCAAATGTAAGTCCCTTACAGCCAGAATCAGGGGAATTTATTACGGGGAACAAAGAATTGGATGATCAACTAAATGCATACTTTGCATACTAAATGCATACTTTTCTTCGCAAAGGAGGACACACATATCTTACCCGAAATGTTGTGGAAGACAGTGTTTAGTGAAAGGGATTAACTGAAGGAAATCAGTATTAGTAGAGAGATAATGTTGGGAAAATTGATGGGATGGCAGGCCGATTACTCCCCATGGCCTGATAATCTTCATCCCAGAGTACTTAAGGAAGTGGCCCGAGAAATAGTGAAATAAACACAAGAAATGCTTGAAATACTCAGCAGGTCTGGCAGCATCTGTGGAGAGAGAAGCACAGTTAACGTTTCAGGTCAGTGACCCTTCTTCAGAACTCAACTATTAATAGTGGATGGATTGGTGGTCATCATTCAAGATTCTATAGGCTCTGGAAAAGTTCCTATAGATTGGAGGGCAGCTAATGTAACCCCACTGTTGTAAAAGGGAGGTAGAGAGAAAGCAAGGAATTATAGACCAGTCAGTCTGACGTCGGTAATGGGGAGAAATCTAGAGGCCATTGTCAAAGATTTTATAGCAGAACACTTGGGGAACAGTGGTAGAATCGGATCGCATCAGCATGGATTTCCGAAAGGGAAATCATGCTTGACAAATCTACTAGAATTATTCGAGGATGTAACTAGTAGAATAGATGAGAGAGAACGAGTGGATATGCTGTATTTGGACTTTAAGAAGGCTTTCGAGAAAGTCCCGCAAGTAAAATTAACATGTAAAATTAAAGCGCAATGGGGTTGGGGTAGCGTATTGCGATGGATAGAAAATTGGTTGGCGGACAGAAAACAAAGAGTCGGGGTAAATGGGTCTTTTTCCGAATTTCAGGCAGTGACTAGTGGGGTACTGCAGGGATCTGTGCTAGAATCCAACTATTCACCATATACATTAATGATTTAGATGAGGGAACTATGTCTAATATCCCCAAATTTGCAGATGTCACAAAACTGGGTGGGAGGGTAAGTTGTCAGGAGGATGCAGAGAGGCTTCAGGGTGATATGGACAAGTTAAGTGAGTGGGCAAATGCATGGCAGATGCAGTATAATGCGGATAAATGTGAGTTTACCAACTTGGTAGGAAAAACAGGAAGGCAGATTATTATCTGAATGGCTTTAAACTGAGAGAGGGGAATATGCAACGAGATCTGGGTGTTCTCGTACACCAGTCACTGAAGTTAAGCATGCAGGTGCAACAGGTGGTAAAAAGGGCTCATGGTTTGTTGGCCTTCGTTGCAAAAGGATTCGAGTACAGGAGCAGGGATGTCTTGCTGCAATCATACAGGGCCTTGGTGAGGCCACACCTGGAATATTGTGTGCAGTTTTGATCTCCTTATCTGAGGAAGGATGTTCTTCCTATAGAGGGAATGCAGCGAAGGTTTACCAGACTGATTCCTGGGATGGTGGGACTGACGTATGAGGAGACATTTAGTCGGTGCGGATTATATTTGCTGGAGTTCAGAAGAGTAAGGGGGGATCGCAAAGATACCTATAAAATTCGAACAGGACTTGACAGGAGAGATGCAGGAAGGATCTTCCCTATTTGTGGAGAGTCCAGAACCAGGGGTCATAGTCTAAGGATATGGGGTAACAATTTCAGGACTGAGATGAGAAAAAATTACTTCACCCAGAGAGTGGTGAGCCTGTGGTATTCATTATTACTGAAAGCAGTTGAGGCCAAAACATTGTATGTTTTCAAAAAGGAATTCGATATAGCTCTTGGGGCGAAATGGATCAAAGGATATGGGAAGAAAGCAAGAACAGGTTACTGACTTGGACGGTCAGCCATGAGCATAATGACTGACGGAACAGGCTCGATGGGCCTAATGGCCTACTCCTGCTCCTATTTTCTATGATTCTATGTCAGGAGTTGTTAGTCTGTAGGAAATTACAAAGAAAGGGAAGGGCAATGCCATGAAGGGATTTGAAAACAATTATGAGAATTTGAAAGTCAAGACTTTGCTTTACTGGCAGCTAATGTACGTCAGCGAGCACAGGGCTGCATGTGGAACGGCACTTGAGGCCAGTTTGGATACTGGCAGCAGAGCTTTAGGTTCCTTGAAGTTTTGGGAGAGTAGAATATTGGCTACCCTCCAGGAGTGTCTTAGAGCAGTTAGGTCTATAGGTAACGAAGTGTTACGACCAAGGCAGGAGGAGTGCCCTGTGTTTTCTAGCTTGATTCTCCAACAGACACAACATATTTAAATGTTTACCCGGTTACTGTTACAGCAAATCACTTTTTATATCCCAGAATAAAATTCGCTAGCCACATTTCTTTAATAAACAACAAAATTATCAGTTTATTATAAAACTAGACTTAACCAGTACCGAAGCAAAACATTAAAACAGAGATCGAAATATGGAAGTTTTCGTTTTTAAAATCCCCCAATTACACTCACACAAACACTGGAAAAAATGCAAAAATTCCCCCTGCGGGGCTCTGTAACAAAAAAAAAGACAAAAATGAATACTTTGTCCAAATACTTGCTCATTATTGACGAAAAAAAGGCAAGACACGGAAGGAAGTAATTTACCCATCATTTTGGTCTGGCATCCAAGTATATGGAGCCGGATCACTGGGATTGTTCCAGAAGCATTCCGTTTTGGAGATGTCGATAATTATTCCAGTTAACATTCCAGGAGATATGTGGCATCACGGTTTGCCACCAGCACACACTTGCATCACAGGACTTTTTCCGCTTCTCAGAAGCGATGCAAAACCTGGGATTTTTGCTCTCCCACACTCAGGATTTCTGCAAAGTGGGACAGAAAGAGGTGAGCTGGGTGGTTTCTAAGCGTCGACATCCCGACCTTCATGAACCTTTAGATTTGGCTTCATTCCGCAATCATTTTCCACAGGACACCAACGGTTCTGTTGTTTACTGAACCCAAAGCACATGACTTCCAGCACAGGTGGTTTTCAAACAACATCTCAAGTGTCGTTTTGCTGAGCTTTGTTCAAAAAAAAACACATCTATGGAATCTTCTAAGTTCTAACTTATGCCCTAAAAATAAAATATAAAAAAGGAAGCATTTTCATAAGATGAATTAGGTCATTAGCAGTTGATGAGTTGAGCCAGGTGCAAAGTTGGACAATGTTACAGAGCTAAAAAAGGGATCTTTGTGATTTTACAACAAAGGCGGGAGAATTGTACCGTTAATACAGTTCCATTTCTCCAAGGGTCACAGCATATCAATGTATTTTCCTACCTACCAAAGATTAGCCAATTAGTTAGCCTATTTGTCCCCCCCCGCAAAAAAACACGCAAAAGGCATATTTAAACAACAACAACATTAACTATTTATTCGAAATAAAATGTCTTAACTACTAATGAGATAAACTTATATATGAAAACCTCCTTATTTCTGTTTTTCCCTAGCCCTCTTGCACACATACACACAAACAAACGCACATTCAAAAGGATTGATTAGGTAAAATCGTTTTTGGGTTTATAGCTGTTTCATAGGGGTGGGGGATCAGTTTGCCACGTTCTGGTTCGAAAATTTTCATTTGGTTAATGTATCCCACAGTCTAATACTCGAGTGCCACCCAAAGTCTCTCTACCTGTGATGGGAAGGCGTTCAAGGCGATTCGACTGTAGTAGGTGTCACATAGGTCGATCAGCAGGGGTGTAGTAACAGGTCTGTTTAGCACTCACAGTGACAGTATAACAGGACAAGCTTTCTTCAGGTTCCAGGATTTCCCAAAACACAGGAGGCAGCAAGAATCACACTGGCTGCGGGAATTATTGAAAGACAGGAGGTAACAGGCATCCGCCACGTTTCTATTAGAGGGTTTCTTTTCAACAGATACAAATCTCATTTCAAGAAAGAAGTCTTTTTTGTGTCTTCCACTTTGATCTCCAGGCAGGTTAACACCGAATACTCAAGTCCAGATTTGACAAAGACGCTGAAGAGGATGTATGCAACCAATGCATTGAGGCAGATAGAGATCAAGTTTTTGGGTAAGATTTGTAATGCAGAGGATTTGGTACTGGAACTCGACTCAGGGACAAAGGGATTGTGGAAGTTATGAATAGCCTGCTTCTACCGCAGGTATTGGACAGACAGGGGGATGTAGTCAGTGGATACGGAAAGGAGTTTGGATCAGCCCGGATGACAATGGCTTCCAGCTTTCCAACGCCTCAAAGGGAAGGACAGCAATACAATAAATCATCGGCAGGAATTCTACCTGTCCCTCCGGGTTCACGGTCCAGCAGACAGAAGCCTGTACCAATGGAGCTCATGCACTGCGCTCAGCCGCCGTACCGATGGTGCGCTAACTGATCAATTAGAACTTCGGCAGTGGATTACTGCTTGAAAAAGATGTGCTCGGATGGGAAGGTGAGCATCCGTAAGGGCGGGGCTAGAGCCTAACGAAGGTGCTGAAAGCCATTTAAAAGGGCTTTCAGCATCTTCACTAACTCTGAAAAGGCTGTTTTCATCACAGAGGATGGTGGGAGGAGCTAGAGCTCAACACACGGCAAATAGCTGGCTAAGGGGAAAAGGACTGTCATTGCAATTAAAGGGGCGACCCAGTCAATATCAATAAATCTAACAGAGTCCTTGGAGGACCAGAACCTGCTTGCTGCAATGACTTATAGAGGCAATCGCATGAAGCCAATGTTCACAGAAGACTCACTGCATGTCTCCTTCCAGGCAGCTGAGGCAAGGCGGGAGGTCCTCTACCCAGCATACAGAAGGAGGAGGCCTCCCCAGGTCACCAAGAAGGCATGATAGAACGTTGTGAAGTAGGTCAGCAGCCACGTGGTGGTGAGGTGGACGTGACTATCGTGCCACAAGCGGGTCAATACATTCTCCAGACTGTGTGCGCCGAAGGGCCAGTTTCAGTGCTGTATCTCTAAACTAAACAAAACACTCTGCCAGGGTAAAGGGCATGTGACAGTCATCGTTGCTTTGAACTTATATGGTAGAGTTTCCAGTTGTTGATGCTGCAAAGTCAAAGTCATCTGTCTCGAATGAATGGCAGCAGCCCTGATGTGGATCGTGTGCTGGGCACATCTGAGATGCACAATGGTCCAGAAGTGTGCCAATCGTATACCTCTATGACACCGTTCCGAGAGGTAGCACGCAGTAAAAGGGAATGACAGGTGCTCCTTCAAGTCACAAAACTGAACAGATTGCCATGCGTTTCCACAGGAGAAGAAGGCACAGAATGCCCAAGAAATGCCCTTGGACATCACCAATATGGAAGTTCTTAAAAGTGTGTAGGAGGAGGCATTGCTGCTTTCTGGGGAGGCAGGAGGATGCTTAGTAGCAAATGGTGCGGTAGGAGCACCTAGTCGGGTGGGCGAATTCCCAAGAGTTCGAGCAGGGGGCTGGCTCAAGCAATAAAGATTGCTCGCGAGTTCAAAGTCACACATGTGTCCACACTGCAGTCTATGACATATCCTTCAGTCTGGAGTACTGATCACAACTGATGATTCTGTTTTCACCTGCAGGTGCAACACAGCGGTGGCCAGGTGATGTCTCTGGGGCATATTCGTCCACAGCTGAGGAGCAGGAGGGTCCTCAGAGGGTGCAGATTCACATCCTTCCCCCTCACTAATCACGCGCTCACAGCCAGTCACCTCGGTTGGGCTCGTTGTTTCCTTGGATTCGTGGTCACTACCTGGTGCCATCACCACAACAACTGCCACACCAGATGCCAGAGGCAGTATCGTCCGATGCCTTGGACACTCGGAGGATCTTTGGAGGCCAGGGCTGTGCTAAGACTCTGAGGACATCCATTTGGTGGGGGATTCTTCAGTTGCAGTGTGATGTGTGTCAAAATCTGGAGTAGTTAACAGAGATGATGTATGTTGTGGCTCGGACTTTCGAGATCTCCTCCAGGTCATGGGTACCGCACAGTAAATGCCATCTGCACAACTGGATTCCTCCATTGACAGATTGGCGGCGGCACAGGGGAGCTCGATCTAGCAGACCCTGAAAACCCACATAGAATCAGTCAGCTCCATGCAGCAGTGCCTGAGCGAACTGTCAATGCGGCTCTTGCGACATCTGGAAGCTACTCATCCCTCTGAGGACAGCGAAGCGACCCAATTGAGTATCGTGAGGGCACAGAATCAGTAGCTGCATGCAACTGGGGTCTCCTCGCAGGGCACTCCTGATGTGTACAGCGTCACCTTGCCCCCTCTGCCAGTGACAGTAACACTTCAGTATCCTAGGGCGATGGAGGGTGCTCCTGACACTGCTCGGGGTCGCCTCAACATTCCGGGGCCCTCAAAGCTTCGGACAGTCAAAGGATGTCCGTCAAGTTCATCCCAGACCACGGAGCACCCTGATCAGTCACTTGCCTCTACCAGGGCTGACGGCAAGGGGTCGTCGACATGCGTGAGAACTCCCAAATGTTTCAAGAGATTACATTAACTGTTTTCGGGTCACTGATGCGCTTTGGAATAATTTATTTGTTGTTCGACCGCACACACAAAAAAAAAATCATTAGGCTTTTTATCGGCCTCAAGTCAATGATAATATTTCAGCTGCATGCCATGGAGCCTTGGGGGAGGTGACCTATTGGACCGTGTTTGTGTTTGAGGGAGAGGTGAACCTTTGAAGCTGAGATTAGCATTTCTGGTGAATGCCTTAGCGTTTTCAGCTGATTTGAATTTCTGAATTCAGATTGACATGTCAGTCGATGTGTCATGAGTCCCCGATAAGGAGAAAGACCTGAGTATTACAGCCCCCCGAGCCTTCCTTGCACTCAACTCCTGAAAGTCTCCAACTCCATCTCCACCACAATTCAGGTAGCTGCGCCTGTTCCTCCTCCTCAACACTTTCACCCTCCGCATCTGAGAATGCCTCATGCTGAACATTGCCCTCATCCGCCAGACCCTCCTCCCTCTGCAGCACCAGCAGTCTGCTGATAAGAAAACTGCGAGATACCCTTGCAGACGATTGCTGCAGAGCACCACCTGCGTGATCCAGACACCTAAACCTCATCTTCAGTAGACCTATGGCCTGCTCAGCCTTGACTCTGAAGGTCATACAGCTGGAATTGTACCGTTCCTCTTCTTCATTCCGTGGTTCCATCACATTAGTCAAGCCTTCAGCGAGTAACACCTGTCGCCAAGTATGCATCCTGGCAGGAATTCGGTGGGCGGGTGGGTGGTGGGCGGGTGGCTGCACTGTGCTGGCACCTGTGATTTCTGCAGAATGAATACATTGGTTCTGATTCCTGGATAACAATCACACACCTGCAGTATACTATTTTGGTTGTCACAGACAAGCTGCACATTTATTTATTGAGACACCTATCGATTCATAAATGCATTTAACAGGCCTGTAGGTGCTCCAACGGCCATATGTGTGGAATCAATTATGTCTTGGAACACAGAGAACGCAGTGATGCTGCTAAATCCTCTGTTCTCTCGAACAGACTCAGAGCGTGTGTCTGGAATTTCATGAACAGGTTGGCATGCCTCAATATATTATCAAATATCACTTTAATGCTGTGCCGTGCTGATGACTGTGAGATTTTGCACATTCACCTATGAACGTCTTGAAAGAGCTTGATGCATAGACATTCATAGTGAATGTGACCTTTAAGAAAAATGAATCATTCGTAAGGGCTGGAAGACTAACAACAGACGAATCACTTGAGGAATATAAAGACAGTAGGAAGGAACTTAAGCAAGGAGTCAGGAGGGCTAAAAGGTGTTATGAGAAGTCATTGTCAAACAGGATTAAGGAAACTCCCAAGGCTTTTTAAACATATATAAAGGGCAAGAGGGTAACCAGGGAAAGGGTTGGCCCAGTCAAGGACAGAGAAGGGAATCTATGTGTGGAGCCAGAGGAAATGGGTGAGGTACTAAATGAGTACTTTGCATCAGTATTCGCCAAGGAGAAGGACTTGGTGGATGATGAGTCTAGGGAAGGGAGTGTAGATAGTCTCAGTCATCTCATTATCAAAAAGGAGGATGTGTTGGGTGTCTTGCAAAGCATTAAGGTAGATAAGTCCCCAGGGCCTGATGGGATCTACCCCAGAATACTGAGGGAGGCAAGGGAAGAAATTGCTGAGACCTTGACAGAAATCTTTGCATCCTCTTTGGCTACAGGTGAGGTCCCAGAGGACTGGAGAATAGCCAATGTTGTTCCTTTGTTTAAGAAGGGTAGCAAGGATAATCCAGGAAATTATAGGCCAGTGAGCCTTACGTCAGTGGCAGGGAAATTATTAGAGAGGATTCTTCGGGACAGGATTTACTCCCATTTGGAAACATATGGACATATTCGATAGAGACAGCATGGTTTTGTGAAGGGGAGGTCGTGTCCAACGAAATAGATTGAGTTTTTTGAGGAAGTGACAAAGATGATTGATGAAGGAAGGGCAGTGCATGTTATCTATATGGACTTCAGTAAAGCCTTTGACAAGGTCCGTCATGGCAGACTGATACATAAGGTGAAGTCACACGGGATCAGAAGGGAGCTGGCAAGATGGATACAGAACTGGCTCGGTCATAGAAGACAGAGTTTAGCAGTTGAAGGGTGCTTTTCTGAATGGAGAGATGTGACTAGTGGTGTTCCGCAGGGATCAGTGCTGGGACCCTTGCTGTTTGGAGTATATATCAATGATTTGGAGGAAAATGTAGCTGGTCTGATGAGTAAGTTGGCGGACGACACAAAGGTTGGTGGAGTTGCGGACAGTGATGAGGATTGTCAGAGGATACAGCAGGGTATAGATTTGTTGGAGATTTGGGCGGAGAAATGGCAGATGGAGTTTAATTCGGACAAATGTGAGGTAATGCATTTTGGAAGGTCTAATGCAGGTGGAAAGTGTACAGTAAATGGCAGAACTCTTAGGAGTATTGACAGGCAGAGAGATCTGGGCGTACAGGTCCAGAAGTCACTGAAAGTGGCAACGCAGGTGGATAAGGTAGGCAAGAAGGCATATGGCATGCTTGCCTTCATCGGTCGGGGCATAGAATATAATAATAGGCAATTCATGCTGCAGCTCACGGAACTTTAGCTTTGGCCACAATTAGACAACTGCGTGCCATTCTGGTCGCCACACTACCAAAAGAATGTGGAGGGTTTGGAGAGGGTACAGAAGAGGTTTTCCAGGATGTTGCCTGGTCGGGAGGGCATTAGATATGAGGAGAGGTTAGTAAAACTCAGATTGTTTTCACTGGAACGACTGAAGTGGAGGGGCGACATGATCGAGGTTTACAAAGTTATAAGCGGCATGGACAGAGTGGATCGTCAGAGGCTTTATGCCAGGGTGGAAGATCAGTTACTAGGGCACATAGGTTTAAGGTGAGAGGGGCAAGGTTTAGAGGGGATGTGCGAGGCAAGTTCTTTACACAGAGGGTAATGAGTGCCAGGAACTTGTTGCCAGGGGAGGTGGTGGATGCAAGTACCATAGAGACATTTAAGAGGCATCTTGACAATTACATGAATAGGATGGGAATAGAGGGATATGGGCCCCGGAAGTGCAGAAGGTTTTAAGTTTAGGCAGGCATCAAGATCGGCGCAGGCTTGGAGGGCCGAATGGCCTTTTCCTGAGCTGTACTATTCTTTGTTCTTTGTTTGGACTGTTGGTGGAGGGTGGGGGCACTGGAGGATCCGGGGTGGGACTGCCAAACTCTGTCGGAAACCCTGTATTTGCTCTTGTGCTTATCTTTCACCTTGCACAATAGGGGCTCCCTCCTCACCCCAACTGTGTGGCTCGGGACGGCTGGAGCTGGCCAGATGAAGTCAATCTGTATTGAACAGAAGGAAAAGGAGAGAACTGGGCGTCTGTTCCCGACCCGGGCGAAGAGCCCTCCCCTAACTGGAAGAATGAACCGTGGACTCTACAGCAAGGTGCTGCAACCATGAGTGGCGCAGTGGTTAGCACCGCAGCCTCACAGCTCCAGGGACCCGGGTTCGATTCTGGGTACTGTCTGTGTGGAGTTTGCAAGTTCTCCCTGTGTCTGCGTGGGTTTTCTCCGGGTGCTCCGGTTTCCTGCCAAAAGACTTGCAGGTTGGTAGGTAAATTGGCAGTTATAAATTGTCACTAGTATAGGTAGGTGGTAGGGAAATATAGGGACAGGTGGGGATGTGGTAGGAATATGGGATTAGTGTAAAATGGGTGGTTGATGGTCGGCTCAGACTCGGTGGGCCGAAGGGCCTGTTTCAGTGCTGTATCTCTTATCTAATCTAATCCTCGCAGCCCTTCTCTCGCTTCCATCACTCCGCCACCTGTCCTCTCCTCCCCTTGTCCTTTTCAGCCCTTTCCGCCTCTACTCCCATTCTCACCGCGCCCCCCCCCAAACACGCCCCCGCCCCCATAATATTGCTTGTGTTGAAGAGAACACTGTTGTTTTCTTTGTTTCTTGGGGTTGGGCGTGGCTCTTCGACCCCGTGGCAAGCTCCTCTTCGCCGATGGTGGGGCCTTCACGCACGTATGCTGCTGCAGCTGCACCTGTTGCCCCATCACCGTTTGCGTTTCTAACATCGAAGCATGGGGTCAAGAGCTATGTCCATCTCAATATAACAATATAGGTAGGCGTGAAGACAATGGCCGAGGTTTTCGGCCCTTCACCCATTGTTGCTGTCTCTAAAATTTACAGGAAGGCGCTGCTTTTCCTGAAGGCCAAGTGTCGGTGTCCCTGACTGTGAACAAGGGGCTCACAGTGAACAAGGGGCTCACAGTGGGCGGAACCTTTCCGCCAGTGGACGCCTTGGAGACTTCTGCACAACGGGTCATTCTGTCGAATATCCAGGCCTTCGTTCTCGGTTAGCTCCTCCTTCCCCACTTGCACCACCTGGGGGACGTAACGACGGGGCTCATTCCAGTGCCGCTTGGACTTTGGGAGAACAGCCTCCGGCATGTGTACTCCTTACATCACCAGTTATTTATGCAGCTGGCGTGGGAGGAGGCCACGGATGGATACTTCAATGTGGATTTCCAAAGGATGGTTTTCACAGCCCCTGGCTGGGACAGTGGCGGCCGTCCAAGTGGAAGGAAGGCACGGATGAAAAATAAACATCGACAGTGCGTCCCCTGGACACCGTGGCACAACCCGAGCCTGAGCTCAGCCCAAGGCCCGCTTCCAGGGAATTCCCCTGCCCCAGGGCAGGACTCAGGCCCAGTGTGACCAGGGAAAAGGTGGGTGCGGAGGCAAAGGCCTCTTATGATTGGAGGTGTCTGAGATTCCACGCCCTTCCCGAAATAAGAGGAGGTGACCTTCCTCCTCTGAAGAATGCATCGGGGTCCATCACTTAGCGTGGTTCCTCAGGCTCACCTGCCACCAGCATGATCGGGGCCTTGAGCCCTGGGCGGGAACCCTCCACCCCTCGGAACGGAGGTGGAGCAGATGCCTCTGTACACTTGTCAACTCTTGAGGTGGGGGACACGCACTTGGTCGGGGAGTTTGTGGACCCACGAGAGAAATCATTCCTTTGGTCGATGGTTCGGGTGTCCTGTGTGAGGGCGAGACCTGTGAGGGGCCGCCCGCCCAACAGCGTGCCGCTCCTGCCCTGGATGTATCCATCTCAGAGGCCAATCTGTGTAAGTCCCTGCCTGTTGGTCCTGTGGGCGCTGATGGGACGGGAGATGGCCTCCTGTCTCCACCTCCGGTCCCGGCTCTGGCAGGATTTCTGAAGTCAGGCACTTACATCTCCACTGGACCACTCTTTGGCCTGGGGACGGAGGTGGAGGGGGGCCCTGAACCGCTGGCACCCACAGGTTCCACTCCATTCTAGAACCCAGAGAGGACTCCTCCGCCATCGATCCTGGGGGTGGGATCCGGACGGAGGCTAGACCAGCTGGCACAGCCGGGACATCCGCCCCACAGTGTGTGGTGGGTGTGTCAGCTGCTGGTGGTGATGGGCCAGAGGAGGATGGGGACACGAGGTGGGGCACGGAGGACGATCTTGATTTCATCGCCAGTGAGGTGGGTGGAGTCCCTCATGCCTCCATTGAGTCTCCTCTCATCCCCACAGCGCAACTCCGGCATTTCCTCACGGCATGCAGGGGTTGCCGTGATAAAGTTCAACTGGCCCTCAATCATTGGTCGCCTCTGGCGCTGATCATCCAGTCTGCCCGTGCCAACCTCAAGAGAGCAGGTAAGGATTAGAGCGTAAAACTGGTTGATAGGCGACGATTGAAGGCGTTCCTCAATGGGTTGCTGGTCGAATAGAAGGCCAGGTGCACTTCCACTCCCTCCTCACAGTGAGGTGTTGGCGATGGTTATTAAGTACGTTTGACATGAAGATAACCATAGCCAGCCTCAACATTAACGACAGCAGGGGGTCTCACCTCTCAGTCCTCAGGCAAGGAAGATGTGCGGTGAGCTTTCTGCAGGAAACACACAGCGTTCTGGGAGATGAAGCCACCTGGCTCCTAGAATGAATCCACCTGGCTCCTGGAGTGGCAGGGTAGGGGTTACATGAGTAACGTCACCCCGATTTCTAATGGGGTGGCTGTCCTGTTGGCCCTGGCTTTTCAGAGATCTTAGGGGGTCAAGGAGTTCATGCCGGGCCGCTTGCTCCACCTCGACGTTCGCCTGTGTAGCCTGCTGCTTCACTTTGTGAACATGTATGCACCCAGGCCTGGCGCGATGCGGGCACTCTTCTTTGAAGAAGTGTCCGCTCTCTTGAGCTCCATCAATAGCGGCGAGTACATCATCTTCGGGGGGGATTTAAACTGTACCCTCGAGGTGAGGGATCGCGCCGGTCCCCAGCGCAGCCAAGCGTCGGTGCAAAAGTTGAGGGAACTGATCAGCTCCCTCAACTTGGTGGACGTCTGGCAGAATCTCCATCCCGACTCCAGCGCCTTCACGTGGAGCTGTGGAGGAGGTGGGTCTTGAATCAACCGCCTCTACTTTTTGCAGGCGTACGTCTCCCCCATCTCGGTGGCCTCGATGGGGCTGGTGCCATGCTCAGTCCACCACCGAGTGTGTACGGAGTTCACTCCACTCAGCACGTGGGTGGTGTCCGCTTACTGGCACTTGAACAACTGGCTGCTGGAGCACGAGTGATTCCGGGACACATTCCATTGATTATGGGCCGACTGGAGAAGGAAGCAGGGGGGCTTCCCCTCCTTAAGGCTATGGTCGGAAATGGGCAAGACTCACAACCGTTTCTTCTGTCAGGATTATGCAAATTGGCCGAGCAAGAGTTGGGAAGCCGAGATCGGGCGCCTAGAAAGGGAGGTGCCCGACATGGTGTCTCGCTTCGGTCATGCCATCTCGGACGCGGCCCTGTGGCAGGCGTACGAAGAGAAGAATGGGGCAGTGAGGGAGCTGCAGCTCATAGAGTTCCGATGCGGATAAGTAAGGTCAGGAATCCAGATCCTGGAAGACTTGGACTGCACCTGACCCTTCTTCTACTTGCTGGAAAAATGGTGGAGTGCCCATCACGCATCCGGAGCAAAACAGCCTCCTGGTCCGTACCAATTACAGTGCGTTGCTCTCTCTGGAGCCGTGCATTGAGGATTCGTGCACAGATTTGAGGGAGGACCTGTCTAGGGTCTTCCCGCAGGGCGCCAAAGGATTTGAGGCTCCGCTCACTTTGGCAGAGCTGCCTGGTACCCTCCACCAGCTTTCATGCGGCAAACCCCCGGGGCTGGAAGGCCTGACCGTGGAGTTCTTCATGGTGCTCCGGGACATGTGAGGCAGGGAGGAAGTTGTCGAACGAGGGAGCCGTGGTTTACCAAAGAAGTTGAAGCGCTGGTCAAGAGGAAGAAGAAGGCTTGTGTTGGGATGAGACATGAAGGCTCAGTTAGGGCGCTTGAGAGTTACAAGCTAGCCAGGAAGGATCTAAAGGGAGAGCTAAGAAGAGCAAGAGGAGGACACGAGAAGTCATTGGCGGATAGGATCAGGGAAAACCCTAATGCTTTCTATAGGTATATCAGGAATAAAAGAATGACTAGAGTTAGATTAGGGCCAATAAAGGATATTAGTGGGAAGTTGTGTGTGGAATCAAAGGAGGTAGGGGAAGTGTTAAATGAATATTTTGCGTCAGTATTTACAGTAGAGAGAGAAAATGTTGTCGAGGAGAATACTGAGATTCAGGCTACGAGGCTAGATGGGATTGAGGTTCACAAGGAGGAGGTGTTATCAATTTTGGAAAGTGTGAAAATAGATAAGTGCCCTGGGCCAGATGGGATTTATGCTAGGATTCTCTGGGAAGCCAGGAAGGAGATTGCAGAGCCTTTGTCCTTGATCTTTATGTCATCATTGTCGACAGGAATAGTGCCGGAAGACTGGAGGATAGCAAATGTTGTCCCCTTGTTCAAGAAGGGGAGTAGAGACAGCCCTGGTAAGTATAGACCTGTGAGCCTTACTTTGGTTGTGGGCAAAATGTGGGAAAAGGTTGCAAGAGACAGGATTTGTAATCATCTTGAAAAGAATAAGTTCATTAGCGACAGTGAGCACGGTTTTGTGACGGGTAGGTCGTGCCTCACAAACCTTATTGAGTTTTTCGAGAAGGCGACCAAACAGGTGGATGAGGGTAAACAGTGGATGTGGTGTATATGGATTTCAGTAAGGCGTTTGATAAGGTTCCCCACGGTAGGCTATTGCAGAAAATACGGAAGTATGGGGTTGAAGGTGATTTAGAGCTTTGGATCAGAAATTGGCTCGCTGAAAGAAGACAGAGGGTGGTGGTTGATGGCAAATGTTCATCCTGGAGTTTAGTTACTAGTGGTGTACCGCAAGGATCTGTTTTGGGGCCACTGCTCTTTGTCATTTTTATAAATGACCTGGAAGAGGGTGTAGAAGGGTGGGTTAGTAAATTTGCGGGTGACACTAAGGTCGGTGGAGTTGTGGATAGTGCCGAAGGATGTTGTAGGGTACAGAGG
Organism: Heterodontus francisci; assembly: GCF_036365525.1. Classification (NCBI taxonomy): domain Eukaryota; kingdom Metazoa; phylum Chordata; class Chondrichthyes; order Heterodontiformes; family Heterodontidae; genus Heterodontus; species Heterodontus francisci. The sequence continues at coordinate 2,736,608 of NW_027141156.1, read as the reverse complement.
GACATAGATAGGCTGCAGAGCTGGGCTGAGAGATGGCAAATGGAGTTTAATGCGGAAAAGTGCGAGGTGATTCACTATGGAAGGAGTAACAGGAATGCAGAGTACTGGGCTAATGGGAAGATTCTTGGCAGTGGAGATGAATAGAGAGATCTTGGTGTCCAGGTACATAAATCCCTGAAAGTTGCGACGCAGGTTAATAGGGCTGTTAAGAAGGCATATGGTGTGTTAGCTTTTATTATTAGGGGGATCGAGTTTCGGAGCCACGAGGTCATGCTGCAGCTGTACAAAACTCTGGTGAGACCGCACCTGGAGTATTGCGTGCAGTTCTGGTCACGGCATTATAGGAAGGATGTGGATGCTTTGGAAAGGGTGCAGAGGAGATTTACTAGGATGTTGCCTGGTATGGAGGCAAGGTCTTACGAGGAAAGGCTGAGGGACTTGAGGTTGTTTTCGTTGGAGAGAAGGAGGAGGAGAGGTGACTTAATAGAGACATATAAGATCATCAGAGGGTTAGATAGGGTGGATAGTGAGAGTCATTTTTCCTCGGATGGTGATGGCAAACACGAGGGGACATAGCTTTAAGTTGAGGGGTGATAGATATCGTACAGATGTCAGAGGTAGTTTCTTTACTCAGAGAGTAGTAGGGGCGTGGAACGCCCTGCCTGCAGCAGTAGTAGACTCGCCAACATTAAGGGCATTTAAGTGGCCATTGGATGGACATATGGATGAAAATGGAATAGTGTAGGTCAGATGGTTTCACAGGTCGGCGCAACATCGAGGGCCGAAGGTCCTGTACTGCGCTGTAATGTTATATTTCTAATTCTAATTCTAACATTCTGGGGGGTGATTACGCACGCTTCCAGGGATAAAGCATGTCGACTGGGGAGTTGCCCCTCTCTTTGCGCAGGACAGTCACATCCTGCTGCCGAAGAGGTGTGATTTCCGCTTACTGGCCTGCATTCTCCCTCCTCAGCATGGATTATAAGATGTCTTTCCGGGCAATGTGTACCTGCCTGGGCTCCATGCTGGACCACATGATCCTCGCCAACCAATCCTACATGGTCCCGGGACCTGATCCATTCTTCCCAGCAGACTGATCTATCGGTCGCCTCTTTCTCCCTCGATGAGGAGTAGGCATTCAACAATGTGGATCACGAATATCTTTTCAGCACTTTGAGATGCCACCGCAGTGTATCTGGTCAAAGTTACTGGGTCGTTGACGGCGCTCCATCACTTTGGGTGAGGACTGCTTCAGGGATGCCCCATGACTGGCCATTTATATACCATCTGTGTACAGCTATTCCTGTGCCTACTTCGAAGAAGGTTGCCCGGTTTGTCTCTGCACGGGCCGGCCATGCGGGCCATCCTCTCGACTTACGCTGATGACGTGCTCCTGACGGTCACAGATCCCATTGACTTGCGGAGGATGCGCGAGTGCCAACAGACCTTTTCTGTCAGGTCTGCCGCAAGAATCATTTTGGAGAAATATTCTAGATTCCAGGTGGGACACTGACGAGTCGGCTCCCTGCCAGAGTAGCACCACGTACATCCTCTATCTGGGAGTTCACCTTAGCCACCTTAGAAACTGGCAGGATGAGAGGCAAAAGTCACCACTCGGCTAGGGCGGTGGACAGGACTGCTCTGAACGTTTTCCTACTGGGGCCGAGCTCTGGTCATAAACCAACTGGTGGTCTCGATGCTGTGGTACTGGTTGGTTACTTTGGCCCTGCTCCTTGCATTTGCCACCAAGATCCAGAAGAAGGTTTTCGATTTCTTCTGGGGCAAGAGGAAACATTGGGTCTTTGCCTGCGTCCTGACTCTTCCATTTGAGGAGGGTGGGAAGACGCCGGTATGTGTCTGCTCCCAGGCTGTGACTCTCTGCCTTCAGACCCTGCAAAGATACCTGTATGTCGAGCATCCTTCCAGATGTTGTACACTGGTGTACTTTTTTTTTGCACTGGCAGATGGCCTCCAAGGCGACATGTGGCTCCTGGCGGAGCGTCTCTGTGGGAGTCTGGAACATGGTAACCTCCAGTCAGGGCTCTCTCCTACCGGTGGAGTAGAGTGCCTCATCTATCCAGGCGGCCAGCTCCAGGGATGGACTGACGGGTGGTGGAGAAGACGATGCGCCCGGGACACCCCTCTCTGTGGGTGAACATTGAACGGAGGGGTTTCCTTTGCGGGCTGCCTCTGCCCACTCTCCACTACCTCGCACTCGTCAGCTTGCTGGACACGCCTTGGTGGTCTGTGCTGCCATCTGGCGGTAAGGGAAAACCCCAGTGGAGGTCTCGCATGCGGAGTCCTTCCCCTTTAGATCAGGAACCTGGGGTGTCGAGTGCTGCACAGAGCAGTCCCGTGCCATAGACGTTTAGGCAGGTTCATGGACTTCCAGTCCGCCTGCGATTTCTGCGGCCTGTATGGGTCCATGATCCATGTCTATCTGGAGTGTCTGAGGTTGCAGCTTCTGTTGGAGCATTTGAAGGTGCTGCTCCTCAGGTTTTGGTAGCACTTCAGCCACACACTCCTATCATTGGGCACCCAGTGCAGAGTGGTGTGGACCAGGAGGAGGATCTTCCCGTCATTCTGCTCCTGGGGTCAGATACAGGTTGAATCCCCCTCAGCACTGTTCAATTAATCACTCTCAGGGCAGGTGCAGCATACAAAAACATAAAACAGGGTTAGATACAGCGTAAAGCTCCCTTTTCACTGTCCCATGAAACACTCCCAGGACAGGTGCAGCAAAGCAAATGACAATAAATGCTTTTGATACACAGTGAATTGCATTCCTTAGAGGGTGGCAGCAGAAAAGTGGAAAAGAATGTCATTGAACTCTTCTGCAGAATTCTTTAAAATAAATCACATTCTCTGATCTAGTGGCATTTTAGTTCACATGTGAGTCCTTTTGCCCTCATCTTTCACAGCCTGGAACTAGCTGACTGTGAATGAGAAAAAAAGGATTATATACAGAGTGAGATTGAATCTATCTTCCCTCCTTTTCCCTTTTCTCCTCTGTCTCCCTCCCTCTCTCACTCTTCCTATCCCCTCTCTCACTCTGCCTAATCCTTGATGCCCTCTCTCTCTCTTGCTGTTTCTTTCTCTCCCCCCCCACCCCACCTCTCTCCCTCTCCCGCTCTCGCAAGCTTCTCTGCATCAGCCGCTCTACTCTCTATTTGCACTCTCTCCCAATCGCTCTGTTACCCTTTCCCACCTTCATCACCTTTGTGCACTCCCTCTCACATCCTCTTCCACTCACTCTAGTACCCTCTCCCACTTTCACCATAACTCTTTCTCTCTTTCCGTCCCAGTCTCCCTGCCCCTCTCCGTCGTTTCTCGGGCTGTTCATCTTTCTATCCCTCCCTGTCATAAGGACGTAAGATAAAAGTGCAGAAGCAGAACACATGCCACTCAGACGTGCTTCACCATGAACAAATGAGCCTTTGATCAACGTCCTCCAAGGTATGCACAATGGCAGGATTTTAATATGTAGGTGTAGCTAGCTGTTAGGAAGGCAAATTGTGTCACATTAGTATTATCCTGAATCTCAGTCGCGAACAGCAGTGGAAAACCAGATCCCTGTGCCAATGTGTTACTAGGAGTATTTTTCACTGTAAAATTGTTCGATGTTAAAATCATTGCTTCAGGTGAGTGATCTCTCCACTCCATGTTTTAGTAACGCAATATTTGACAACTAGGTAGATTTTTGCTTTTTATCGAAACTGTTTGGTGGTATGCATATAAAGTGAAATATATATCTAGATCCCTTTTCATACTGAACTGGTTGAGGAGAAACAGATTTTGTCTACGAACTGACAGTTAAACAGCAGGACAGCATTGTTACAGCATTCGCATCCGCCGGGTAATAAAAATATTACCCTGAGTATAGTTATTATAAACATTATATTTGTTAAACCATTATTAAACCATTCAGCTCTCTGACTGTTTATGGTTTGACCGAGCAGTTCCTATCTGTCATTATGAGTCTGAAATGCGAAAGCTCCAGCAAGCATTGCATTTAGCTCGTGAGGTGTATCCCTGCGGGGAGAGATGCCTGTCACTGAGGAATATACAGATTGCGTTTCCATTAGACAGATATCAGAAAGGGACAGCAAATAATAGCGTTCAGAAATAGTGAATAATTAAACAAATAGCTTGCCCCTCTGTGTCTGCTATCATAGAAACATAGAAAATAGGAGCAGGAGCAGGCCATTCAGCCCTTCGAGCCTACTCCGCCATTCATTATGATCATGGCTAATCATGCAACTCAGTAGCCTGTTCCCACTTTCACACCATATCCTTTGACCAATTTGGATGCAAGAGCAATATCTAACTCCTTCTTGAAAACATATAATGTTTTGGCCTCATCTGCTTTCTGTGGTAGCGAATTCCACAGGCTCACCACTCTCTGGATGAATAAATTTCTCCTCATGTCAGTCCTGAAAGGTTTACCCCCATATCCTTCGACTTTGACGCCTGGTTCTGGACTCCCGCACCATCGGGAACATCCTTCCTCCATCTACCTTATCAAGTCCTGTTAGAATTTTATAGGTTTACATGAGATCGCCCCTCACTCTTCTGAACTCCAGGGAACATAATCCTAACCGACTCAATGGCTCCTCATACGTCAGCCCTGCCATACCATTAATTAGTCTGCTAAACCTTCGCTACACTCCCTCTATAAAAGGAACATCCTTCCTCAGTTGCACCCAACTCCAGCTCCTCACAGACCGCGTCAGGGAACTGGAGCTGGAGCTGGATGAACTTCGGATCATTCGGGAGGCTGAGGGGGTGATTGAGAGCAGTTATCGGGAAGTAATGACACCAAAGTTACAGGGCAAAGGTAGCTGGGTGACCATCAGGGGAGGGAAAGGGAATAGGTGCACTGTACAGGGATCCACTGTGGCCGTTCCCCTAAATAATAAGTATACCATTTTGGATACGGTTGGGGGGGTGGGCCTACAAGGGGAAAGCCACAGCGGCCAGGTCTCTGGCACTGAGCCTGGCTCTGTGGCTCAGAAGGGAAGTGGGGAGAATAGGAGAGCGATAGTCATAGGAGATTCAATAGTTAGAGAAACAGACAGGAGATTCTGTGGTAGCGAACGAGACTCCCGGATGGTATGTTGCCTCCCGGGTGCCAGAGTCAGGGATGTGTCGATCGAGTCCACAGGATTCTTAAGGAGGAGGGGGAGCCGCCAGAAGTCGTGGTACACATCGGAAACAATGACATAGCTATGAAAAGGGGTGAGGACCGTTAAAGCGAAAATAGGGAGTTTGGTTGGAAGCTAAAAGGCAGGACGAGCAGAATAGTAATCTCAGGATTGATACCGGTGCCACGTGCTAGTGAGGCGAGAAACAGAGAGCGAGTGCAGCTGAACACGTGGCTATAGAGCTGGTGCAGGAGGGCGGGCTTCAGATATGTGGATCATTGGGATACCTTCTGAGGAAGGTGGGACCTGTACAAGAAGGACGGGTTGCATCTGAACTGGAGGGGCACCAATACCCTGGGCGGGAGTTTTGCGAGAGCTCTTCGGGAGGGTTAAAACTTGTTTGGCAGGGGGATGGGAACCGGTCCTACGGATCAGTGGATGGGGTAGCTGTTGAACAGGCAGATACAGAGTGCAGAGAGTCTGTGAGGAAGGTTAGTCAGTTGACAGGGCATAGTTGCAGCCAGTATGATGGGTTGAAGTGTGTCTATTTTAACAGTCAGGAAGTGTGTCAGGAATAAGGTTGATGAACTTAGAGCATGGATCAGTACTTGGAGCTACGTTGTTGTGAGCATTATGGAGAATTGGATATCACAGGGGATGGAATGGATGTTAGATGTTCCGGGGTTTCGAGGTTTCAAAAGTAATAGGGAGGTAAAAGAGGTGGGGGAGTGGCATTGCTAATCAGGGATAGTATCACAGCTGCAGAAAGGGAGGTCGTCGAGGAGGGTTTGGCTACTGAGTCAATATGGGTGGAAGTCAGAAACAGGAAAGGAGCAGTCACTTTATTGGGAGTTTTCCTTAGACCTCCCAATAGCAACAGAGACACGGAGGAACAGATTGGGATGCAGATTTTGGTAAGGTGCAGAAGTAACAGGGCTGTTGTCATGGGTGACTTCAACTTCCCTAATATTGGTTGGAACCTCCTCAGTGCAAATTGCTTGGATGGTATAGTTTTTGTCAGGTGTGTGCAGGAAGGTTTCCTGACTCAAAATGTAGATAGGCCGACTAGAGGGGAGGCGATGTTGGATTTGGTGCTTGGCAACGAACCAGGCCAGGTGGCAGATCTCTCGGTGGGAGAGCATTTCGGTGATAGTGATCACAACTCCCTGACCTTTAATGTAGTCATGGATGGGGACAGGAGCAGATGGGATGGGAAAATATTTAATTGGGGAGGGGGAATTACAATGCTATTAGGCAGGAATTGGGGAGCATAAATTGGGAACAGATGTTCTCAGGGAAATGCACGGCAGAAATGTGGAGTTTGTTCAGGGAGCACTTGCTGCGACTGCTGGATAGGTTTGTCCCGATGAGGCAAGGAAGGGATGGTAGGGTGAAGGAACCTTGGATGACAAGAGATGTGGAACAGCTAGTCAAGAGGAAGAAGGAAGCTTAAGTAAGGTTGAGGAAGCAAGGATCAGCCAGGGCTCCAGAGGCTTACAAGGTAGCCAGGAAGGAACTGAAGAATGGACTTAGGAGAGCTAGAAGGGGTCATGAAAAAATCTTGGCGGGTAGGATTAAGGAAAATCCCAAGGCGTTCTACACTTATGTGAGGAACAAGAGGATGGCCAGAGTGAGGATAGGGCCGATCAAGGACAGTGGAGGGAACTTGTGCCTGGAGTCAGAGGAGGTAGGGGAGGTCCTTAATGAATACTTTGCTTCAGTATTCAGTAGTGAGAGGGACCTGGTCGTTTGTGAGGATAGCGTGAAACAGGCTGATATGCTCGAACAGGTTGATGTTAAGAGGGAGGATGTGATGTAAATTTTGAAAGACCTGAGGACAGATGGATATACCCAAGGATGTTACGGGAAGCGAGGGAAGAGATTGCAGCGCCTTTGGCGATGGTCTTTGCGTCCTCACTGTCCACTGGAAAAGGACCAGATGATTGGACGGTGGAAAATGTTATTCCCTTGTTCAAGAAAGGGAATAGGGATAACCCTGGGAATTATAGACCAGTCAGTCTTACGTCTGTAGTTGGCAAATTATTAGAAAGGATTCTAATCCTTCTATTTGGAAAAGCATAGTTTGATTAGAGACAGTCAGCATGGCTTTGTGAGGGGCAGGTCATGCCTCACAAGCCTTATTGAATTCTCTGAAGATGTGATAAAACACATTGATGAAAGAAGAGCTGTGGATGTGGTGTATATGGAATTTAGCAAGGCGTTTGATAAGGCTCCCCATGGTAGGCTCATTCAGAAAGCAAGGAGGCATGGGATACAGGGAACGTTGGCTGCCTGGATACATAATTGGCTGGCCCATAGAAGACAGTGGGTGGCAGTAGATGAAAAGTATTCAGCCTGGAGCTCGGTGACCGGCGGTGTTCTGCAGGGATCTGTTCTGGGACCTCTGCTCTTTGTGATTGTTATAAATATCTTGGACGAGGAAGTGGACGGCTGGGTTAGCAAGTTGGCCGATGACACAAAGGTTGCTGGAGTTGTGGGTAATGAGGAAGGTTGTTGTACGTTGCAACGGGACATTGACAGGATGCAGATCTGGGCTGAGAAGTGGCAGATGGAGTTCAACCTGGAAAAGTGTGAAGTGATTCATTTTGAAAGGTCGAATTTGAATGCAAAACACAGGCTTAAAGACAGGATTCTTGGTAGTGTGGAGGAACAGAGGGATCTTGGGGCCCATGTCCATAGATCGCTCAAAGTTGCCACCCAAGTTGATAGGGTTGTTCATAATGGTGTGTTGGCTTTCATTAACACGGGGATTGAGTTTAAGAGTCGCAAGGTATGCTGCCGCTCTATAAAGCCCTGGTTAGACCACACTTGGAATATTGTGCTCATTTCTGGTCGCCTCATTACAGGAAGGATGTGGAAGCATGAGAGAGGGTGCAGAGGAGATTTACCAGGATGCTGCCTGGACTATAGGGCATGTCTTACGAAGAAAGGTTGAGGGAGCTAGGGCTTTTCTCATTGAAGCGAAGAAGGATGAGAGGTGACTTGATAGAAGGGTACAAGATGATGAAAGGCATAGATAGAGTGGATATCCAGATACTTTTTCCCAGGGTGGAAAGGGCTATCACCAGGGTTCATAATTTGAAGGTGATTGGAGGAAGGTTTAGGGGAGATCTCAGAGGTAGGTTCTTTACACAGAGAGTGGTGGGTGCGTGGAATGCACTGCCAGCAGTGGTAGTAGAAGCAGATACATTAGGGACATTTAAGCGACTCTTGGATAGGTACATGGATGATAGTAGAATGAAGGGTATGTAGGTTGTTTGATCTTAGAGTAGGTTAAAGGTTCGGCACAACATCGTGGGCTGAAGGGCCTGTACTGTTTAGTTTAGTTTTAGTTTGGAGATACAGCACTGAAACAGGGCCTTTGGCCCACCGAGTCTGTGCCGACCATCAACCACCCATTTATACTAATCCTGCACTAATTCCATATTCCTACCACATCCCCACCTGTCCCTATATTTCCCTACCACCTACCTATACTCTGGGCAATTTATAATGGCCAATTATCCTGTCAACCAGCAAGTCTTTGGCATGTGGGAGGAAACCAGAGCACCCAGAGGAAACCCACGCAGACACAGGGAGAACTTGCAAACTCCACACAGGCAGTACCCAGAATTGAACCCGGGTCGCTGGAGCTGTGAGGCTGCGGTGCTAACCACTGCGCCACTGTGCCGCCCCAGTACTGTGTTGTACTGTTCTATGTTCTATAGGGGGACCAAAACTGCACACAATATTCCAGGGGTGGCCTCAGCAAGGACTTGTCTAATTGCAGCAAGGCATACCTGTTCCTGTACTCAAAACCTCGCGCCATGAAGGCCAACATACCATTTGCCTTTTTTGCCGCCTGTTGCATCTGCATGCATACCTTCAGCGACTGGTGTGCGAGAACACCCAGGTCTCACTGCATGTTCCCTTCTCTCAGTTTATAGCCGTTCATATAATAATCTGCCTTGCTGTTTTTGCTACCAAAGTGGATAACCTCACATTTATCTTCATTATACTGCATCTGCCATCCATTAGCCAACTCACTCAGCTTGTCCAAATCACCCTGAAGCTTGTCTGCATCCTCCTCACAACTCACCCTCCCACCAGTTTTGTGTCATCTGCAAATTTGGAGATATTACATTTAGTTCCCTCATTTAAATCATTAATGTATATTGTGAATAGCTGGGGTCCTAGCCCCAATCCCTGCGGTACCCCACTATTCACTGCCTGCCATTCAGAAAAAAAAACATTTATTCCTACTGTTTGTTTCCTGTCCGCCAACGAATTTTCTATCCATCGTCATACACTACGCCCTATCTCTTGCACTTTAATTTTGCATGCTAATCTCTTATGTGAGACTTTGTCGGAAATCTTTTGAAAGTCCAAATAAATCACATCCACTGGCTCCCCATCATCAAATCTGCTCGTTCCATCCTCGAAGAATTCTATTACTGTTGTCAAGCATGATTTCGCTTTCGTAAATCCATGCTGACTATGCCCAATTCTGGCACTATTCTCTGTGTGGTCTGGTATAAAATCTTTGATACTGGACTCTGGAATTTCCCCCACTACCGACGTCAGGCTGACTGGTCTATAATTCCCTGCTTTCTCTCTACCTCTCTTTTTTAAACAGTGGGGTTACATCAGCTATCCTTCAATCTGTAGGAACTGTTCCAGAGTCGGTAGAATCTTGGCAGATGACCACCAATGCATCCACTATTTCTTGGGACACTTCCTTAATTACTCTGGGATGCATAACATCAGGCCGTGGGTATTTATCGGCCTGCAATCCCATAAAATTCTCCAGCACCATTTCTCTACTAATACTTTCATTTCCAATCTCTCACTAAGCCCTATGTTCCCCAACAATTCTGGTATGACATTTGTGTCCTCCTTTGTGAAGACAGATCCAAAGTATGCATTTCGTTCGTCTGCCATTTCTTTATTCCCCATAATAAAATCCCCTGTTTCTGAAGGTAAGGGACCTATATTTGTCTTCACCAATCTTTTTCTCTTCACATACCTCTGGAAACTTTTACAGTCAGTTTTTATGTTCACTGCAAGCTTGCTCTCGCACTCTATTTTCCCTTTCTTATTCAATCCCTTGCTCCTCCTTTACTGAATTCGAAGCTTCTCCCAATCCTCAGGTCTGTTATTTTTCCTGGAAAATATAAAAGCTTCTTCCTTGGAACTAATGATACCTCTAATTTCCTTTGTAAGCCATGATTTGGCCATGATTTGGCTACCTTTCTGTTTTACTTTCACATCAGACAGGGATAAACAATTCTTGCAATTCATCCATGTGCGCTCTAAATGTTTGCCCCACCGTCATTCCTTTAAGTAACCTTTCCCAATCCATCATGGCCAACTTGCGCCTCATATCTTCGTAGTTTCCTTAGCTAAGATTCAGGGCCCTTTACTCAGAATCAACTATGTCACTCGTCATCTTGATGAAACATTCTTTCAGATTATGGTCTCTCGTCCCCAAGGGGTCTCGCACCACTAGATTGTCAATTATTCTTCATTCATTACACAATACCCAGTCGAGGATGGCCTGTTCTCTCGTTGGTTCCTCAACCAATTGGTCCAGAATACTGTCCCATATACTCTCCAAGAATTTCTTCTCTACGGTATTGTGACTCATTTGACTTGCCCGAACTATATGCAGATTAAAATCACCCATAATTACAGATGTTCCTTTATCGCATGCAACTCTAATTTCCTGCTTAATGCCATTCCCAACATCACCACTAGTTTGGTTGTCTATATATAACTCCCACTAATGTTTTTTTCCCCCTTAGTCATTCTCAGCTCTACCCATATAGATTCCACATCGTCAGAGCTAATATGTTTCCTCACTATTGCATTTACCTCCTCTTTAACCAGCAATGCAACTCCACTACCGTTTGCTTTTTGTCTGTCCTTCCTAATTACTTATACACTGAAATGCAAGATATATTAAAAATGTCTGAAAGCAAAACAGAAAAACAATCAATATGCAATTGCTTTAAACGAAACACTCTCTCATTATGTCCTGTCACCTTTAAATATCGGTTCACATGCACCTCCACATCGCGCTGTTGCTACACAATCTTCGGGAAGTCTCCAAGATTTTTTCCCCGAGCCTTTCTGCCGAAATCCACCACCTCACACTTCCCTGTATGAAATCCCATCTATCAGATGTACTCGCGGTTATGATTGTAAACTGCTTTGTTTATCACGAACATTCACGCTTTTTGTAACTGGGAGAAATCTGTTGTATTGGACAATGTAAAACAAATATGAAGTGGAGTTTCATGGTTTATTCATTAATAGTAGGCCTATGCCTTGCCACAATTATTTTGCAATTTGAAAAGAGGTACAGAACCTCCACTCGGTGTTGCTTACAATGATGAGAATCTGTTATCTTGCTTTATCAGCCCTCATATTCAACTATCACGATCAAAATAAAAAAGACTGCATTTTGAAACCGGCATAGTGAAGCTGATTCTCACAGTTAAATTTCACTGTATGAGGTGAACAAATGTTTTTTTTTAACTAAATATTTAATGATTACATTGCGTGAATTGAATTATTTAAGTCAGCAAATCCAAACAAATAATATATGTTAAATGCATTTCGTCATATTAAATGTTGGAATGAATACTGTCTGAACCTGTGCTGTTCATCTGACTGGGACACATAACAGGAAAAGTCAATTAGTTCCTCTGGAGACTGACATTAAGTGCAGTCATTGAACAGTTGAAATTAACTCGTTTCACTCCAGAACTTTATATATTCAATAGAAAAACAGCTGTATATAACTTATGCTACTGAAGTGAACTTCCAAAGGAGCAGAATATTACTTCACCAAAGTTTTGGATGGACAATAAGCGACCCACAGTCTGATAGTACTTGTGGATAGTGGGACTAGCTTTTCAGTTTGTATTACTTCTGTGGCAAATTTCAACGACTGTCGACAGAATGGTCATGGATGAAATTATATTCAGACATTGTCCCTGAACCGTGCCAGAGGTCAATTATACATAAAGAACATAACATATAATTTTTTTAAAAACATAAAGGGAGTAGCAGGGAGCGGACATGCGGTCTGTCAAGGATGCCCTACCATTCAATAAGTTCATGGTTGATGTGATCTTGTCCTGAACTCCCCATTCCCGCTTGTTACCAAAGCCAATAGCTCAAAAATCAGTCCATATCAGTCTTGAATGAGTCAGCCTCCACAGCCCTGGCGGGTGGAAAATTCCTAAGATTAATGACTCCTGAGAGAGAACATTTCTGCTCACCTCCATTTGAAATGGGCGGCCCCATGTTCTGGAGCTATGCCCTCTACACAGCAGCCACCACGATGGGCAAAATACTCTCAGTACCAACCCTATCTAGCACCCTCAGAAACGTCTATATTTCAATACTAACTCTTATCAACGCTAATGTGTATAGGACCGAGGTGCCCAAGATTTGCACTTGAAAAATTATCTTGTATAGTGTGGTCTAATGTTTAACCTGTTTCTAGCAAAATTGGAGTGCTCAGAAGCTTCTTTCTGGGAGAGATGTCTCATCCTGATTGCACCACGTGAGTGCAGCTATTTCAATTAAACATTTTCTGAAATAAAGGTCTGTTGCTACTGTGACCAACAGAGTGCCACTGACAGTCTGATGCAACCGAAGTGTCTCAACGCAGTTTATAACTGAAGCAACAAAACAAAACTTCACACAGAAAATGCATTTTGATAATTGTTGCAAATCACACTGACTTCATCTCTGCAGTCAGCACAAATCCAGATATATCTCTGAGTTTACTTGTGCATCCTTATATAACGTACGTACGTACTGGTTCTGCAACTCCCCTTCCAGATCTATTGAACAGCTCACTTTCAGTGTATCTACCCATCCAATCACGCACAGATATTGCTTGAATTGTAACTACTCTTCCAGATGGCTCACCACCCAGACACATCACTGACCTCACATGTACTGTAAATAAACATTTATGTATGTTACTAAACTCACTGAAAGTTCACCTACCTTTCCAGATACATTGGTAACCTCACAAGTAATGTCAGTGATATATCTGGAATAATAGTTACATGACCAGTGAGGTCAGTGATATATCTGAATGTTTAGTTACAGTACAAGTGCGGTGAAGTGTAGCTACCATTCAGAAACATCACAAACCTCACGTGAAATTTAACAGCAAATTCAGATACATCACTGACGTCACTCATACTGTAAATATCCTTCAGCAAATGTCACTGATATCAGTTTCACTGCAACCACCTACCCAGCTTAATTATTCACCGCACTTGTACTGTAACTAAGCATTCAGATATATCACTGACCTCACTTGCAATGTAACTATTATTCCAGATATATCACTGACCTTACTTGTACAGTAACTACAGATCTATGTGTAAACATTGACGCGACCTGCACTGTAACTGCCCAATCACAAATGTCACTGATGTCGCTTGTACTGTAAATGCCTAACCTGATGCATCACCAAACTCAGTTGTCCTGTAATTACCCATCTGGATGTATTAATTACCTCACTTGTAGTGTCACAAACTTCCCAAATATATTACTGGCCGAACTTTTACTTTAACTCATAAACAGGATGTATCAGTGAGATAAATGGCGCTGTAACTACCCAATTAGATAGAGCAATTGTCCTGCAATTACCCCTCCAGATGCATTACTGAACTCACTTGCACTGTAAATACCTGCTGTCCTATATCATGGAGCACACCTGTGCTGTAATTACTCATCCAGATGCTTCAATGAATTGTTGTATAATTACACATGCAGACGTGACTCTACACTAATCGGTACTGTCATTACACATCAAGATACATCTCTAGCCTCACTTGTACTGTAACCGCCCATCCAGATATACCTCACTTGTACTGGAACGAGCAGGCAAATAATCACTGTCCTATCTCGTAACAAATCGGCCCTATAAGATATAACACCTACTTCATTTGAAGAGCAACAACCCACCAAGACACATCAGTGATATCACTTGTACTCTAACTACACATCAAGCTGTATCCCTGACCTCACCTTTACTGTGACTACCCATCCAGATACATACCTGTGCAGGATTGTAATATATGCAGGCATCCAGATATATCACTGAACTAATTGTCAGCATTACTACCCATTCAGATATATAACAGACATGAATTCTCCTGTAAATACCCATGCAGAAATTTTACTGGAATCACATTTAGCTACACTTCCACAAAAATACGAGCATCACTTGTACTGTACCTAACCATCTGCATCTTTCACTGACCTTAGTTGCATTGTAACTACATGTCCAGGTATATCACTGACCTCAATTGTACTACAAGTAACTATCCAGGACCATCATTGAACTCATTTCACGGCAACTACCATTGCAGGCGTAGCACTGATGTCACTTACACTGGGAATAAAAGTACAGATAATCAGTGTCCTAACTTACACTTAACAGCGCTCAAAGATATAACACATACTTCATTTGCACCACAGCTATCAATCTAAATATATTAATGATTTCACTTGTATTCTATACACTCATCCAGATGCGTAAAAAAATCATTCATTGTGCATCTACACATCCAAATATATCATCGAACTCGTGCAGCATATCTGAGCTCCACATATATCACTGACCAAGTGTCTTGTCTGAAGCTACACATCCCTTTCCATCATTGACTTGACATGCACTGTATTTACATTTGCAGTTATGTCAATGCCCTCAATTTTGCTGTAACTACTCATACGGAGATTTCACTGACCTTTACTGTATTTCACCATCCAGGCATATCACTGACCTCACTTGTACTGTAAACAACCAACTATAAAACAACAGTGGCTTATGTTTATGTGGCGCCTTTTATGTAATTCATGTTCTCAAGACTCTTCACAGAAACATTGAGAAGACAAACTGGCACGGTTACAGCAGGAAATATTAGGTTAAATAACCACAAGCTTAGTCTATTGTGTATGTCTTAAGGACTGTCTTAAAGATGGAAGATGATTTAGAGAATTA
The DNA here is from genome assembly GCF_036365525.1 of Heterodontus francisci. NCBI lineage: Eukaryota > Metazoa > Chordata > Chondrichthyes > Heterodontiformes > Heterodontidae > Heterodontus > Heterodontus francisci. The sequence goes on along the minus strand of NW_027141156.1, from coordinate 2,721,425 downwards.
GAAGTGTACACAGAGGGAATTCCAGATCTTCGTGCCAAAGCTGCTAAAGGTGGCACCCCAAATTGCAGAGCGATGAAGATCAGAGATCCTACAGTGGCCAGAATGAGACGAGTGTACATAACCTGGAGGTTTGTGGGCTGGAGCAGATTACAGAGATAGGGAGGGGCGAGGCATTGGTGGACATTGAAAACGTGAAGGAACATTTTGATTGAAGGGACAGCAATGTAGTTGATCGACTATAGAGATGAAAGGTGAACGGGCCTCGCTGTGAGTTAAGACATAAGCAGCAGGTCTATGGAGGTTGAATATTCGAAATGAGCCATTGCACAGGTATGAAAGGAATGGATGAGGTTTTCAACAGCAGAATATCTGAGGCACAGACGATTTCCAGCGACGTTCAGTGTGTGGAAATGGGCAGTCTTAGTGAAGGTGGGGATATGCGGATGGAAGCTCATCTAGGGGTCAAACTTCACCCCATGTTTGTGTACTGATTTAATGTGAGACAGATATCGGCGTGAGGGATGAAGTCAGTCGATCGAGAACGTAGTTTTGAGCGATCAGTCAAGACTATGGTTTCAATATTCCCAATGTGTAATTGGAGGAAAGGTTTTCTCAGCCAGTACTGGATACTGTACAACAGTCTTAACATTTAGAGACCGTGACGGGGTCAAGTGCCGCAGTGGTCGATGGGTAAATGTTAAATATTCACTGTAATTTTGGCTGATGTCACTGAGGATCAGGCAAGCATTTAAATGAGAAATTAGAGGGACCAAGGATAGATACAGGAGTGAGAAGAGAATTCACTGATGGTGATTCTCTGTCCACAATTAGATGTCTAAGAATGAACCGAGGTGGCTGCAGCTCCACATAGCGACGGAGAGGCTGTGGTGGAAGATGCTGTGGTCATGCTTGTGAAAGACTGCAGACAGGTCGAGAGGGATCGTTTACCGTTATCACAGTCACATAGGATGTTATTTGTGATGTTGCTAAGATTTGTTTCGGTATTATGGCAGGGGCAGAAACCTGGTTGGAAGGATTCAAAGCACGGAGTTCCAGGAAAGATAGGCACGTATTTTTGAAAAAACGACAGATTCAAGATCTTTTTGGAAGAAAGGGTGGATGGAAACAGGGTGGTAGTTTGGGAGAACGGAGGGACCAAGGATAAGGTTATTTTGAAAAGAGTAGTAGTGACGTCAAATTTGAAGGTGAGAGGATACAATCTGAAGAAAAGGAACTGTCAGCAATATTGGTTAACCAGAAGTCAGGAAGCCTCTCAGCCCCATCCATCTGAGCAGCTGCCAAACTGAAGCATGGGGTCTGTCAGCTCCTGAGGGGAGCCGAGCACCAGTTCCTTACATCAGCTTCCTTCTTCCCACCCAAGCCCCTCAAGTGGACTTGTCCAGGTGGAAACCAAACCTCAACTCACCATCTGACTCGTAGAGAAAAAACAGAGACAGTGCAGCAACAACTGGGGAATGGAACGGAGACCGTCTCAATAATGTGCCTCCAAAAATACATAAAATTGATAATCAATTCACACAATAAGATTGTCAGCATCTGCAGCATTTTGTTTTCATTTACACACGTTTATTTATTTTTAAGCAGATGTTGGGAGCTACAAATCAAACCAGTGGTGGTGAAGGGTGGAAGTGAGTTTTTTTCCCTGCTTCTCCTCGCCTGCAGACAGAGCTGTGACGAACCTACTGAACAGTTTACATCTTCCAAAGGTCACCTCTTTTCCTTGACAATTCTGGGTATAAATATAATGTTCAAGAACACTGGGAGCCACCTCTGGGCCGCTCTATGCCTTTTTGTTTAATCATGAATTGAATAATTGATACAACCGGATATTTCACAGCGACCATGAACTGCTCTCTGAACTTGGACTGGGTCGCCATATAAATAAATGCATTTGTGCAGCTACTTAAATTCTGAAGCATGGTTGCAACATGTCGAAATATCACTGCAGAATCATTGTAATAATCGGGATTTGCTCCTGCAATGCGATAGCTAAAGAATTGCATGACATCTGTCAACCAGAAAAGTATGAAGCTGCCAGATATGGTGAAGAGTAAAATCACAGTCTTCCTTCTGCTCTCCATCTCTGGGTCACTGCGATTTTCTCCCTTGCTCTGACACCTCAATACCTTACGGACTCGACTGGCCACTATAATGTGTCTCACTGTTAGTGAGTTGACCAACAGAACTAAAGTGAATGGAAGCAATGGGGTTAAAACCTTATCACACCAGTGAAGCCCACCCATCCGGGCTCACTGTAAAAGCTTGACTTTGGAAAGCAGAACAGCGGCACATTGGAGACTATCAATATAGGTTCAAATACAAAGTAGAAAGTAATATTTTTTAAACAGAGCAATGCCGGCTATTGCTAAAATCACAGCTGAGGTTTTCTCGGTGCAATATTTAGTTTTCAGCTTTTGGCAACAAATGGCCACAAATCGGTCAAAGGAGAAAGTGATGGTGAACCAGACAGAACAGTCTCTTGCTATTTGAGCCAGGGTAAAGTTAACACTGCAGACCGGAGTGATGTCCAGGAAAGAGCCGCGGAAATAATAACAATTGATTTGTCTCAATATGACCATAGTGATAATGAGCAGTAAATCCGCCGTTGCCATGGCCACCAGGCAGCGAGTGGTGCATGTGGACAGGCCACACTTTCCCCTGGACACGATCGCAATCGACACTAAATTAACTGTGAAAGAGAAGGGAAAGATACAGCAAATTACTGATCAAACATTCTCCGAGTCTGCGCTTCGTCACATCAGGATTTTGGCAGAAAACGGGTCAGTTGGGATCGGGTCAGAGGTTAAAGAATCTCAACCACGACCTCACCAGTCTCGAACTTCCCAGCTTGAAATGAATCGGGACGGGGGCCTTCAGGCAAACATTCCCAAGAGACTTCTGACACCTCCTCATGAGAATACAAAAATGGAATTCATGATCAAACACTCCCCCTCCAGCCTTGGTGGTGTGAGGGATAATAGGATGCCTCTGGAGAGGGTCCTCCCGGTCTGGTCAGTATCAGATATCCACCGATCCCCTGTCCAGTACTGGAACCACTTCCATCTTGTCCGTATTTGACATCACCCCACAGTTGGTGAATGGAACCTAGCAAGATGGACACACCTTCCACGTCCATGTGATTAGCAGCAGAAAAACCTTCCTTATGGGGCCTGGAATTAGACTGTCCGGACTGTTAATATCCACGCCTGAGCATTGGAGAAAAAAGGAAAATGCTGAGGCAGCTGTGAATCTGATAGAAATAGAAAATGCTAAAAACACGCAGTAAATATGGCAGCATCTGTAGAAGGAGTATTAATCGAGAAATGGTGTTGGGGAAATTGATGGGATTGAAGTCCAATAAATCCCCAGGGCCTGATGGTAACTTACTGTCTCCCTCATCTCATTTTCCTCCCGCTCTCCCTGTTCTTCTCCTGCCCGCTCACTTACTGGACTTGGATCATGCTCCAGGAATGAGATCCCCCCGTCACAGGAATGGTATCAGGCACAATCCTCACCTTTCCACTCGCTTTCACCCTTTCCCTCTGTCCCCTGTACACTCACCGTTCCTACAAGTCTTCACACCTTTTTCCATCCCTGATATCGGATCACGGCTCAGGAAGGGAGACAGCAAACCCCCCTCCCGGGTTTAGCTATCAGACACTCTGCCAATCACCTCTCCTCCTACCCCTTCCTCGCCATCACTGGAATTAGAGATCAAACACCCTCCCCCTCCCACTGTGCTACCCTTCACCCCTTCTCCGGATATGGACCATACACCCGGACAGGAGACCCACTCCCTGAACTGGGGATGGACAGCCCAGAAATCGGAGATCGTATAAATCTCTAGCTCTCTTGAGTTGGGGTTTGGAAACCTCTGATATCAGGCTACTCCCCCAATGCCCAAGGGTCATGGTTTGACGCCCTGGTCCAGAGTCATCCTTGATTGAGGGCAACTAAGCATGTCAAGCAGACTGACTTCAGGATGGGGAATCTTCCAACGAGAAAAGAATGAATTTCTGGAATTAAAACTCAGACACTACTCTCCTCCCATATCAGTCAGGATTGTAAATATCCACGCCTAAGCATTGGAGAAAAAAAGAAAAATGCTGAGGCTGCTGCGAATCTGATAGAAATAGAAAATGCTAAAAACTCGCAGCAGTTATGGCAGCATCTGCAGAAGGAGTATTAATAGAGAAATGGTGTTGGGGAAATTGATGGGAATGAAGGCCGATAAATCCCCAGGGCCTGATGGTATGCATCTCAGAGTTCTTAATGAAGTGGCTCCAGAAATAGTGGATACATTGGCGGTCATCTTTCAAGAATCTATAGACTCTGAAACAGTTCCGACAGATTGGAGGGCAGCTAATGTAACCGCACTATTTAAAAAGGAAGGTAGAGATAGAGCAGGAAACTACAGACCAGTCAGCCAGACGTCGGTAGTGGGGAAAATTCTAGAGTCTATTAACAAAGATTTTATATTGGAACACTTGGAGAATAGTGGGAGAAGAAGACAGAGTCAGCATGCCTTTACAAAAGGGAAATCATGCTTGACAAATTTACGAGAATTCTTCGAGGATGCAACTAGTAGAGTTGATGAGAGAGAGCCAGTGGATCTAGTTCATTTGAACTTTCAGAAGGATTTCGACAAAGTCCTACATAAGAGATTAGCATGTAAAATTGAAGCGTATCGGATTGGGAGTAGTCTATTGCGATGGATAGAAAATTGGTTGGCCGACAGGGAACAAAGTATACGGATTAATGGCTCTTTTTCCAAATGTCAGGCAGTGACTAGTGGGGCACCACAGGGATTGGTGCTCGGACACCAGCTATTCACAAGTATATTCATGGTATAGATGAGGGAACTAAATGTAATATCTCCAGATTTGCAGATAACACAAACTGGGTGGGAGGGTAAGTTGTGAGGAGGATGCAGAGAGGCTTCAGGGTGATTTGGAAAAGTTGAGTTAGTGGGCTAATGCATGGCAGATGCAGTATAATGTGGATAAATGTGAGGTTTTCCACTTTGGTAGCAGACTCAGGAAGGCCTATTATTATCTGAATGGCTATAAACTGAGAGAGGGGAATATGCAGCGAGACATGGGTGTTCTCGTACACCAGTCGCTGAAGGTAAGCATGCAGGTGCAACAGTAGGTAAAATAGGCAAATGGTATGTTGGCCTTCATTGCGAGATGGTTCGGGTATGAAGCAGGGACGTCTTGCTGCAGTGATACAGGGCTTTGGTGAGGCCACACCTGGAATACTGTGTGCAGTTTTGGTCTCCTTATCTGAGGAAGGATGTTCTTGCTCTGGACGGAGTGCAGCGGAGGTTCACCAGATTGATTCCTGGGATGGCGGGACTGACATAGGAGGAAAGATTGAGTCAGTTAGGATAATATTCGCTGGACTTCAGAAGAGTGAGGGGGAATCTCATGCAAACCTATGCAAGTGGAACACGACTTGACAGGGGAGATGCAGGAAGGATGTTCCCGATGGTGGAGGAGTCGAGAACCAGGGGTCATAGCCTAAGGATACGGGGTAAAACTTACAGGACTGAGATGTGGAGAAATTTCTTCACCCAGAGAGTGGTCAGCCTGTGGAATTCGCTACTTCAGAAAGCAGTTGAGGCCAACATCTTGAATGTTTTCAAAAAGGAGTTAGATATAGCTCTTGGGTTTAAAGGCGTCAAAGGGTATAGGGCGAAAGCCGGAACAGGCTATTGAGTTGGACGATAAGCCATGATCATAATGAATGGCGGAGCAGGCTTGAAGGGCCGAAGAGCCTACTCCTGCTCCTAATTTCTGTGGTTTTATGTTTCGAAACAGAGTTAACATTTTAGTTCGATAACCTTTCATCTGAACTGGAAGATATTCGAGATTAACAATCCTGATGGATTTATAGAGAAGTAAATTGGCGGAGAGAGGAGGAAAAATTAACAGCGCCGAAGTGCTGTGATGGGTGGAGGTCAAAAGGTAATGCAGGTTATTGCTAAAATCACAGCTGCAGTTTTCTTTGTGCTATGATTATCTTTCAGTTTTTGGCAACATAGAAACCTAGAAACATAGAAACTAAGAGCAGGAGTAGTCCATTGGACCCATCGAGCCTGCTCCACCATTCATTATGATCATGGCTGATCATCAAACTGAATAACCTGTTCCTGCTTTCCCCCCATATCCTTTGATGACTTTTGCCCCAGGGGCTATATCAAACTCCTTCTTGAAATATACAATATTCTGACCTCAACTGCTTTCTGTGGTAGCGAATTCCACAGGCTCACCACTCTCTCATCGAAGCAATTTCTCTGCCTCTCAGTCTTGAAAGGTTTACCCCATATCCTGAGACTATTAACCCTTGTATCTGTACGTCCCCACTATCAGCAAATTCCTTCCTGCATCTACGCTTTCAAGTACTGTTAGAATTGTATAGGTTTCTATGAGATCAGTCTGGTAAACCTTCGCTGCAGTCTCTCTATAGCAAGAACAACCGTCCTCAGATGAGGAGACCAAAACTGCAAGCATTCTTCCAGTTATGGCCTCACTAAGGCCCTGTATAATTGTAGCAAGACACCCCTGTTCCTGTACTCGAATGCTCCGGCTTTGAAGGCAAACACAGCCTCCCCCACCCCGCTTGCCCTTTCTACCACCTGTTGCACCTGCATGCTTATCTTCAGCGACTGGGCTACGAGAAAACGCAGGTCTCGTTGCATATTCCCCTCTCTCAGGTTATAGCCGTTCAGATAATAATCTGCCTTCCTGTTTTTGCTACTAAACTGGATACCCTCACATTTATCCACTTTATACTGCATGGTGCTTGCATCTGCCCACTCACTCAACTTGACCAAATCACCCTGAAGCCTCTCTGCATCCGCCTCACAACTTAGCCTCCTACCCAACTTTCTGTCAAATGCATAATTGGAGTTATTACATTTAGTTCCCTCATCTAAATCATTAGTATGTACTGTGAATAGTTGGGGTCCTAGCACCGAACCCTGTGGTACCTCACTAGTCTCTGCCTGCCCTTTGGAAAAAGAACCAGTTATTGCTACTCTTTGTCTGCAAACCAATTTTCTATCCATCGCAATACATTACCCCCAACCCCATGTGCTTTAATTTTCCAACGCTAACCTCTTTTGTGGGACTTTGTCGAAACTCTTCTGAAAGTCCACATAATCCATATCCACTGGCTCCCACTCATTAACTCTATTAATTACATCCTCGAAAAACTGGAACGCTCTGCCTGAAGGGATGGTAGAGGCAGGAACTCTCACATAATTTAAGAAGTATTTAGATGAGCGTTTGAAACGTCATAGCATACAAGGCTACGGGCCAAGTGCTGGAAAATGGGACGAGAATAGGTAGGTGCTTGATGGTGGGCATGGAGACGATGGGCCGAAGGGCCTGTTTCTGTGCTGCATAACTCGATGACTCTATGACTCAAAATGTAGTCATAGTATTCAGCTGAAAATTGATCTGTTACATCGTTATTTCCGTCCATATTTACTTTACACACGGTAAAGCACTGTTGTAATAAAGTGATATAGTATCTATTCATCCCACTGGGGTAAAATTTCACTGGCTCAAAATTCTCACCAAATACTAAAACATTCCACAATGCAAGATTCTCAAATTCAACACAAGTTTGAATATAGGTAAAAAAACGGGATGAGGTCCGACAAGCAGAATTTAGGGAGTTAGGAGCCACGTTAAAAAGTAGGACCTCAGAGGTTGTAATCTCAGGATTGCTGCCAGTGCCACGTGATAGTCAGAGTAGAAATGAAAGAATAGTCAGGATGAATGCGTGGCTTGAGAGATGGTGCAGGAGGGAGGGGTTACGATTTTAAGGACATCGGGATCGGTTCTGGGGGAGGTGGGACTATTACAAATTGGACGGTCTACACCTGGGCCGGACTGGAACCAATGTCCTTGGGGGCGCTTTTGCTAACGGTGTTGGGGAGGGTTCAAACTAATGTGGCAGGGCGATGGGAACCAAATGAGGAGGTCAGTGGACAGTAAGGAGGTAGTAACTAAAGCCTGTAAGGAACTGGATAATGAAGTCAGCGTGACTAAGGGAAAGAGTAGGCAGGGAGCAAATGATGAGCGCAAAGCGACTGGTGGTCTGAGCTGCATTTGTTTTAATGCAAGAAGTGTAGTAGGTAAGGCAGATGAACTTAGGGCTTGGATTAGTACCTGGGAGTACGATGTTATTGCTATTACTGAGACTTGGTTGAGAGAAGGGCATGATTGGCAACTAAATATCCCAGGATATCGATGCTTCAGGCGGGATAGAGAGGGAGGTAAAAGGGGTAGAGGAGTTGCATTACTGGTCAAAGAGGATATCACAGCTCTGCTGAAGGAGGGCACTATGTCAGGCTCGAGCTGTGAGGCAACATGGGCAGAACTCAGAAATAGGAATGGTGCGGTAACAATGTTGGGGCTGTACTACAGGCCTCCCAACAGCGAGCGTGAGATAGAGGTACAAATATGTAAACAGATTATGGAAAGATGTAGGAGCAACAGGGTGGTAGTGATAGGAGATTTTAATTTTCCCAGCATTGGCAGAGATTCACTTAGTGTTAGAGGTCTAGATGGAGCAGATTTTGTAAGGAGCATCCAGGAGGGTTTTCTAGAGCAGTATGCAAATAGTCCAACTCGGGAAGGGGCCATACTGGACCTGGTGTTGGGGAATGAGCCCGGCCAGGTGGTTGAAGTTTCAGTAGGGGACTACTTTGGGAATAGTGATCACAATTCCGTAAGTTTTAGAATACTCATGGACAAAGATGAGAGTGGTCCTAAAGGAAGAGTGCTAAATTGGGGGAAGGCCAACTATGCCAAGATTCGGCAGGAGCTGGGGAAAGTAGATTGGGAGCAGCTGCTTGAAGGTAAATCCACATTTGATATGTGGGAGTCTTTTAAGGAGAGGTTGATTAGCGTGCAGGAGAGACATATTCCTGTGAAAATGAGGGATAGAAATGGCAAGATTAGGGAACCATGGATAACAGGTGAAATTGTGAGACTAGCTAAGAGGAAAAAGGAAGCATACATAAAGTGTGGGAGGCTGAAGAAAGACGAAGCTTTGAAAGAATATCGGGAATGTAGGACCAATCTGAAATGAGGAATTAAGAGGGCTGAAAGGGGTCATGAAATATCTTTAGCTAACAGGGTTAAGGAAAATCCCAAAGCCTTTTATTCATATATAAGGAGCAAGAGGGTAACTAGAGAAAGGAGTGACCCACTCAAGGACAAAAGAGGAAAGTTATGCGTGGAGTCAGAGAAAATGGGTGAGATTCTAAACGAGTACTTTGCATCGGTATTCACCGAGGAGAGGGACAGGACAGATGTTGAGGTTAGGAACAGATGCTTGATTACTCTAGGTCAAGTCGGCAAAAGGAGGGAGGAAGTGTTGTGTGTTCTGAAACGCATTACGGTGGACAGGTCCCCAGGTCCGGATGGGATCTATCCCAGGTTACTGAAGGAAGCGCGAGAGGAAATAGCTGGGGCCTTAACAGATATCTTTGCAGAATCCTTAAAGACGAGTGAGGTCCCGGAGGACTGGTGAATTGCTATTGTTGTCCCCTTGTTTAAGAAGGGTAGCAGGGAAAATCCAGGTAATTATAGACCGGTCAGCCTGACGTCAGTGGTAGGGAAGCTGCTGGAGAAGAAACTGAGGGATAGGATCTATTCCCATTTGGAAGAAAATGGGCTTAACAGTGACAGGCAACATGGTTTTGTGCAGGGAAGGGCATGTCTCACCAACTTAATAGAATTCTTTGAGGAAGAGAGAAAGTTGATTGATGAGGGAAGGGCTGTAGATGTCGTATACATGGACTTCAGTAAGGCGCTTGACAAGGTTCCCCATGGTAGGCTGATGGAGAAAGTGAAGTCGCATGGGGTCCAGCGTGTACAAGCTAGATAGGTAAAGAACAGGCTGGGCAACAGGAGACAGAGAGTAACAGTGGAAGGGAGTTTCTCAAAATGGAGACGTGTGACCAGTGGTGTTCCACAGGGATCCGTGCTGGGACCACTGTTGTTTGTGATATACATAAATGATTTGGAGGAAAGTATAGGTGGTCTGATAGCAAGTTTGCAGACGACACTAAGATTGGTGGAGTAGCATATAGTGAAGGAGACTGTCAGAGAATACAGCAGAATATAGATAGATTGGAGAGTTGGGCAGATAAATGGCAGATGGAGTTCAATCAGGGCAAATGCGAGGTGATGCATTTTGTAAGATCCAATTCAAGAGTGAACTCCATCCAAGAGTAAATGGAAAAGTCCTGGGGAAAATTGATGTGCAGAGAAATTTGGGTGTTCAGGTCCATTGTTCCCTGAAGGTGGCAACGCAGGTCAATAGAGTGGTCAAGAAGGCATACGGCATGCTTTCCTTCATCGGCCTGGGTATTCAGTACAAGGGTTGGCAGGTCATGTTACATTTGTATAGGACTTTGGTTCGGCCACATTTGGAATACTGCGTGCAGTTCTGGTCGCCACATTACCAAAAGAATGTGGATGCTTTCGAGAGGGTGCAGAGGAGGTTCACCAGGATGTTGCCTGGTATGGAGGGCGCTCGCTGTGAAGAGAGGTAGAGTAGATTAGGATTATTTTCATTAGAAAGACGAAGGTTGAGGGGGGACCTGATTGAGGTGTACAAAATCATGAGAGGTGTAGACAGGGTGGATAGCAAGAAGCTTTTTCCCAGAGTGGGGAATTCAATTACTAGGGGTCACGAGTTCAAAGTGAGAGGGGAAAAGCTTAGGGGGGATATGCGTGGAAAGTTCTTTACGCAGAGGGTGGTGGGTGCCTGGAACACGATGCCAGTGGACGTGGTAGACGCGGGCACGATAGCATATTTTAAGATGTATCTAGACAGATACATGAATGGGCAGGAAGCAAAGAGATACAGACCCTTAGAGTATAGGCGACATGTTCAGATAGAGGATCTGGATCGGCGCAGGTTTGGAGGGCCGAAGGGCCTGTTCCTGTGCTGTAATTTTCTTTGTTCTTTGTTCTTTGTTATTTGTTTACTTTTCTGAGTCTCGCTGGTCTGTTCTGATTATCTGTGGGATTCCTGATGCTTATCCTCCACATGCGCAGTCGTCCTAATCCCGTGTGCCTGTCCTGCTCCCAAACCGCGCATCCGCCTATATTAAGGCAAGTGATACAGGAGTATCTCAGTGACTGAGTCAGGTGATTCTTGAGGCTGTGCCGGGCACAGTGAGTGACCCGGGTTAATCCAACACTCCAGGGAATGTTTAACCAGTGCTTTACTCTGTATCGAACCCTTGCTGTACCTTCTCTGAGAGTGTTCGATGGGGCAGTGCAGAAGAGGAGAGTTTTTACTTTCCCATTTGAAACATGGAGAAGTGAATATCCAAGAGATTTTTTAAAATGTGATGAGGGTATCTGCCTCTACCATCCTTTCAGGCAGTGAGTTCCAGACATCCAACAGCCACTGGGAGAAGAGACTATTGATGCGATTTGTTCAGTTAAGTTTGATGTCAATGTTTTCCAGGATGTTGATGCTGGGGGATTCAGCGATGGGAGAATGCTTTGAACACCAATGTGTGGTGGTTGGATCCCCTCTTGCTGCAAATACTCATTGCCTGGCACTTATGTGACATGAATGTTACTTGACACTGGTCGGCCCAAGCCTGAATGTTCTCTGCGTCTTGGTGCATGTGGCTCTGGATTGCTTCATTATCTGAAGCAAAATACTGTGGATGCTGGAAATCTGGAAAGCATCGAGCTAAAATACTAACTCTGTTTCTTTCTCAACAGATGCGGCCTGACCTACTCAGTTTTTCCAGAATTTCCTGCTGGGATTTCATTATTGAGGAGAACTGAACTGAACTGCGAATGGAACTGAACACAGTGCAATCAACAGTGAACATCCCCACTTCTGACCTTACGATGGAGGGCAGGTCATTGAGGAAGCAGCTGAAGATAGATGGGCTGAGGACACTAACCTGAGGATCCTCTGCAGTGATGTCCTGGGACTGAGATGATTGACTTCCAACAACCACAACCATCTTCCTTTGTGCTCGTTATAACTCCAACCAGCGGATTCCAACTGACTTCAGTTTTACTCGGGCTCGTCGATGCCACACTCGATCAAACACTCCCTTGATGAAAAGGTCATTCTCTCTTCACAGTAGTAGACAGGAGTGAATCATTCCCTTTGATCCAATGTATACTGAACATGCTCTGCTTCTTCACAGCCTGATACAGGACTGTACACGGCCGATTAATGTTGCCCATCAAACACTCCCAGAGCAGCTTCAGCACAGCTTAGGAACAGAGAACAGTTCCTTCAACATTCTCTCTCTGTCTCTCCCTGCTTCTATCTCTGACACTAGGAGAGAGATAGAGGGAGAGAGGGTTAGATATGCTGACAGAGAGTGGGCTGTAGAGAGGGAGAAAGTTGGAGAGAGAGAGGATGTTGCGGTGGATGAAGAGGACAATGTAAGACACATTAATTTGATTCAATCCTTCACTGCTGTGCACACAAACATATTCGATTTACATATGGAGAGAAAAAACATCAGGAGAGGGAGAAATGTAGATGAAGTTGGGGCCCAGGTGGAACATTTTGACGATCCAGAAAGAATAGCCTTCATTTTAAACATCCAGAAAGCTATTCCACTGTGGGATCCATCACACACTCATGGTATTAGTTGTGGAAATTTCATGCTGGCTTATTGGTTAATTTTTAAACCTGTGATTGATAGATTCTAGTTAACCAAGAGATAAGGGGCAATGGCAGGATATATGGTATAAGTTAGATCAAAGATCAGCCATGATCTCATTTGATGCCGGAACAGGGTTGTGGGGTTGAATTGCATCCTCCTCTTCCAGTATTCCCTGTGAAGTATCCTTCTTTCTCTTTTCGTCATCCTGTCAGTCTATGTCTCTCTGTTTCTCTCATTCTGTCTCTCTCTCTGTCTGTTTCGGACAGTGCAGAGTGAGATTCAAGAACAAAGAACAAAGAAAATTACAGCACATCAACAGGCCCTTCAGCCCTCCAAGCTTGTGCCGATCCAGATCCTCTATCTAAACCTGTCGCCTATTTTCTAAGGGTCTGTATCTCTTTGCTTTCTGCCCATTCATGTATCTGTTTAGATACATCTTAAAAGATGCTATCGTGCCTGCGTCTACCACCTCCGCTGGCAACGCATTCCAGGCACCTACCACCCTCTATGTAAAGAACATTCCACGCATATCACACCTAAACATTTCCCCTCTCACTTTGAACTCGTGACCCCTAGTAATTGAAAACCTCACTCTGGGAAAAAGCTTCTTGCTATCCACCCTGTCTGTACCTCTCATGATTTTGTACAATTCAGATTCACTCTGTATCCACCGCATGATGTTCCTGCCCTGGCAGTGTGTGATGGGCCTGCGTAGAAGGAAACTTACTCTGTGTCAAACCCAACATTGTGTTTGGCTTGGGAATGTTTAATGGGACAGTGTAGCTGGAGCTTTACTGAGTATCCCTGGAATTTAGAAGGCTAAGGAGTGATTTGATGATTGTTTTCAAGATGATAAGGGAAACTGATAGGGTGGACAGAGAGTAACAATTCCCACTGGCTGAAGAGTCTAGAACATGGGGGCATAGTCTAAAAATATAAACATAGTCTAAAAACCTTTCAGGAGTGAAATGAAGAAACACTTCAACACACTAGGTGTGGTATCAGTTTGGAACTCTCTTCCACAATCAACAATTGATGCTGAGCCACTTGTTAATTTTTAAGTCTGAGTTTGATAGATTTTTGTCAAGCAAAGGTATTAAGGGGCAAAGATAGGTACATGGAGTCAGATCACACGTCAGTCATGAGCTCATTGAATGACAGAACAGGGTTGAGGGGCGAAATGGCCTCCTCCTCTTCCTCTGTCCTACGACAAATATCCTGCTATCACTCTCTATGTCTTGGTCTCTGTCTCTCTCTTTGTCTCTCTTTCTGTCTGTCTGTATGCCTCTCTCTCTCACCTCTCATCTGTGGAAATCCACACACATCAGTCAGCCATTTTAGGTTCATTTTCAGTAGCCATTTTATGTTACCACAACACTGGGACATTTATTTCAGAGACTGACTCCTCCCTAATGTAAGGTTAGTGCTTAAAATGTGACAGAGACACAGACATGGAGACGCTGAGACACACCGTACTAGTAAGGAGTGAATCATCCCCTTATGCCCAATGATTCGCCCTCCACTGTGATTCGGCTGGGTGGCCTGTAATTACTCAGTCTATTACTTTCTCCCTTGTTAATCAATAGTGCAACATTAGCAGTCTTCCAGTCCTCTGGAAACACGCCTGTAACCAGAGGATTGGATCTTGCATCTCTTAACAGTCTGAGCCTGGTGAATTATCAGCTTTCCAAGATGCTAAACCCCTTAATATTTCCTTTCTCATTGTTTATCCCATTCAATATTTCAAACCCGTCCTCATTGACTACAATGTTTACTTCGTCCCCTCTTTGTGAAGACAGTCGGATTGCATTCATTAAGAACCATGCCCGCGTCGTTCGCTTCCACTGGTCGGAAAAAGGAGTAGAGACGGTGGTACAGTGATATTCCCCAGGGTTTTGGATTAGGACAACTGATGTTTTTGATATATATTAACGACTTAGACTTGGGTATGCAGTGCATAACTTCAACATTGTGCCATCTGCAATGTAATAAGCAGGGAAGGGAGTAGTAGTCGACTTCAGGAGGATGGAGGTAGTCTGGTGAAATGGTCAGACACATGGCGGGTTAAATTCAACGCTGAGAAATGTAAAATGATGCATTTTGGAAGGAAGGCTGAGGAGAAACAATCTAAACTGTAACGTTGACTGTTAAAATGGGTGCAGGTGCAGAGAGATCTGGGATTTCACTTGTGTCACTTTTTATATCTTCAACATTCAGTTTGGGGCTTGGAACATCTCTCCTTCTCTCCCTCTATCTCTCTCCCCCTCTATCCCTCCTGCCCTCTATCTCTCTCCCCCTCTTTCTATCCCGCCCTCTATCTCTCTCTCCCCTCTATCTCCTTCTCTCCCTCTATCTCTGTCTCTACCTCTATCTCTCTCTCCCTCTGTCTCTCTCTCTCTTTCTTTCTCTCTCTCTTCCTCACCGTTTCGCTCTGTCTCTCTCTCTCTCTCTGTCACTGCTCTCCCTCTATCTCGCTGTCGCTTCCTCTCTCTCTGTCTCTCCATCTCTATCTCTCTCCCTATCTGTCCTGCTCTCCCTGTGTCCATGACCCTGTTCTCTGCCTCTCTCTGTTTCTATCTCCGGCTCTCTCTCACTCTATCTCTCTCTCTCCCTCTATCTCTCTCCCCCTCTATCTCTCTCCCCCTCTAACTCTGTCTCCCCCTCTCTCTCTCTCTCCCTCTTTCTCTCTCTCCCTTTATCTCTCTCTCTCCCTCTGTCTCTCTCTCTCCCTCTGTCTCTCTCTCTTCCTCTGTCTCCCTTTATCGCTGTCTATCCCAATCCATCTCTCTTTGTAGTCTATTTGTGTCCTCCTCACAGCTTATTGTCCCACCTAACCTAGTATCTCTCTCCTGTGCTCCGTCACACTCACTCTCTCTCCCCCATCTCTCTCCCCCCATTTCGTACTCCCCCCATTTCTCCCCACCCACCCCGCCCCCCCCCCGGCAATCTCTTGTTAAGTGACCTGTTATCACATCCATTATTACAGATTCGAGCATTTTCCCGATGAATGATGTTAGACAAACAGGTCTTTAGTTTCCCATTTTCTCTCTCCTTCCTTTTGTAAATAGTGGGGTTACATTTGCTACCTTCTAATCTGCGTCTCTTAACTGCCTCTCTCACACTGCGTCTGTCCCTCGCTATCTGTCTCCCTTCCCCCTCAATATCTCTCCCTCTCTGTCTTTTTCTCTCTCTCTCTCTGTCTCTCCCTCTTTCTCTCTACCTCTGTCCACGTCTCAATGTGTTCTTCCCTCACACCATCGCTCCCTCTCTCTGTGTCACTCTCTATCTTTCTGTCTGCCTCTCTCTCTCTGTCTCTCTCTCTCTCTCTCTTTAGCTGCCTCTGTCCACGTCTCAGTTTGTGTCTCCCCCACACTATCTCTCTTTCTCCCTCTCTCCCTCTCTCTCTCTCTCTCTGTCTCTGTCTCAGAGTTACAGCTCAGATGATTAACCTCTTTATCCATGTGTTATGAACACGGAACTTGGTCTCTCTCCCGTTTTCAAGGATGTTGCCAGGACTGGAGAATTGTAGCTATGTGGATAGGCAGGGGTTGCTGTCCATGGAACAGAGAAGGCTGAGGGGAGATCTGATTCGAATGCGCAACATTTTGAGGGTCCAGGATAGAGTGGAGGTGAAGGGCAGAGAACCATAGCAGAAAGGTCAGTGACGAGGGGGCATAGATTTAAAGTGATTGGCAGAAAAATTAGAGGGGAATTGAGGAAAATCTTTTTCACCCAGAGGATGCTGATGGTCTGGAACTCACTGCCTGAAAGGGTAGTTGGGGCAGAGACCCTGAAATCATTCAAAAGGAGTCTGGATAGGCACCTCAAGTGCCGTAAGATGCAGGGCTCGGACCGAATGATGGAAGGTGGGATTAGAATAGGTTGATCGTTTTTCGGCTGCCACAGAGAGGATGAGGCAAGTGGACGCTTTCTGCGCCTTATAATATATATGATGCCCTCTCCAACTCTATTTTTCCCTCTGTTACACTCTGAGTTTCAGTCTCTCCCTCTCTGTTACCTTCTGAATCCCAGTCTTTCCCGCTCTGTTACCCTGTGAATCCTAGACTCTCCCCCTCTGTTACCCTCTGAATCCCAGTCTCTCCCTCTCCGTTACCCACTGACTCCCAGTCTTTCACGCTCTATTACCCTCTGAATCCGAGTCTCTCCCCCTCAGTTACACTCCGAATTCCAGTCTCTCCCTCTCTGTTACCTTCTGAATGCCAGTCTTGACTGCTCTGTTAGCTTCCGAATCCCGGTCTCTCCTCCTCTGTTACTCTCTGAATCCCAGTCTTTCCCGCACTGTTACCCTTTGAATCCCAGTCTCTCCCTCTCTCTTACCCTCTGAATCCCAGTCTCACCCCCAACCCCCTGTTACTCTCTGAATCCCAGTCTCTCCCTCTCTGATTAACATCTGAATACCGGTCTCTCCCTCTCTCTTACCCTCCGAATCCCAGTCTCTCTCCCTCGGTTGCTTTCTGAATCCCAGTCTCTCCCCCTCTGTTACTCTCTGAATCCCAGTCTCTCTCTCTCTGTTAATGACTGTATACCGGTCACTCCATCTCTCTTACCTTCCGAATCCCAGTCTCTCTCCCTCTGTTACTCTCTGAATCCCAGTCTCTCCCTCTCCGTTAACTTCTGAATACCAGTCTCTCCCTCTCTCTTACCCTCCGAATACAAGTCTCTCCCCCTCTGTTACTCACTCATTCCTCTCTGTTAACCTTTGAATCCCAGTCTTTCCGGCTCTGTTAGCTTCTGAATCCCAGTCTCTCCCTCTCTCTAACCCTCTGAATCCCTGTCTCTCTCCCTCTGTTATTCTCTGAATCCCAGTCTCTCCCTCTCTGATTAACATCTGAAGACCAGTCTCTCACTCTCTCTTACCATCTGAATCCCAGTCTCTCCCTCTCTGTTACCCTCTGAATCCCAGTGTCTCCCCCTCTGTTACTCTCTGAATCCCAGTCTCTCACTCTCTGTTAACGTCAGTAACCCGATCTCTCCCTCTCTCTTACCTTCTGAATCCCAATCTCTCTCCCTCTGTTACTTTCTGAATCCCAGTCTCTCCCTCTCTGTTAACGTCTGAATACTAGTCTCTCCCTCTCTCTTACCCTCCGAATCCCAGTCTCTCCCCCTCTGTTACTCTCTCATTCCCAATCTCTCCCTCTCTGTTAACCTCTGAATCCCAGTCTCTCCCTCTCTGTTACCCTCTGAATCCCAGTCTCTCCCTCTCTGTTACCCTCTGAATCACAGTCAGTTCACCTCTGTTACTCTCTGAAACCCAGTCTCTCACTCTCTGTTAACGTCAGTAACCCGGTCTCTCCCTCTCTCTTACCTTCTGAATCCCAATCTCTCTCCCTCTGTTTCTCTCTGAATCCCAGTCCCTCCCTCTCTGATTAACGTATGAATAACGGTCTCTCCCTCACTCTTACCCTCTGAATGCAGTCTCTCTCCCTCTGTTGCTCTCTGAACCCCAGTCTCTCCCTCTATGTTAACGTCTGAATACCAGTCTCTCCCTCGCCCTTCCCCTCTGAATCCCAGTCTCTCCCACTCTGTTGACGTCTGAATACCAGTCACTCCCTCTCTCTTACCCTCTGAATACCTATCTTTCCCTCTCTGTTACTCTCTGCATCCCAGTCTCTCCGTCTCTGTTGACCTCTGCATCCCAGTCTCTCCCTCTCTGTTACCCTCCGAATCCCAGTCTTTCCCGCTCTGTTACCCTCTGAATCCCAGTCTCTTCATCTCCCTTACCCTCTGTATCCCAGTCTCTCCCCCTCTTTAACTCTCAGAAACCCAGTCCCTCCCTCTCTGATTAACGTCTGAATACCGGTCTCACCCTCTCTCTTACCCTCTGAATCCCAGTCTCTCTTCCTCGGTTGCTCTCTGACTCCCAGTCTCCCCCTCTCTGTACACGTCTGAATACCAGTCTCTCCCTCTCTGTTAACGTCAGTAACCCGGTCTCTCCCTCTCTCTTACCTTCTGAATCCCAATCTCTCTCCCTCTGTTACTCTCTAAATCCCAGTCTCTCCCTCTCTGTTAACGTCAGTAACCCGGTCTCTCCCTCTCTCTTACCTTCTGAATCCCAATCTCTCTTCCTCTGTTTCTCTATGCATCCCAGTCTCTCCCTCTCTGTTGACTTCTGCATCCCAGTCTCTCCCTCTCTGTTACCCTCCGAATCCCAGTCTTTCCCGCTCTGTTACCCTCTGAATCCCAGTCCCTCCCTCTCTCTTACCCTCTGTATCCCAGTCTCACCCCTTCTTTAACTCTCAGAATCCCAGTCCCTCCCTCTCTGATGAACGTCTGAATACCGGTCTCACCCACTCTCTTACCCTCTGAATCCCAGTCTCTCTCCCTCGGTTGTTCTCTGAATCCCAGTCTCTCCCTCTCTGTGCACGTCTGAATACCAGTCTCTCCCTCTCACTTACCCGCTGAATCCTAGTTTCTCCCCCTCTTTTACTCTCTGAATCCCAGTCTCTCCCTCTCTGTTAACGTCTGTATACCGGACTCTCCCTCCCTCTTACCCTTTGAATCCCAGTCTTTCCCCCTCTGTTCCTCTCTGAATCCCATTCTCTCCCTCTCTGTTACCCTCTCAATCCCAGTCTCGCCCTCTCTTTGAACATCTGACTCCCAGTCTCTCCCTCAATGTTACTCTCTTAATCCCAGTCTCTCCCTCTCTGTTGACCTCTGCATCCCAGTCTCTCCCTCTCTGTTACCCTCCGAAACCCAGTCTTTCCCGCTCTGTTACCCTCTGAATCCCAGTCTCTCCCTCTCTCTTACCCTCTGAATCTTGGTCTCTCCTTCTCTGTTACCATCTGAATCCCAATCTCTCCCTCTCTCTTACCCTCTGCATCCCAGTCTCACCCTCTCTGTTAACCTCTGAATCCCAGTCTCTCCTCCTCTGTTACTCTCTGAATCCCAGTCTCTCCCTCTCTGTTAACCTCTCAATCCCAGTCTCGCCCTCTCTTTGAACATCTGACTCCCAGTCTCTCCCTCTATGTTACTCTCTTAATCCCAGTCTCTCCCTCTCTGTTGACCTCTGCATCCCAGTCTCTCCCTCTCTGTTACCCTCCGAAACCCAGTCTTTCCCGCTCTGTTACCCTCTGAATCCCAGTCTCTCCCTCTCTCTTAACCTCTGAATCTCGGTCTCTCCTTCTCTGTTACCATCTGAATCCCAATCTCTCCCTCTCTCTTACCCTCTGCATCCCAGTCTCTCCCTCTCTGTTAACCTCTGAATCCCAGTCTCTCCTCCTCTGTTACTCTCTGAATCCCAGTCTGTCCCTCTCTGTTAACCTCTGCATCCCAGTCTCTCTCTCTCTGTTGACCTCTGCATCCCAGTCTCTCCCTCTCTGATACCCTGCGAATCCCAGTCTTTCCCGCTCTGTTACCATCTGAATCCCAGTCTCTCCCTCTCTCTTACCCTCGGAATCTCAATCTCTCCTTCTCTGTTACCCTCTGAATCCCAGTCTCACCCTCTCTCTTGCAGTCTGTATCCCAGTCTCTTCCCCTCTATTACTCTCTGAATCCCAGTCACTCCCTCTCTGTTAACATCTGAATCCCAGTCTCTCCCTCTCTGTTACCCTCTCAATCCCAGTCTCTCACCCTCTGTTACTCTTTGAATCACAGTCTCTCCCTCTCTGTTAACATCTGAATCCCAGTCTCTCCCTCTCTGTTACCCTCTCAATCCCAGTGTCGCCCTCTCTGTTAACGTCTGAATAACAGTCACTCCCTCTCTCTTCCCCTCTGAATCTCAGTCTCTCCTTCTCTGTTACCCTCTGAATCCCAGTCCCTCCCTCTCTCTTACCCTCTGTATCCCAGTCTCACCCCCTCTTTTACTCTCAGAATCCCAGTCCCTCCATCTCTGATTAACGTCTGAATACCGATCTCTCCCTCTCTCTTACCCTCTGAATCCCAGTCTCTCTCCCTCTGTTGCTCTCTGAATCCCAGTCTCTCCCTCTCTGTTAACGTCTGAATACCAGTCTCTCCCTCTCTCTTCCCCTCTGAATCCCAGTCTCTCCCTCTCTGTTACTCTCTGAATCCCAGTCTCTCCCTCTCTGTTAACATCAGTATCCTGGTCTCTCCCTCTCTCTTACTTTCTGAATCGCAATCTCTCTCCCTCTGTTTCTCTCTGAATCCCAGTCTCTCCCTCTCCGTTGACGTCTGAAGACCAGTCTCTCCCTCTCTCTTACCCTCTGAATACCAATCTTTCCCTCTCTGTTACTCTCTGCATCCCAGTCTCTTCCTCTCTGTTGACCTCTGCATCCCAGTCTCTCCCTCTCTGTTACCCTCCGAATCCCAGTCTTTCCCGCTCTGTTACCCTCTGAATCCCAGTCTCTCCCTCTCTCTTACCCTCTGAATCTCAGTCTCTCCTTCTCTGTTACCCTCTGAATCCCAGTCCCTCCCTCTCTCTTACCCTCTGTATCCCAGTCTCTCCCCCTCCTTTACTCTCAGAATCCCAGTCCCTCCCTCTCTGATTAACGTCTGAATACCAGTCTCTCCCTCTCTCATACCCTCTGAATCCCAGTCTCTCTCCCTCTGTTGTTCTCTGAATCCCAGTCTCTCCCTCTCTGTTAACGTCTGAATACCAGTCTCTCCCTCTCTCTTCCCCTCTGAATCCCAGTCTCTCCCTCTCTGTTAACGTCAGTATCCCGGTCTCTCCCTCTCTCTTACCTTCAGAATCGCAATCTCTCTCCCTCTGTTTCTCTCTGAATCCCAGTCTCTCCCTCTCTGTTAATGTCAGTATCCCGGTCTCTCCCTCTCTCTTACCTTCTGAATCCCAATCTCTCTCCCTCTGTTTCTCTCTGAATCCCAGTCTCTACCTCTCTGTTGACGTCTGAATACCAGTCTCTCCCTCTCTGTTCCCCTCCGAACCCCAGTCTTTCCCGCTCTCTTACCCTCTGAATCACAGTCTCTCCCTCTCCGTTGACGTCTGAATACCAGTCTCTCCCTCTCTGTTTCCCTCCGAAACCCAGTCTTTCCCGCTCTGTTACCCTCTGAATCCCAGTCTCTCCCTCTCTCTTACCCTCTGAATCTCGGTCTCTCCTTCTCTGTTACCATCTGAATCCCAATCTCTCCCTCTCTCTTACCCTCAGCATCCCAGTCTCTCCCTCTCTGTTAACCTCTGAATCCCAGTCTCTCCTCCTCTGTTACTCTCTGAATCCCAGTCTCGCCCTCTCTTTGAACATATGACTCCCAGTCTCTCCCTCTATGTTACTCTCTTAATCCCAGTCTCTCCCTCTCTTTTAACCTCTGAATCCCGGTCTCTCCTCCTCTGTTACTCTCTGAATCCTAGTCTGTCCCTCTCTGTTAACCTCTGCATCCCAGTCTCTCTGTCTCTGTTGACCTCTGCATCCCAGTCTCTCCCTCTCTGATACCCTACGAATCCCAGTCTTTCCCGCTCTGTTACCATCTGAATCCCAGTCTCTCCCTCTCTCTTACCCTCGGAATCTCAATCTCTCCTTCTCTGTTACCCTCTGAATCCCAGTCTCACCCTCTCTCTTGCAGTCTGTATCCCAGTCTCTTCCCCTCTATTACTCTCTGAATCCCAGTCACTCCCTCTCTGTTAACGTCTGAATACCAGACACTCTCTCCCTCTTACCCTCTTAATCCCAGTCTGTCCCCCTCTGTTACTCTTTGAATCACAGTCTCTCCCTCTCTGTTAACATCTGAATCCCAGTCACTCCCTCTCTCTTCCCCTCTGAATCGCAGTCTCTCCTTCTCTGTTACCCTCTGAATACCGATCTCTCCCTCTCTCTTACCCTCTGAATCCCAGTCTCTCTCCCTCTGTTGCTCTCTGAATCCCAGTCTCTCCCTCTCTGTTAACGTCTGAATACCCGTCTCTCCCTCTCACTTCCCCTCTGAATCCCAGTCTCTCCCTCTCTGCTACTCTCTGAATCCCAGTCTCTCCCTCTGTGTTAACATCAGTAACCTGGTCTCTCCCTCTCTCTTACTTTCTGAATCGCAATCTCTCTCCCTCTGTTTCTCTCTGAATCCCAGTCTCTCCCTCTCCGTTGACGTCTGAATACCAGTCTCTCCCTCTCTCTTACCCTCTGAATACCAATCTTTCCCTCTCTGTTACTCTCTGCATCCCAGTCTCTTCCTCTCTGTTGACCTCTGCATTCCAGTCTCTCCCTCTCTGTTACCCTCCGAATCCCAGTCTTTCCCGCTCTGTTACCCTCTGAATCCCAGTCTCTCCCTCTCTCTTACCCTCTGAATCTCAGTCTCTCCTGCTCTGTTACCCTCTGAATCCCAGTCCCTCCCTCTCTCTTACCCTCTGTATCCCAGTCTCTCCCCCTCCTTTACTCTCAGAATCCCAGTCCCTCCCTCTCTGATTAACGTCTGAATACCGGTCTCTCCCTCTCTCATACCCTCTGAATCCCAGTCTCTCTCCTTCTGTTGTTCTCTGAATCCCAGTCTCTCCCTCTCTGTTAACGTCTGAATACCAGTCTCTCCCTCTCTCTTCCCCTCTGAATCCCAGTCTCTCCCTCTCTGTTAACGTCAGTATCCCGGTCTCTCCCTCTCTCTTACCTTCAGAATCGCAATCACTCTCCCTCTGTTTCTCTCTGAATCCCAGCCTCTCCCTCTCTGTTAATGTCAGTATCCCGGTCTCTCCCTCTCTCTTACCTTCTGAATCCAAATCTCGCTCCCTCTGTTTCTCTCTGAATCCCAGTCTCTCCCTCTCTGTTGACGTCTGAATACCAGTCTCTCCCTCTCTGTTCCCCTCCGAATCCCAGTCTTTCCCGCTCTGTTACCCTCTGAATCCCAGTCTCTCCCTCTCCGTTGACGTCTGAATACCAGTCTCTCCCTCTCTCTTACCCTCTGAATACCAATGTTTCCCTCTCTGTTACTCACTGCATCCCAGTATCTCCCTCTCTGATTAACATCAGAGTACCAGTCTCTCCATCTCTCTTACCCTCTGAATCCCAGTCTCTCCCTCTCTGCTACCCTCTGAATCCCAGTCTTCCCCCTCTGTTACTCTCTGAATCCCAGTCTCTCCCTCTCTGTTAACGACTGCATACCAGTCACTCCATCTCTCTTACCCTCCGAATCCCAGTCTCTCCCCCTCTGTTACTCTCTCATTCCCAGTCTCTCCCTCTCTGTTAACCTCTGAATCCCAGTCTCTCCCTCTCTGTTACCCTCTGAATCCCAGTCTCTCCCTCTCTGTTACCCTCTGAATCACAGTCAGTTCACCTCTGTTACTCTCTGAAACCCAGTCTCTCATTCTCTGTTAACGTCAGTAACCCGGTCTCTCCCTCTCTCTTACCTTCTGAATCCCAATCTCTCTCCCTCTGTTTCTCTCTGAATCGCAGTCCCTCCCTCTCTGATTAACGTATGAATAACGGTCTCTCCCTCGCTCTTACCCTCTGAATCCAGTCCCTCTCCCTCTGTTGCTCTCTGAATCCCAGTCTCTCCCTCTCTGTTAACGTCTGAATACCAGTCTCTCCCTCGCCCTTCCCCTCTGAATCCCAGTCTCTCCCACTCTGTTGACGTCTGAATACCAGTCTCTCCCTCTCTCTTACCCTCTGAATACCTATCTTTCCCTCTCTGTTACTCTCTGCATCCCAGTCTCTCCGTCTCTGTTGACCTCTGCATCCCAGTCTCTCCCTCTCTGTTACCCTCCGAATCCCAGTCTTTCCCGCTCTGTTACCCTCTGAATCCCAGTCTCTTCCTCTCCCTTACCCTCTGTATCCCAGTCTCTCCCCCTCTTTAACTCTCAGAAACCCAGTCCCTCCCGCTCTGATTAACGTCTGAATACTGGTCTCACCCTCTCTCTTACCCTCTGAATCCCAGTCTCTCTTCCTCGGTTGCTCTCTGAATCCCAGTCTCTCCCTCTCTGTACACGTCTGAATACCAGTCTCTCCCTCTCTGTTAACGTCAGTAACCCGGTCTCTCCCTCTCTCTTACCTTCTGAATCCCAATCTCTCTCCCTCTGTTTCTCTCTGAATCCCAGTCCCTCCCTCTCTGATTAACGTACGAATACCGGTCTCTCCCTCGCTCTTACCCTCTGAATCCCAGTCTCTCTCCCTCTGCTGCTCTCTGAATCCCAGTCTCTCCCTCTCTGTTAACGTCTGAATACCAGTCTCTGTCTCTCCCTTCCCCTCTGAATGCCAGTCTCTCCCCCTCTGTTACTCTCTAAATCCCAGTCTCTCCCTCTCTGTTAATGTCAGTAACCCGGTCTCTCCCTCTCTCTTACCTTCCGAATCCCAATCTCTCTTCCTCTGTTTCTCTCTGCATCCCAGTCTCTCCCTCTCTGTTGACCTCTGCATCCCAGTGTCTCCCTCTCTGTTACCCTCCGAATCCCAGTCTTTCCCGCTCTGTTACCCTCTGAATCCCAATCCCTCCCTCTCTCTTACCCTCTGTATCCCAGTCTCAACCCCTCTTTAACTCTCAGAATCCCAGTCCCTCCCTCTCTGATTAACGTCTGAATACCGGTCTCACGCTCTCTCTTACCCTCTGAATCCCAGTCTCTCTCCCTCGGTTGTTCTCTGAATCCCAGTCTCTCCCTCTCTGTGCACGTCTGAATACCAGTCTCTCCCTCTCACTTACCCGCTGAATCCCAGTTTCTCCCCCTCTTTTACTCTCTGAATCCCAGTCTCTCCCTCTCTGTTAACGTCTGTATACCGGACTCTCCCTCCCTCTTACCCTTTGAATCCCAGTCTTTGCCCCTCTGTTACTCTCTGAATCCCATTCTCTCCCTCTCTGTTAACATCTGAATCCCAGTCTCTCCCTCTCTATTACACTCTCAATCCCAGTCTCGCCCTCTCTTTGAACATCTGACTCCCAGTCTCTCCCTCTATGTTACTCTCTTAATCCCAGTCTCTCCCTCTCTTTTGACCTCTGCATCCCAGTCTCTCCCTCTCTGTTACCCTCCGAAACCCAGTCTTTCCCGCTCTGTTACCCTCTGAATCCCAGTCTCTCCCTCTCTCTTACCCTCTGAATCTCGGTCTCTCCTTCTCTGTTACCATCTAAATCCCAATCTCTCCCTCTCTCTTCCCCTCTGCATCCCAGTCTCTCCCTCTCTGTTAACCTCTGAATCCCAGTCTCTCCTCCTCTGTTACTCTCTGAATCCCAGTCTCTCCCTCTCTGTTAACCTCTGCATCCCAGTCTCTCCATCTCTGTTGACCTCTGCATCCCAGTCTCTCCCTCTCTGTTCCCCTCCGATTCCCAGTCTTTCCCGCTCTGTTACCATCTGAATCCCAGTCTCTCCCTCTCTCTTACCCTCTGAATCTCAATCTCTCCTTCTCTGTTACCCTCTGAATCCCAGTCTCTCCCTCTCTCTTGCAGTCTGTATCCCAGTCTCTTCCCCTGTATTACTCTCTGAATCCCAGTCACTCCCTCTCTGTTAATGTCTGAATACCAGACTCTCCCTCCCTCTTACCCTCTTAATCCCAGTCTCTCACCCTCTGTTAACATCTGAATCCCAGTCTCTCCCTCTCTGTTACCCTCTCAATCACAGTCTCGCCCTCTCTGTTAACGTCTGAATACCAGTCTCTCCCTCTCTCTTCCCCTCTGAATCCCAGTCTCTCCCTCTATGTTAACATCTGAATCCCAGTCTCTCCCTCTCTGTTACCCTCTCAATCCCAGTCTCGCCCTCTCTGTTACCCTCTCAATCACAGTCTCGCAATCTCTGTTAACGTCTGAATACCAGTCTCTCCCTCTCTCTTCCCCTCCGAATCCCAGTCTCTCCCTCTCCGTTGACGTCTGAATACCAGTCTCTCCCTCTCTGTTACCCTCTGAATACCAATGTTTCCCTCTCTGTTACTCTCTGCATCCCAGTCTCTCCCTCTCTGTTGACCTCTGCATCCCAGTCTCTCCCTCTCTGTTGCCCTCCGAATCCCAGTCTTTCCCGCTCTATTACCCTCTGAATCCCAGTCTCTCCCTCTCTCTTACACTCTGAATCTCAGTCTCTCCTTCTCTGTTACCCTCTGAATCCCAGTCCCTCCCTCTCTCTTACCCTCTGTACCCCAGTCTCTCCCCCTCTTTTACTCTCAGAATCCCAGTCCCTCCCTCTCTGATTAACGTCTGAATACCGGTCTCTCCCTCTCTCTTACCCTCTGAATCCCAGTCTCTCGCCCTCTGTTGCTCTCTGAATCCCAGTCTCTCCCTCTCTGTTAACGTCAGTATCCCAGTCTCTCCCTCCCTCTTACCTTCTGAATCCCAATCTCTCTCCCTCTGTTTCTCTCTGAATCCCAGTCTCTCCCTCTCTGTTAACGTCAGTATCCCGGTCTCTCCCTCTCTCTTACCTTCTGAATCCCAATCTCTCTCCCTCTGTTTCTCTCTGAATCCCAGTCTCTCCCTCTCTGTTGACGTCTGAATACCAGTCTCTCCCTCTCTGTACCCCTCCGAATCCCATTCTTTCCCGCTCTGTTACCCTCTGAATCCCAGTCCCTCCCTCTCTGTTGACCTCTGCATCGCAGTCTCTCCCTCTCTGTTCCCCTCCGAATCCCAGTCTTTCCCGCTCTGTTACCCTCTGAATCCCAGTCCCTCCCTCTCTCTTACCCTCTGAATCTCATTCTCTCCTTCTCTTATACCCTCTGAATCCCAGTCTCTCCTCTCTCTTGCAGTCTGTATCCCAGTCTCTTCCCCTCTATTACTCTCTGAATCGTAGTCACTCCCTCTCTGTTAACGTCTGAATACCAGACTCTCCCTCCCTCTTACCCTCTTAATCCCAGTCTCTCCCCCTCTGTTACTCTTTGAATCACAGTCTCTCCCTCTCTGTTAACATCTGATTCCCAGTCTCTCCCTCTCTGTTACCCTCTCAATCCCAGTCTCGCCCTCTCTGTTAACGTCTGAATACCAGTCTCTGCCTCTCTCTTCCCCTGTGAATCTCAGTCTCTCCTTCTCTGTTACCCTCTGAATCCCAGTCCCTCCCTCTCTCTTACCCTCTGTATCCCAGTCTCTCCCCCTCTTTTACTCTCAGTATCACAGTCCCTCCATCTCTGATTAACGTCTGAATACCGGTCTCTCCCTCTCTCTTACCCTCTGAATCCCAGTCTCTCTCCCTCTGTTGCTCTCTGAATCCCAGTCTCTCCCTCTCTGTTAACGCCTGAATACCAGTCTCTCCCTCTCTCTTCCCCTCTGAATCCCAGTCTCTCCCTCTCTGTTACTCTCTGAATCCCAGTCTCTCCCTCTCTGTTAACATCAGTATCCTGGTCTCTCCCTCTCTCTTACCTTCTGAATCCCAATCTCTCTCCCTCTGTTTCTCTCCGAATCCCAGTCTCTCCCTCTCCGATGACGTCTGAATACCAGTCTCTCCCTCTCTCTTACCCTCTGAATACCAATCTTTCCCTCTCTGTTACTCTCTGCATCCCAGTCTCTTCCTCTCTGTTGACCTCTGCATCCCAGTCTCTCCCTCTCTGTTGCCCTCCGAATCCCAGTCTTTCCCGCTCTGTTACCCTCTGAATCCCAGTCTCTCCCTCTCTCTTACCCTCAGAATCTCAGTCTCTCCTTCTCTGTTACCCTCTGAATCCCAGTCCCTCCCTCTCTCTTACCCTCTGTATCCCAGTCTCTCCCCCTCTTTTACTCTCAGAATCCCAGTCCCTCCCTCTCTGATTAACGTCTGAATACCGGTCTCTCCCTCTCTCTTACCCTCTGAATCCCAGTCTCTCTCCCTCTGTTGCTCTCTGAATCCCAGTCTCTCCCTCTCTGTTAACGTCTGAATACCAGTCTTTCCCTCTCTCTTCCTCTCTGAATCCCAGTCTCTCCCTCTCTGTTAACGTCAGTATCCCGGTCTCTCCCTCTCTCTTACCTTCTGAATCCCTATCTCTCTCCCTCTGTTTCTCTCTGAATCCCAGTCTCTCCCTCTCTGTTAACGTCAGTATCCCGGTCTCTCCCTCTCTCTTACCTTCTGAATCCCAGTCTCTCTCCCTCTGTTTCTCTCTGAATCCCAGTCTCTCCCTCTCTGTTGACGTCTGAATACCAGTCTCTCCCTCTCTGTTCCCCTCCGAATCCCAGTCTTTCCCGCTCTGTTACCCTCTGAATCCCAGTCCCTCCCTCTCTGTTGACCTCTGCAACCCAGTCTCTCCCTCTCTGTTCCCCTCCGAATCCCAGTCTTTCCCTCTCTTTTTCCGTCTGAATCCCAGTCCCTCCCTCTCTGTTAACGTCAGAATACCAGTCTCTCCCTTTCTCTTCCCCTCTGAATCCCAGTCTCTCCCCCTCTGTTACTCTCTGAATCCCAGTCTCTCCCTCTCTCTTACCCTCTGAATACCAATCTTTCCCTCTCTTTTACTCTCTGAATCCCAGTCTCTCCCTCTCTGTTAACGCCTGAATACCAGTCTCTCCCTCTCTCTTCCCCTCTGAATCCCAGTCTCTCCCTCTCTGTTACTCTCTGAATCCCAGTCTCTCCCTCTCTGTTAACATCAGTATCCTGGTCTCTCCCTCTCTCTTACCTTCTGAATCCCAATCTCTCTCCCTCTGTTTCTCTCCGAATCCCAGTCTCTCCCTCTCCGATGACGTCTGAATACCAGTCTCTCCCTCTCTCTTACCCTCTGAATACCAATCTTTCCCTCTCTGTTACTCTCTGCATCCCAGTCTCTTCCTCTCTGTTGACCTCTGCATCCCAGTCTCTCCCTCTCTGTTGCCCTCCGAATCCCAGTCTTTCCCGCTCTGTTACCCTCTGAATCCCAGTCTCTCCCTCTCTCTTACCCTCAGAATCTCAGTCTCTCCTTCTCTGTTACCCTCTGAATCCCAGTCCCTCCCTCTCTCTTACCCTCTGTATCCCAGTCTCTCCCCCTCTTTTACTCTCAGAATCCCAGTCCCTCCCTCTCTGATTAACGTCTGAATACCGGTCTCTCCCTCTCTCTTACCCTCTGAATCCCAGTCTCTCTCCCTCTGTTGCTCTCTGAATCCCAGTCTCTCCCTCTCTGTTAACGTCTGAATACCAGTCTTTCCCTCTCTCTTCCCCTCTGAATCCCAGTCTCTCCCTCTCTGTTAACGTCAGTATCCCAGTCTCTCCCTCTCTCTTACCTTCTGAATCCCTATCTCTCTCCCTCTGTTTCTCTCTGAATCCCAGTCTCTCCCTCTCTGTTAACGTCAGTATCCCGGTCTCTCCCTCTCTTACCTTCTGAATCCCAGTCTCTCTCCCTCTGTTTCTCTCTGAATCCCAGTCTCTCCCTCTCTGTTGACGTCTGAATACCAGTCTCTCCCTCTCTGTTCCCCTCCGAATCCCAGTCTTTCCCGCTCTGTTACCCTCTGAATCCCCGTCCCTCCCTCTCTGTTGACCTCTGCATCCCAGTCTCTCCCTCTCTGTTCCCCTCCGAATCCCAGTCGTTCCCTCTCTTTTACCGTCTGAATCCCAGTCCCTCCCTCTCTGTTAACGTCTGAATACCAGTCTCTCCCTTTCTCTTCCCCTCTGAATCCCAGTCTCTCCCCCTCTGTTACTCTCTGAATCCCAGTCTCTCCCTCTCTCTTACCCTCTGAATACCAATCTTTCCCTCTCTTTTACTCTCTGAATCCCAGTCTCTCCCTCACTGTTACCCTCTGAATCCCATTCTCTCCCTCTCTGTTAACTGACTAGAGCCTTTTAAATAAAAGCAAAATACTGCGGATGCTGGAAATCTGAAACAAAAACAAGAAATGTTGGATTCACTCAGCAGGTCTGGCAGCATCTGTGGAAAGAGAAGCAGAGTTAACGTTTCGGGTCAGTGACCCTTCTTCAGAACTGACAAATATTAGAAAAGTCACAGATTATAAACAAGTGAGGTGGGGGTTGGGCAAGAGATAACAAAGGAGAAGGTGCAGATTGGACCAGGCCACATAGCTGACCAAAAGGTCACGGAGCAAAGGCAAACAATATGTTAATGTTGTGCTGAAAGACAAAGCATTCGTACAGATTAGGTGTGAATATACTGAATATTGAACATCAGCAAGTGCATAACCTGAAGAAAAACAACCTGAAAAAAACAATGGGTAAGCAAACTGAACAAACTAAGATGAAATGAAATAAATGCAAAAAAAGATTGTAAAAAATGTAAAAAGGAATGCAAAAAAAAGGAAGAAAAAATAACTAACAATGACTAAAAATGAAAGTAAAGTGGGGGGCTGTCATGCTCTGAAATTATTGAACTCAATGTTCAGTCCGGCAGGCTGTAGTGTGCCTAATCGGTAGATGAGATGCTGTTCCTCGAGCTTGCGTTGATGTTCACTGGAACACTGCAGCAATCCCAGGACAGAGATGTGAGCATGAGAGCAGGGGGAGTGTTGAAATGGCAAGCAACCGGAAGCTCAGGGTCCTGCTTGCGGACTGAGCGGAGATGTTCCGCAAAGCGGTCACCCAGTCTTTGCTTGGTCTCCCCAATGTCGAGGAGACCACACTGTGAGCAGCGAATACAGTATACTACATTGAAAGAAGTACAAGTAAATCGCTGCTTCACCTGAAAGGAGTGTTTGGGGCCTGGGATAGTGAGGAGAGAGGAGGTAAATGGGCAGGTATTACACCTCCTGCGATTGCAAGGGAAGGTGCCCTGGGACGGGGACGAGGTGGTGGGGGTAATGGAGGAGTGGACCAGGGTGTCGCGGAGGGAACGATCCCTTCGGAATGCTGACAGGGGAAGGGAGGGGAAGATGCGACTGGTAGTGGCATCACGCTGGAGGTGGCGAAAATGGCGGAGGATGATCCTTTGGATATGTAGGCTGGTGGGATGAAAAGTGAGGACAAGGTGAACCCTGTCACGGTTCTGGGAGGGAGGGGAAGGGGTGAGGGTAGAGGTGCGGGGAATGGGTCGGACACGGTTGAGGGCCCTGTCAACCACAGTGGGGGGAAATCCTCGGTTGAGGAAAAAGGAGGTCATATCAGAAGCACCGTCATGGAAGGTAGCATCATCAGAGCAGATGCGTCGGAGACGGAGAAACTGGGAGAATGGAATGGAGTCCTTACAGGAGGTAGGGTGTGAAGAAGTGTAGTCGAGGTAGCTGCAGGAGTCAGTGGGCTTATAATGGATATTGGTAGACAACCTATCCCCAGAGATGGAGACAGAGAAGTCGAGGAAGGGAAGGGAAGTGTTAGAGATGGACCATGTAAAGGTGAGAGAAGGGTGGAAATTAGAAGCAAAGTTGATAAAGTTTTCTAGTTCGGGGCGGGAGCAGGAAACGGCACCGATACAGTCATCAATGTACCAGAAGAAGAGTTGGGGGAGGGGGCCTGAGTAGGACTGGAACAAAGAATGCTCGACATATCCCACAAAAAGGCAGGGTAAACTAGGACACATGCGGGTACCCATAGCGACACCTTTTACTTGAAGGAAGTGCATGGAGTTGAAGGAGAAGTTGTTCAATGTGAGAACAAGTCCAGCCAGGTCCAATCTGCACCTTCTCCTTTGTTATCTCTTGCCCCACCCCCACCTCACTTGTTTATAATCTGTGACTTTTCTAATATTGGTCAGTTCCGAAGAAGGGTCACTGACCCGAAACGTTAACTCTGCTTCTCTTTCCACAGATGCTGCCAGACCTGCTGAGTGATTCCAGCATTTCTTGTTTTTGTTTCAGATTTCCAGCATCCGCAGCATTTTGCTTTTATTGCTTGCATATATAGAGGCAGCTTTACTAGGTATCTAACTCCACACTGTACCTGCCTTGTAAGTGTTTGATAGAACAGATAGGACAGAGATTTGCTCTGTAGATAACTCCAGCCTGTACTTGGCTTGGCAGCATTTGAAGGGAAAGTTTAGACGTGAGCTTTAATCTGTATCACTGGAATTTCAAAGGGTAAGGGATGAATTGATCAAAGTTTACAAGACAATACTGGAAACTGATGGGGTAGATAGAGAGAAACTCTTCTCACTGGTTGGAGGAGTCTTGGACGAGGGGCAAAGTCGATAAATCGAACATTAGTCGAAGACCCTCTCAAGGGTGAAATTTATTAACACTTCTACACGCAAAGGGTGGTGGAATTTTGGAATTGTCTTCCACAAATGACCCCTCCCTATCTCTGCAATCTCCTCCAGCTCCACACTCCACCAATATCTGTTATCTTCTAATTCTGGCCACTTGAACATCCCCAATTTGAATCGTTTCACCATTGGAGGCCATGCCTGCAAGCTGCTGAGGCCCTAACTCTGGAATTCCTTTCCTAAACTTCTCTGTCTCACTAACTCTGTTTCCTCTTTGAAGATTCTCCCTCAAACCAACCTCTGACCAAGTTTTTGGACATCTAGTTTCAGATCTCCAGAAGTGACTCGATGTCAAATTTTTATTTTCTTTATTCATTTGTTGGATGTGTGCGTTGGTGGCCAGGACAGCATTTATTGCCCATTCATAATTGCCCTTGAGAAGGTGGTGTTGAGCCTCCTTCTTGAACCGCTGCAGTCCATGTGGGGTAGGTACACCCATAGTGCTGTTCGGAAGGGAGATCCAGGATTTTGACCCAGTCACAGTGAAGGTGCAGCGATATAGTTCCAAGTCAGGATGGTGTGTGACTTATGGGAAACTTGCAGGTGGTGGTGTTTCCATACGTGTTTCCTGTTTGTTTGCTCTCTCTCCCCCTCCTTCTTTCTAGACCTCCCTGTCCTCCTATCCCTCTGTGTTATGAGAACCTAAGAACAGAAGGAAGTGGGTGCAGGAACAGAGAGACCTTGGTATGTCTGTGCACAAATTGAAGGTGGCAGAGCTAGTTGAGAAAGTGGTTAAAATGCATATGGGATCCTAGGCTTTGTAAATAGAGGCTTAGAGTATAAAAGCAAGGAGGTTATGGTGAAGCTTTAGAAAACACTGCTTCATCCTCAACTGGCATTGTGTCCAATTCAAGGCACCATGCTTTCGGAAGGAATTGGAGGCATTAGAGAGGATGCAGAGAAGATTCACGAGCAAGGTTCATGGATGAGGGACTTCAGATACGTGGATAGATTGGAGAAACTGGGGTTGTTCTCCATAGAGAAGAGAAACGTGAGATTAGATTTGACAGAGGTGTTCAAAATCATGAGGGGTAGATGTAGGAGTAGGAATGCAGCACATAGGATATTCCATATCTATTTCTCTTGAGTGTTTACTTAAACAAGTCAATTGACCATTTAATATTTTTAACTTACTTAACCCTTGTGTTCACACAAAGATCAAGCAAGCAAATTCAACAGTGGCCACTTTGACTTCATCCCATCGTGTCTTATGTACATTCTCACAGGATAGCAGGTATAACTGTAGTCATAAAATTCAACAGAAAATTGATCAGTTACATTGTTATTTCAGTCCATATTTACACTACACACGGTACCTTACTGTTGTAATAAGGTCAACTAGTATCTATTCACCCCACTGGGGCAAAATTTCACTGGCTCAACATTCTCACCAAATACTAAAGCATTCCACAATGCAAGACTCACAAATTCAACACAAGTTTCCTTTTCTGAGTGTCACTGGCCTGTTCTGATTCTCTGAGGGATTACTGATGCTTATCCTCCACATGAGCAGTCCTCCTAATCCCGTGTGCCTGACCCGCTCCCAAACCCAGCATCCACTTACGTTAAGGCAAGTGATACAGGAGCGTCTCAGTGACTGAGGCAGGTGAGTCTTGAGGCTGAGCCGGGCACAATGAGTGACCCTGGTTAATCCGAAACTCCAGGGATTATTTAAACGGAGCTTTACTCTGTATCTAAGCCATGCTGTACCTTCTCTGAGAGTGTTCGATGGTGCAGTGCAGACGAGGACAGTTATTCTTTACCCATTTTAAATATTGAGAAGTGAATATCCAAGAGATTGTTTGAAATGTGATGAGGGTTTCTGCCTCTACCACCCTTTCAGGCAGTGAGTTCCGGACACCCACCAGCCAGTGGGTGAAGAAACTATTGATCTGTTTCGTTCAGTTAAATTTGATGTCAATGTTTCTCAAGGATTTTGATAATGGGGGATTCAGCGATGGGAGAATGCTTTGAATGCCAAGGGGAGGTGGATGGATTCTCTCTGGATGCAGATGGTCATTGCCTGGCACTTGTGAGACATGAATGTTACTTGCCACTGGTCGGCCCAAATCTGAATGTTGTCCGGGGCTTGGTGCATGTGGCTCTGGACTGCTTCTTTATCTGAGGCAAAATACTGTGGATGCTGGAAATATGGAAAGCATCGAGCTGAATCACGAACTCTGCTTCTCTCTCCACAGATGCTGCCTGACCTACTCAGTATTTAAAGCACTGTCTGCTGGGTTCTCAGCTGAAGATGGTTGGGCTGAGGACAATACCCTGATAAGCTCCTGCAGTGAAGGCCTGGGACTGAGATGATTGACTTCAAACAACCACAACCATGTTCCTTTGTGCTCGGTATGATTCCAACCAGTGGAGAGATTTCCTCCGAATCCCACTGACTTCAGTTTTACTCGGGCTCCCCGGTGCCACACTCGGTCAAACACTGCCTTGATGTTCAGGTCAGTCTCCCTTCCTCGTAACAGACAGGAGTGAATCATTCCCTTTGACCCATTGTGAACTGAACATGCTCTGCTTCTTCACAGCCTGATACAGGACTGTACACGGCCGATTAATGTCGCCCATCAAACACTCCCAGAGGAGCTTTAGCACAGCTTCGGAACAGAGTACAGTTCCTTCAACATTCTCTCTCTGTCTCTCCCTCCTGCGATCTCTGACATGAGGAGAGAGACAGAGGGAGAGAGGGTTAGATATGAAGGCAGAGAGATGGCAGTAGAGAGGGACAACGTTGGAGAGAGAGAGGTTGTTCAGGTGGATGAAAAGGATAATGTAAGATATATTAATTTGATGTAATCCTTCACTGCTGTGTACACAAACAAAGAAGAGATAGATATGGAGAGAAAAAAACATCGGTAGAGGGATAAATGTAGATGAAGTTGGGGCGCAGGCGGGTACTTTTGATGATCCAGAAGGAATAGCCTCCATTTTAAACATCCAGCAAGCTATTCCACTGTGGGAGCCATCACACCCAAACAGGCATAGACACAAACACACACACACACACACACACACACACACACACACACACACACACACACACAGAAACACCCACACAATGATATTGGTTGTGCAAATGTCATGCTGGCAGATTGGTTAATTTTAAAATCTGTCAGAATATTACAGCGCCGTACAGGCCCTTCGGCCCTCGATGTTGCGCCGACCTGTGAAACCATCTGACCTGCACTATTCCATTTTCATCCACATGTCTATCCAATGACCACTTAAATGCCCTTAAAGTTGGCGAGTCTACTACTGTTGCAGGCAGGGCGTTCCACGCCCCGACTACTCTCTGAGTAAAGAAACTACCTCTCACATCTGTCCGATATCTATCAACCCCCAACTTAAAGCTATGTCCCCTCGTGTTTTCCATCACCATCCGAGGAAAAAGACTCTCACTATCCACCCTATCTAACCCTCTGATGATCTTATATGTCTCTATATCTCTATATGCCTCTCCTCCTCCTTCTCTCCAACGAAAACAACCACAAGTCCCTCAGCCTTTCCTCATAAGACCTTCCCTCCATACCAGGCAACGTCCTAGTAATTCTCCTCTGCACCCTTTCCATAGCTTCCACATCCTTCCGATAATGCGGTGACCAGAACTGCACGCAATACTCCAGGTGCGGTCTCACCAGAGTTTTGTACAGCTGCAGCATGACCTCGTGGCTCCGAAACTCGATCCCCCTACTAATAAAAGCTAACACATCATATGTCTCCTTAACAGCCCTATTAACCTGGGTAGCAACCTTCAGGGATTTATGCACCTGGACACCAAGATCTCTCTGTTCATCTACACTACCAAGAATCTTCCCATTAGCCCAGTACTCTGCATTCCTGTTACTCCTTCCAAAGTGAATCACCTCACACTTCTCCGCATTAAACTCCATTTGCCATCTCTCAGCCCAGCTCTGCAGCCTATCTATGTCCCTCTGTACCCTACAACATCCTTCGGCACTATCCACAACTCCATCGACCTCAGTGTCATCCGTAAATTTACTAACCCATCCTTCTACACCCTGTTCCAGGTCATTTATAAAAATGACAAACAGCAGTGGCCCCAGAACAGATACCTGCGGTACACCACTAGTAACTAAACTCCAGTATGAACATTTGCCATCAACCACCACCCTCTGTCTTCTTTCAGTGAGCCAATTTCTGATCCAAAGCTCCAAATCACCTTCAACCCCATACTTCCGTATTTTCTGCAATAGCCTACCGTGGGGAACCTTATCAAACGCCTAACTGAAATCCATATACACCACATCCACTGCTTTACCCTCATCCACCTGTTTGGTCACCTTCGCGAAAAACTCAATAAGGTTTGTGAGGCACGACCTACCCTTCACAAAACCGTGCTGACTATCGCTAATGAACTTATTCTTTTCAAGATGATTATAAATCCTGTCTCTTATAACCTTTTCAAACATTTTACCCACAACCGAAGTAAGGCTCACAGGTCTATATTTACCAGGGCTGTCTCTACTACCCTTCTTGAACAAGGGGACAACATTTGCTATCCTCCAGTCTTCCGGCACTATTCCTGTCGACAATGACGACATAAAGATCAAGGACAAAGGCTCTGCAATCTCCTCCCTAGCGTCCCAGAGAATCCTAGGATAAATCCCATCTGGCCCAGGGGACTTATCTATTTTCACACTTTCCAAAATTGACAATACCTCCTCCTTATGAACCTCAATCCCATCTAGCCTAGTAGCCTGAATCTCAGTATTCTCCTCGGCAATATTTTCTTTCTCTACTGTAAATCCTGACGCAAAATATTAATTTAACACTTCCCCTACCTCCTCTGATTCCACACACAACTTCCCACCATTATCCTTGATTGGCCCTAATCTAACTCTAGTCATTCTTTTATTCCTGATATACCTATAGAAAGCCTTAGGGTTTTCCCTGATCCTATCCGCCAATGACTTCTCGTGTCCTCTCCTTGCTCTTCTTAACTCTCCCTTTAGATCCTTCCTGGCTAGCTTGTAAGTCTCAAGCGCCCTAACTGAGCCTTCACGTCTCATCCTCACATAAGCCTTCTTCTTCCTCTTGACAAGCGCTTCAACTTCTTTAGTAAACCACGGCTCCCTCGCTCGACAACTTCCTCCCTGCCTGACAGGTACATACATATCAAGGGCACGCAGCAGCTGCTCTTTGAATAAGCTCCACATTTCGATTGTTCCCATTCCCTGCAGTTTCCTTCCCCATCCTACGCATCCTAAATCTTGCCTAATCGCATCATAATTTCCTTTCCCCCAGCTATAGTTCTTGCCCTGCGGTATATACCTGTCCCTGCCCACCGCTAAGGTAAACCTAACCGAATTGTGATCACTATCACCAAAGTGCTCTCCTCCATCTAAATCTAACACCTGGCCGGGTTCATTACCGTGTACCAAATCCAATGTGGCATCGCCCCTGGTTGGCCTGTCTACATACAGTATCAGAAAACCCTCCTGCACACACTGGTCAAAAACTGACCCATCTAAAGTACTCGAACATATAGTATTTCCAGTCGATATTTGGAAAGTTAAAGTCCCCCATAACAACTACCCTGTTACTCTCGCGCTGTCGAGAATCATCTTCACTATCCTTTCCTCTACATCTCTGGAACTATTTGGAGGTCTATAAAAGACTCCCAACAGGGTGACCTCACCTCTCCTGTTTCTAACCTCGGCCCATACTACCTGGGTAGACGAGTCCTCAAACGTCCTTTCTGTCGCTGTAATACTCTCTGTGATTGATAGATTCTTGTTCAGCAAAGGTATTAAGAAATAAGGGGCAATGGCAGGATATATTGTGTAAGCTACATCACAGTTCAGCCAAGATCTCATTTGATGCCGGAACAGGGTTGTGGGGTTGAATTGCATCCCCCTCTTCGAGTATCCCCTGTGATGTATCCTTCTTTCTCTTTTCGTCACCCTGTCAGTCCATGTCTCTCTGTTTCTCTTTTTCTGTTTCTCTCTCTGTCTGTCTGTTTCGGACAGTGTAGTGTGAGTTTCACTCTGTGTCCACCCCATGATGTTCCTGCCCTGGCAGTGTGTGATGGGACAGTGTAGAGGGAAATTTACTCTGTGTCAAACCCAGCATTGTGTTTGCCTTGGGAATATGTAATGGGACAGTGTAGCTGGAGCTTTACTGTGTATCCCTGGAATTTTGAAGGCTCAGGTGTGAATTGATTTTTAGGCTATGTTTAGATTTTTAGACTGTGCCCCAACGTTCCTGACTCCGCAGCCAGTGGGAATATTTACTCTCTGCATACCTTATGATTTTCCCTTATTATCTTGAAAACATTAATCAAATCACCCCTTAACCTTCTAAATTCCAGGGATACAGAGCAAATCTCCGCCGACAATGTCCCCGTAAATACTCCCAAGGCAAGCACAAAGGGAACACAGAGAGGGGAAACCTGAAGTGAGATACAGGGTAAAGACAGGCCCTATTGTATTATAAACATAGAAATGGTCTTATGCAGTACAAACTGAGACCGGGTGAAACAAAGCAGAACCAGAGACATGGCCGAGTGTAACAAACCGAGACGTTGTCCAGTGCAGTAATAATGGAGGCAGGGTCTCGTGCTTTACGAACAGAGACAGGATCTAGTGCAGTAATAACTGAAATAGATTGTTGATCTTAAACGGATGAAGACAAGGTCGCTAATCGTGCGGCTGTTTGATTGGGGATGAAAGGATGGAGTGTAATGTATCCAGTTAGCTTAAAAACAAACTGAGGTGAGACAGTAAGCTGTGAAGAAGACACAGGGAGGATATGGAGTATGGAGTATGGACTTCTTCAGTGAATGAGCAAGAAAGTGTCTGATGGAATATACTGTGGTGAAAAGTCAGGTATTCAGATTGGCTGAAAGAAAAAGTCATTGACATTGAAATGATTGTGTTTTATTCAACACAATATTTGCATCAGATTCTAATCTGCTGATGTAATATATTTGTTCAGGTGAGTGTAACTAATAGCAATAATCAGGGGTATAACCATGTCAGTGGAGGCATATCCCCTGTATAAATCAACACCCATTGGAATGGATCAGCCCTCATAGTGCTGGAGCTGTGGGTTCCAGGCTAACAGAAGTCTCTGTTTCTCACAGAAATGGGATATCCAGTAATCCTTCAGATCGCATTAATTTATTATCCTGTACTTGCTGCAATTGGAGTTCCTGGTAAAACTGTCTATCAGTTGATAATGGTGTAACTCGATGTTAACTGTGCTGCTGTACTCGGTATCATTTCTCACTGTGTGTTTTACACAGCCACCTGTTCTTTACCAGCAATTTACTGATGGAATCTTCTCATTGTCTACTCTTTCAGTCTTGCAGGAGCTGCATTATATTTGATGGTATTGGTTTTAGTAATCCTGGAATAGTTACTGGATTATTCCGTTTATTTAATATATTTGAATCAGATGTCTCGGTTAAGATCAAGACAAAGAACATCAGGAGTTTTTCACACTTTCGTGATGTGCAACTGACCGATGGTGCAATGTTTTCATTATTTATTTTTCGTTCTTTGATAACAAGACCTCCCACTGTATCAATGCGACAAGGAGGCAGCACAATATTCTCCCAACCCAATAACATGGTTATCACTGTTATAAAATATACAATGTATACTGGAACGCGTTGCCAGCGGAGGTGGTAGACGCAGGCACGATAGCGTCTTTTAAGATGTATCTAGACAGATACATGAATGGGCAGGAAGCAAAGAGATACAGATCCTTAGAAAATAGGTGACAGGTTTAGATAGAGGATCTGGATCGGCGCAGGCTTGGAGGGCCGAAGGGTTTGTTCCTGTGCTGTAATTTTCTTTGTTCTTGTTCTTTGTATGTCTGACGCTGCTTCAGAGGTCTGGCTACTGAGTTGAGTTTGCTGCTGCCTCTTTCACCTCTCCTTCTCTGCTTCACTGTGGAGCCTTCACTGTCACTAAACTACATTGTAAAACAGAAAGTATTGATGTGATGTTTTATTGGTTTACACTGTATCAGTTGGAATCAAGAGTCTTTCCATTTATCTGCAGATTATCAGCTGCACCGCTGGTGTCGGTGTTTTATTAATTTAACTACCTCACATTCTAACAGTGTACTTTATAATTCCAAGAGAATGAATTTCAATGATTGTGAGGTTTGTCTGGTAAAAGCTTTCGATTCTGTTTATTCCATGTATTGTGGATGAAGTGAAGTGTGTAGTTGAACAGGTGGAGATTTGTGTGCTCCGTTGAGACATTAAATTATTCACAGAGGTTTCACCATTGAGCAAACTGACACTGAAAATAGAATCATTGAACATGAGGCTGGTGAACAGAACACAGGCACAGAATGTGAGGAACAAATCGCATGTGAAAAGTGGCATTAAGTAACAGTTTGCAAGGTGTGAGAAGTCCAGAGAGCCAGGGAGAGCAACTTAGAAAAGGAGCAGGGAGAATGAAACAGAGGGAAAAAAATAACCAGAAGGAAAGTGAAAGAGGAATAAGCAGAGGTGTGAATAAATCACTAACATAATGTGTTGGAATATCCAGAGTAATTAGTGAGAGAAAATGAGAGTTGAAGTTGTCAGTTGTAGGATTGTGTTAATTTTACTGTTGGACTTGGTCCTTCAGTGTTTATTTCTGTCAGGTCCTCATTTTGTTTTGTAGAAAGTTCCTATTGCTTACTGACTGGCTGAATAAAC
The DNA here is from genome assembly GCF_036365525.1 of Heterodontus francisci. NCBI lineage: Eukaryota > Metazoa > Chordata > Chondrichthyes > Heterodontiformes > Heterodontidae > Heterodontus > Heterodontus francisci. The sequence goes on along the minus strand of NW_027141156.1, from coordinate 2,680,153 downwards.
ATAATAAAGTCAGTTCTTCACTGATGGTAGTTCATTATTTAAATACTGCACTTCAAAATCTCTGTGACCATTGAATTCAATAAAGAGCGAAGCTGATGTCTGAAATATATTTAAAATGACATTTAACTGACTGTGCAAATTTAAATATATTTACTAAATTGTACAACAAATGAAATGTTCTCCAGCACCAATAACTGCAGGTATTATCGTTTGAATGTATTAATTGAGTTGTGTTACTGGGATCTATAAATTAGCTTTGCACTAACACATTGCTGCAATCTCTCCCTGTGAATCTCAGCCTGTGATCTCACTGTATTGAATCCTCTGTTCATTGCTTCTTTTTATCCACTTTCCCAGACCATCTGCTCCAGTCTCCTCTCCAGCTCTAACATGTCCTTTTCCTTCTTTGCCTCACAATCACACTCACTTGTTCCACCTCCAGCTGCCTCTTCCATATAAATTCCAACCCTCAAATTCACCACAGCTGCTCTCAGACTTTTCCCACCTTGTACCGGCCCCTACCGGCTCTCTTAAACCACAGAAACGAACCAGCTGCACATTCCGCTGTTCTCAAACCTTCCCGACCGACAGTCTGGAGATAAATCCCCATTTAACCCATTGGATTCCATCTCTGTAAAATCCCTTCTCATTTCCCCACCGGTACTGCATCCTCACTCAGTAATTTCAGTAGTTCCAGTGCTGACTTCGCTCGCTTTCTCGATCAATTTCCCAATTCATTATTAATAATTGTGTTTTAAACATTTCAATGTGATAAAACACTGCCCAGGTCAATGGATCGGTTTTACTGTTCAATGCAGCAACAAAGCTGGAATTTTAAGCCCAGATCCTGCCAAACTGCTGCTTTATCTCCAGGTCTGATCAGTAATTTCCCTCCTTCCTTTTCTCTCTCTTCCAGTTAACTTGGTGGCGATTATGATCCTGTCCCGAGGAAAGTGCGGTCTCTCCAAATGTATCACTGTCTATCTGGTGGGCATGGCAGTGTCTGATCTCCTGGTCGTTATCACTGGTCCCATATTGTTGTGGACTGTTAACATTTATTTCCCAGATTCATTCCTGACAATTACTCCCAATTGTTCTCTCATGTCCGCTCTGTTTTTTGCAGCCACATTTATTTCTGTCTGGCTCACAGTCTCTTTTACCTTTGATCGATTTGTGGCCATTTGCTGTGAGAAGCTGAAAACAAAATATTGTACCAGGAAAACTGCAGCTGTGGTTGCAGGAACAGTGAGTCTGCTGGGCTGTTTAGAGAATGTCCCAGTTTACTTTGCATTTAAACCAAGGTACTTTATTGATAATGTTCCCATGTTTTGTGATTATAAACCGAGCTTCTTCACTTCCCCCACTTGGGGGGCATTTGAATTATTTAACCTCATGTTAACCCCTTGTCTCCCGGTCTTTCTGGTTTTGCTGCTCAATGTTTTGACTGTCAGACGTATTTTATTCTCCAGTAAAGTCCGCAGGGGATTCCGGGGACACAAAAAAGGTGAGAATCACAAAGACCCAGAGATGGAGAATCGGAGAAAATCAATTATTTTACTCTTCTGTATTTCTGGTAGTTTCTTACTGTTATGGCTGACCCGGGTTGTGCATGTCATTTATAGGCAAATTGCAGATATTCGGATAGAATTCTCCTACACTGAGCCTCACGATACCGCAAATCACACATCACTAATGCTGCAGGTGCTCAGTTCCTGCACCAACACATGTATTTACATTGTTACCCAGACTAAATTCAGACAGGAACTGAAGAATGCGGTGAAATACCCTCTCAATCTCATTGTTAAGTTAGTGACATCATAGAAAGAGCTGAAGGGTTTCAAACACTGGAACTAAATCACATTTCATATTCAATTTACTACACTCCCCACAGGACAGAAAGTACATTTTATATTCGCAGCACAGAGCCCTGAAATGATTTTAAATTTGATTCTGAGATCACATTTTACTGATAATCAGACCGATTGAGGTGGGATTTCCTCTGCAGGTGATTCATGAATTGTTTTGAAAATGTGCACTGGAATGCGCAGCTGAATTCAACTAAACCACCCCTGGACCCACAGCAAAATGGACAAAGTTGCAAATCACAGTGATTGTGAGATGGTTCGAGGGGCAGAAACTGCAGTGAGACAGAGACACCAGCAGATGGAAATGGTGAGAGGGGCAGAAGCTACAGTGAGACAGGAACACCTGCCGATGGAGATGGTGAGAGGGGCTGAAACTGCAGTGAGACAGGGACTCTGGTAGATGGGGATGGTGAGAGGGGCTGAAACTGCAGTGAGACAGAGACACCAGCAGATGGAGGAAGTCAGAGGGAGGAAGTAACTGCAGTGAGACAGGGAAACCATCAGATTGAGGTGGTGAGAGGGGTCAGTAACTGCAGTAAGACAGGGACACCAGCAGATGGAGATGCTGAGAAGGGAACTGTAACTGCAGTGAGTCAGGGACACCAGCAGATGGAGATGGTCACAGGGACAGTAACTGCAGTGAGTCAGAAACACCAGCAGATGGAGATGTTGAGAGGGGTAGTAACTGCAGGAAAACGGGGGCACCCGCAGATGGAGATGGTGAGACGGGCAGTAACTGCAGTGAAACAGGGACACCAGCAAATGGAGATGATGAGAGGGAGCATTAACTGCAGTGAGATCAGGGTGAGGAAGAAAGAGCTAGAGAGAGAAGGAGACAGGCTGACACAGAAAGTGAGAGATAGGGAGAGGTGTCGACTGAGGAGGCGAGAAGGCGGTATATGTAAACAGAGCTTCACTCCAGCTAACCCGTGTTGTACCTGCACTGGGAGTTTTCGGGAAAGGGAAAGCTTTGGTCTGTTTTTATTGTGTAAAGCAGCTGCCCTGTGCATATTTGACGGAGCACATTAGAGTAAACTTTGCTCTATACCATAACTTCTGCTTTACCTGCCCTGGGAATTTTGAAGGGACAGTGTAAATGTAGAAGTCTAGGACCAACTGGCTCATGAGGAGGTCATAATGTTGCCTCATAATTGACTGGTTAGCAAAATGAAAGCTCATGGAATGAACGGGGCATTCACAGAGTGGATACGACATTGGCGAAGGTACAGTACACAGTGAGTAGTTTTGAATGGCTGTTTCAGAATGGAGGGCGGTATCTTTACCTGACATAATCTTGTACACGTCTATTGAAACATCCTTCAATCTCCTTGGTTGCTGGAGCTGTGGTGCTAACCACTGCATCACTTGAGCGATTTTTGTAAAACCAGGGAATAGGGGTGTTTTAATGGACTTGCACGTTTTGTTCATGGGGTAATGTGAGAATTTGATTTGTGTCCCTTGCATTTTGGTGCACCACATGTAGGAAACAATATACAAAACCAGAGACAGTCAGACAATAGCAGTAGGAAAGTAAGTCTCTTTTTAATGGTTGATGGCAAATGTTCATTCTGGAGTTTAGTTACTAGTGGTGCACCGCAAGGATCTGTTTTGGGGCCACTGCTGTTTGTCATTTTAATAAATGACCTGGATGAGGGTGTAGAAGGGTGGGTTAGTAAATTTGCGGATGGCACGAAGGTCGGTGGAGTTGTGGATAGTGCCGAAGGATGTTGTAGGTTACAGAGGGACATAGATAGGCTGCAGAGCTGGGCTGAGAGATGGCAAATGGAGTTTAATGCGGGAAAGTGTGAGGTGATTCACTTTGGAAGGAGTAACAGGAATGCAGAGTACTGGGATAATGGGAAGATTCTTGGTAGTGTAGATGAGCAGAGAGATCTTGGTGTCCAGGTACATAAATCCCTGAAAGTAGCCACCCAGGTTAATAGGGCTGTTAAGAAGGAATATGGTGTGTAAGCTTTTATTAGTAGGGGGATCGAGTTTCGGAGCCACGAGGTCATGCTGCAGCTGTACAAAACTCTCGTCCGGCCGCTCCTGGAGTATTGCGTGCAGTTCTGGTCACCGCATTATAGGAAGGATGCCTATTTTGGAAAGGGTGCAGAGGAGATTTACTAGGATGTTGCCTGGTATGGAGGGAAGGTCTTACGAGGAAAGGCTGAGGGACTTGAGGTTGTTTTCGTCAGAGAGAAGGAGGAGGAGAGGTGACTTAATAGAGACATATAAGATAATCAGATGGTTAGATAGGGTGGATAGTGAGAGTCTTTTTCCTCGGATGGTGATGGCAAACACGAGGGGACATAGCTTTAAGTTGAGGGGTGATAGATATAGGACAGATGTCAGAGGTAGTTTCTTAACTCAGAGAGTAGTAGGGGCGTGGAACGCCCTGCCTGCAACAGTAGTGGACTCGCCAACTTTAAGGGCATTTAAGTGGTCATTGGATAGACATATGGATGAAAATGGAATAGTGCAGGTCATATGGTTTCACAGATCGGCGCAACATCGAGGGCCGAAGGGCCTGTACTGAGCTGTAATGTTCTATGTTCTATGTTTTAATTTGAAAGCCTGAGCTGATTATTGAAAAAGCCACTGTTCAAATCCCACTGGGCTGTTATGAATTTGAATTCTGTTTTTTTTTTCTTAAAACTAAAACATAAATCTGGAATCAATAAAACTGCAGGATGGAATGATTCACTCCTGTCTCCTCGTGTAAAACCCGTCTGTGTCACCGTTTTTCTATATTTATTAACGATTGAAGATGAGGGGTTGAATGCCACATACCCAAGTTCGCCAATGACACAAAAATAGGCAGCATTGTGAGCAGTGTAGCTGGAAGCAATACATTTACAGAGATATTAATAGCTTAAGTGAATGGGCAAATCTGTGGTGGATGGCTTTTAATGTTAGAGGAAAAAAGAACAGAACAGAGTACTTTATAAATGCTGAAAAACTGGAAACACTGGAGCTGCAAACAGACTTGGTTAGAGGGAGCAGTACCTGCAGTGAGACAGGGCCTCCAGCAGATGAAGATGGTGAGAGGGGACAGTAATGCAGTGAGACAGGAATACCAGCGGAAGGAGATAGTGAGTGGGGGAACAGTAACTGCAGTGAGAGAGGGGCAATAGCAGATGGAGATGGTGAGAAGGGGACAGTAACTGCAGTGGGATAGGGACACCAGAAGATGGAGATGGTGAGGGTGCAGTTACTGCACTGAGACAGGAACACCAGTAGATGGAGATGCTGAAGTATTGCTGATGGGCCATTCTGTGTTGCTGCGGGTTTGGAAGTTTCCACAAGTTTGTGTAATTTATTTTATGTAAACTTGAGATGCTGAATAAAAAAAAACAATTTGTGTTAAATGGATGTTTTGCAACTCTCCAAACACTTGTAACATTAACCTGGTTGCTGTTTGGATAATTATTTTGAGTTATTCAATGTAATGCATAAATTAACAATTGCATCAAATAAAACTCAATCACTTACAAATAAAAACACTCGAAATAAGTTCTGTTGAGTTCTTCATCACTAAAGTTATGGCATCTTTCTCTTTCACATCTCTTTTATGCTGATATCATCTCTACTATAACTCCGAGTAATTGAAGTTTTGATCCAATTGTTTATTGTTTATTGAACGTTAGTATTTAATCTGCATTCAGTAACTGGTCAGAGAGTGAATTCCAGACCATAACAACTCCCTGCCTATTTGTTTCGTCCCTCTGCTAGTGTAAACAGTCTCTCCTCATGTTTCCAAACTGAGGGAAAGTTTTTGAATGCAATTTATTTCTCCAGGACAGCAGTTGCAGAGTATCTGGTTGTTACTGAATGTAGATAAGCGATGATCAAAAATCCTTCTGAATCCCCCAGGAGAGCAGAGGAAATAAACAGACAGGAAGCAAAGGGAAACAAGTGACACTTTACTGCAGCAGTAAAAATTCTTCATCATGTGGAGGTCTTTATTGCTAAGCTTTATATAAACAGGTGGTGAAATGAGGAAGGTCTTTCATACAATGTGTGCAAAATGGCCATTTTCCAGCTTTGTAACACCTGTAACATTAAAGTGATACATGTTAAGAAAGTTTATTCAGTTGATTACAGGATAATACATAAATACAGCAGTATCAAATAAAGTACAAATAATCATTTAAATATAATTGCAAATACGGGTCAAAATCGTTGTGTGAAATGGCAGCAGTTGCAAAAGTTCTCTTGGCTGCATCATTAACCGATTAAAAACTGCCAGTTTGTGCTGCAGTCAAACAGGCCTCTCAAGAAAAAACACTGTCAGAATTTCAAGGTAAATACAATGAGACATTTTTAGTCATTTTATGAGCTTTCTGTTCACTGGAGATGAATATTGAAAGACATTAAAGCAATTTGTGTCAAATGACCATTATCCAAAGTGGCCCCTCCAGCTTTAAAATTACAGCAGCTTTTCTGCACTGTTAATGATGTTTTGGGGGAGGGATCGAGACAGACAGGTTTCTGTCTGGAATGGTCCATTTGGGATATGGCTGTAAGATTCCTCACTCCCTAATTCCCTATTTACACAGATACTCACCTTGGTCTGTCCATACCTGGGAGGGAGTGGCCAGATAGAGGAAGCTGAGAGCGAGTTGCATGAGCAGCATTTGGGTGGACTAGCTATATGAGTGACCGATTCTGGGATATATTGGGACAACATCATCCACCATTCTTTCTTTCCATGCGGCTGATGTCTGAAGGTGAGTTTCTGTGTCTCAGTCTCCGCATCTCTGTGTCCTGGTGAATTGGAGCTGATTACAGTGTCTGTGTGTGTGTGTGTGTGTAGTTGTGTGTGTGTGTGTGTAGTTGAGAGAGAGAGAGAGATTCCAGCCTGAATCCTCCTCTTTCTGTCTCAGTCCTGACTCTTTTCTGCAAACCCACCCCACTGCCCCTGTACAGGATTTTTCCCCATGGGCGAGCTGATGGAGGGAAGGTGCTAGAGTCCAACAATGGAGCGAATACAATGTGGGATGGTGAGTATCACATGTTTGTTGTCTCCCTCTGTCTTTCTCCCTCATTCTGACTCAATCTCTCGCTCTCAATCTCTCTCTATCTGTGTTTTTCGCTCTCACTGGTTTTATTTCAAACTCTCTCAATCTCTCTCTCTCTAATTTTCTGCCACTTTGTGTTCCTTCTCTCTCTTTATCTTTCTTTCTCTCACTCCGTATTTCTCTCTGCATGATTCTCTGTGTGTCTTTCTCTCTCACTGGCTTTCTCTTGTTCAACCTCTCTCGCAATCTCTCTCTCTCTCTCTCTCTCTGTGATTCTGTGTGTGTCTTTCTCTCTCACTGGCTTTCTGGCTCTCTCTCTGGTGTCTGCAATTTCTTTGTGCCTCCATTCTTTCCCACCGCTTTATACCTCCAGTTCGGTTTCTGTCGCTTGCTGTCTTTTCTTTATTGCTCTAATTTCTATCGGTCTTTTCAGTATTTCAATGACTTTTTCTGTCCCTTTCTTTGGCTCCTTCTGATTTTCTGTCCTCTTGAACTTTGCTTCTTTCGTTGCTTTCTGACTTTTTTTTTCTCTGCTTTCTGACTCTTTCCCGGTTTCTGTATCTTTCTCAGCTTTTGAATCTTTTTCTGCTTTCTGTCTCTTTCCCTGCCTTCAGTCTCTTTCTCTGCTTTCTGACTCTTTCTCTCTCTTACTCTGCTTTAGATTAGATTAGAGATACAGCACTGAAACAGGCCCTTCGGCCCACCGAGTCTGTGCCGAACATCAACCACCCATTTATACTAATCCTACACTAATCCCATATTCCTACCAAGCATCCCCACCTGTACCTACACTTCCCAACCACCTACCTACACTAGTGACAATTTATAATGGCCAATTTACCTATCAACCTGCAAGTCTTTTGGCTTGTGGGAGGAAACCGGAGCACCCAGAGAAAACCCACGCAGACACAGGGAGAACTTGCAAACTCCACACACGCAGTACCCGGAATCGAACCCGGGTCCCTGGAGCTGTGAGGCTGCGGTGCTAACCACTGCGCCACTGTGCCGCCCTTTCTTTGTCTTTCTCTGCTTTCTGTCTCTTTCTCTGCTTTCTGTTTCTTTCTCTGCTTTCTGACTCTTTCTCTGCTTTCTGTCTCTTTCTCTGCTTTCTGTCTCTTTCCCTGCAAATTGTCTCTTTCTCTGCTTTCTGTCACTTTCTCTGCTTTCTGTCTCTTTCTCTGCCTTCAGTCTCTTTTTCTGCTTTCTGTCTCTTTCTCTGCTTTCTGTCACTTTCTCTGCTTTCTGCCTCTTTCTCTGCTTTCTGACTCTTTTTCTGCTTTCTGTCTCTTTCCCTGCTTTCTGTCGCTGTCTCTGCTTTTTGTCTCTTTCTCTGCTTTCAGTCTCTTTTTCTGCTTTCTGTCTCTTTCTCTGCTTTCTGACTCTTTCTCTGCTTTTTGTCACTTTCTCTGCTTTCTGTCTCTTTCTCTGCTTTCTGTCTCTTCCACTGCTTTCTGTCTCTTTCTCTGCTTTCTGTCTCTTTCACTGCTTTCTGACTCTTTCTCTGCTTTCTGTCTCTTTCTCTGCTTTCTGTCTCTTCCTCTGCTTCCTGACTCTTTCTGTGCTTTCTGTCTCTTTCACTGCTTTCTGACTCTTTCTCTGCTTTCTGTCTCTTTCTCTGCTATCTGACTCTTTCTCTGCTTTCTGTCTCTTTCTCTGCTTTCTGTTTCTTTCTCTGCTTTCTGACTCTTTCTCTGCTTTTTGTCACTTTCTCTGCTTTCTGTCACTTTCTCTGCTTTCTGTCTCTTTCTCTGCTTTCTGACTCTTTATCTGCTTTCAGTCTCTTTTTCTGCTTTTTTCACTTTCTCTGCTTTCTGTCTCTTTCTCTGATTTCTCTCTCTTTCTCTGCTTTCTGTCTCTTTCTCTGCTTTCTGACTCTTTCTCTGCTTTCTGACTCTTTCTCTGCTTTCTGTCTCTTTCTCTGCTTCCTTTCTCTTTCTCTGCTTTCCACCTCTTTCTCTGCTTTCTGTCACTTTCTCTGCTTTCTGTCTCTTTCTCTGCCTTCAGTCTCTTTTTCTGCTTTCTGTCTCTTTCTCTGCTTTCTGTCACTTTCTCTGCTTTCTGCCTCTTTCTCTGCTTTCTGACTCTTTTTCTGCTTTCTGTCTCGTTCCCTGCTTTCTGTCGCTGTCTCTGCTTTTTGTCTCTTTCTCTGCTTTCAGTCTCTTTTTCTGCTTTCTGTCTCTTTCTCTGCTTTCTGACTCTTTCTCTGCTTTTTGTCACTTTCTCTGCTTTCTGTCTCTTTCTCTGCTTTCTGTCTCTTCCACTGCTTTCTGTCTCTTTCTCTGCTTTCTGTCTCTTTCACTGCTTTCTGACTCTTTCTCTGCTTTCTGTCTCTTTCTCTGCTTTCTGTCTCTTCCTCTGCTTCCTGACTCTTTCTGTGCTTTCTGTCTCTTTCACTGCTTTCTGACTCTTTCTCTGCTTTCTGTCTCTTTCTCTGCTATCTGACTCTTTCTCTGCTTTCTGTCTCTTTCTCTGCTTTCTGTTTCTTTCTCTGCTTTCTGACTCTTTCTCTGCTTTTTGTCACTTTCTCTGCTTTCTGTCACTTTCTCTGCTTTCTGTCTCTTTCTCTGCTTTCTGACTCTTTCTCTGCTTTCAGTCTCTTTTTCTGCTTTTTTCACTTTCTCTGCTTTCTGTCTCTTTCTCTGATTTCTCTCTCTTTCTCTGCTTTCTGTCTCTTTCTCTGCTTTCTGACTCTTTCTCTGCTTTCTGACTCTTTCTCTGCTTTCTGTCTCTTTCTCTGCTTCCTTTCTCTTTCTCTGCTTTCCACCTCTTTCTGTGCTTTCTGACTCTTTCTCTGCTTCCTGACTCTTTCTTTGGTTTCTGACTCTTGCTCTGCTTTCCATCTCTTTCTATGCTTTCTGACTCATTCTCTGCTTTCTGTCTCTTTCTCTGCTATCTGACTCTTTCTCTGCTTTCTGTCTCTTTCTCTGCTTTCTGTTTCTTTCTCTGCTTTCTGACTCTTTCTCTGCTTTTTGTCACTTTCTCTGCTTTCTGTCACTTTCTCTGCTTTCTGTCTCTTTCTCTGCTTTCTGACTCTTTCTCTGCTTTCAGTCTCTTTTTCTGCTTTTTTCACTTTCTCTGCTTTCTGTCTCTTTCTCTGATTTCTCTCTCTTTCTCTGCTTTCTGTCTCTTTCTCTGCTTTCTGACTCTTTCTCTGCTTTCTGACTCTTTCTCTGCTTTCTGTCTCTTTCTCTGCTTCCTTTCTCTTTCTCTGCTTTCCACCTCTTTCTGTGCTTTCTGACTCTTTCTCTGCTTCCTGACTCTTTCTTTGGTTTCTGCCTCTTGCTCTGCTTTCCATCTCTTTCTATGCTTTCTGTCTCTTTCTCTGCTTTCTGTCTCTTTCTCTGCTTTCTGTCTCCTTATCAGCTTTCTGACACTTTCTCTGCCTCACCCCACTACAAATTCCCCTGCGTGGCAAATTACCCATCCCAACCCCCACCCCATCCCCGCCTCCCCCCCACCCACACCCCCCAACTCCTGGGAAATGACTCCCATCTAATTTCTCCTGTGAATTGGTTCCCCCAATCTAACTCCACGCCCAATCCCCACGCCGCCACACCCCCCTCCCTCCCCACTCCCGTCCAGTGATCAGTCCCGTATCTAAACCTTCCATGAACAAACAGTAAATGCCCCTTCCCCAATTCAAATTAAACCCTGGATAAGACCCACCTCCCATTTTCAACCTGAAGAAGAGATCCCCATCGATTTTAAATCCGGTGTAGACCCTCCACACATTTTGAACCTGGAGTAAACCCCGCTCCCTTTTTAAACCTGCAGTAGACTCCCTTCCGATATTAAACCTGGCGTACATCTACGTTCCATTTTAAACCTGGAGAGCGCCTTCCTCCTATTTTAAACTTGCATTAGACCCAGCTCCCATCTTAAACCTGAATACCCCCTCCCAATTGGAACCGGGATGGTCCCACCTCCCATTTGAAAGCGAGAGAATCCCCAGCCCATTTTAAACCTGGGGACCCCCCCTCACATTTTCAACTTGGAAAATTGTCCCTCCCATCTTAAACATTACCTAATTCCCTCTGTGAACATCGCCCTCTAATTCTCCCCCTGCCTCCAATGTAAGCACACCTCCCTTTCTAAGTTACCCTCTCGACCCAGTAAAAGCCACCCGTCTCTACTAATTCCCACTCTGTGTCATCTCCCTGGTGAACATCCCCCCTCTGTGTAACTCCCGTCCCAGTGAACAGCACCCTGTGCAATTCCAATCTCCATCATATTCCTGGGTGTGGCGCCATCTCCCGACAGTCTTTAATTCGTTTTAATTCCGGTCTGGATAGGCCGCTGGAATTCTATCAAATGGTTCTCAGGTCCCTGGCACCTTTAACTGGTTCTGGCCAAACACAGGGCCAAGCAGAGAGCAAGGACCCGAAGAGGCCTTCTAGCATTCTGAGCCTTTTATGCACAGCAAGATCGCAGCCCCAAACACATCCCTCCTTGTAGAAATGTGCTTCATCTGTTCTCCCCATCACCCCCGTTAGCATCAGTGAATCAGACTGAGGTGCACACACACACACACACACACACACACACACACACACACACACACACACACACACACACACACACACACACACTGGTTGGAACAGGGACAGACGAGGTCATTCAGCCCTTTGAACTTGTCCCACCGATGTTAGATCAAGGCTGATCTTTCCCCTCCCCCATCGGACCACAAGAAGTCAGGCAGAGACAGTCGGGGATTGGATGCACAGAGAGGCAAAGAAACGCTGGGCTGGGCTTGGTATTGGTGCCAAAAGAATAAACCACGGTGGGGGCAGCTGGTTCAGCATCTCTCTGCTATTTTACCTCCATTGGAAGGAGAACTCGGAAGAGATGGAAAGTAGGATCCAGGGGTACACTCACCCTGTACAATATCATGGTAGCGAGTTCAAATCCATCCCCAGAGAGAGGAACAGAGGCACAGAAAACAGGGATCCAGGGATCAGGACAGAACTGACTGAGGGAGAGAGGGAGAGAGAAACAAATGGAGAAGGAGCTGGAGAATCAAAGAGAGGCAGGGAGTCAGAAACAGTGAGAGAAACTAAGAGCAGAGGGCAGAAATACCAAGAACGACAGATGGAGAGATGCCGAGACAGAAAGATGTCGAGCAGCAGATACAAAGTAAGGTGTAGATTCAGAATAGAGAGGGCTGTCTCGGGAAATGTGGGATAAATGCAGAGATAATCTTGCAGGAAATGATATGTGGAATTGAGTGAGAGAGAAATGCATTGAGAGACAGATAACGATGCAAAGAGTCGCAGAGAGAGAGAAAGAAAGGGGAAACTTGTGAGATCCAAGACAGAGGAAGAGATATAAAGGAATTTAAGAGATTCAGAGATCGGGATTTCAAGATTAGATTAGACATACAGCACTGAAACAGGCCCTTCGGCCCACCGAGTCTGTGCCGAACATCAACCACCCATTTATACTAATCCTACACTAATCCCATATGCCTACCAAACATCCCCACCTGTCCCTAAATTTCCCTACCACCTACCGATACTAGTGACAATTTATAATGGCCAATTTACTTATCAACCTGCAAGTCTTTTGGCTTGTGGGAGGAAACCGGAGCACCCGGAGAAAACCCACGCAGACACAGGGAGAACTTGCAAACTCCACACAAGCAGTACCCGGAATCGAACCCGGGTTCCTGAAACTGTGAGGCTGCGGTGCTAACCACTGCGCCACTGTGCACAGTTCACACTGTGTGTGAAGAAACTAAGCGATTAACAAGGAGGGAAAGGTCAGAGAAATAATCGTAGCAAGAGATGGAAAGAGGGAAATATATGCGATGACATTGGCTGTTCTGGGACAGTGCTTCTGAAGCTATTTGCTTCAGAAGCCCCTCCAGTGCCCTCCCTTGTGGGAGGGCCCCGTTTCCCAAAGCACAAGATCAAAATACTGCGAATGCTGGAAATCTGAAATAAAAATCGTACTGGAAACATTGAGCCTTTGATTTTATATCAGCCTCAAAAACACAAGGTCTTTGTATTTATTGCTATTTTACTCTCTGGTTAAAGCTCTTTTCTGAGAATTCCACTTGCCAAAAGATTCTCCCTCTGCATCGTCAAAGCTCCAACTTTTGGAAAGATTCTCCTGAGGAATAAGAGAAATAAAAAATGATTAAAACAAAGCAAAACATTGTTGAACATCAAACAAACACAGCAAGAGCCCACGGCTCTTTCTCTCACTCACTGACATAAACAATCTCTCAGTGACTCCCCATCTTACAAATACATCCCCCGATACAGAGAATGTATTACATTGCTGTAATTTACAGACAGGCATTTGCAGCAATCAGCTCCACTCTGTTCCCAGGCACTGTGAAGTTCTGTTTTAAAAAAAACTGAAATTAACGTGCCAACACTTAATCACTGCCCCAGCGTTTAATTTAACTAAAAGTCGAGACACCCTCAAGAGTGAGAGATGTGGTTTGCAGGGTTGCGGTGGACTGTGGAGCTTTTCTGCAGGGACTGGGAGCTGGGTAGTGAGTAAAGATTGCAGATCACCCCAGAGCCTGTGTGTCTCAAAGAACAAGAACAAAGAAAATTACAGCACACGAACAGGCCCTTCGGCCCTCCAAACCTTCGCCGATCCAGAGCCTCTATCTAAACATGTCGCCTAATTTCTAAGGGTCCGTATCTCTTTGCTTCCAGCCCATTCATGTATCTGTCTAGATACATCTTAAAAGACGCTATCATGCCCGCGTCTACCACCTCCGCTGGCAACGCGTTCCAGGCACCCACCACCCTCTGCGTAAAGAACTTTCCACGCATATCGCCCCTAAACTTTGCCCCTCTCACTTTGAACTCGTGACCCCAAGTAATGGAATCCCCCACTCTGGGAAGAAGCTTCTTGCTATCCACCGTGCCTATACCGCTCATGATTTTGTACACCTCAATCAGGTCCCCCCAACCTCCATCTTTCTAATGAAAATAATCCTAATCTACTCAACCTCTCTTCATAGCTAGCGCCCTCCATACCAGGCAACATCCTGGTGAACCTGCTCTGCATCCTCTCCAAAGCATCTGCATCCTTTTGGTAATGTGGTGACCAGAACTGCACGCAGTATTCCAAATGTGGCCGAACCAAAGTCTATGCAAATGTAACATGACCTGCCAACACTTGTACTCAATACACCTTCCGATGAAGGAAATCATGCCGTATGCCTTCTTGACCACTCTATTGACCTGCGTTGCCACCTTCAGGGAGCAATGGACCTGAACACCCAAATCTCTCTGCACATCAATTTTCCCCAGGACTTTTCCATTTACTGTATAGTTCACTCTTGAATTGGATCTTCCAAAATGCATCACCTCGCATTTGCCCGGATTGAACTCCATCTGCCATTTCTCTGCCCAACTCTCCAATCTATCTATATTCTGCTGTATTCTCTGACAGTCCCCTTCACTATCTGCGACTCCAACAATCTTAGTGTCGTCTGCAAACTTGCTAATCAGACCACCTATACTTTCCTCCAAATCATTTATGTATATCACAAACAACAGTGATCGCAGCACGGTTCCCTGTGGAACACCACTGGTCACACGTCTCTATTTTGAGAAACTCCCTTCCACTGCTACTCTCTGTCTCCTGTTGCCCAGCCAGTTCTTTATCCATCTAGCTCGTACACCCTGGACCCCATGCGACTTCACTTTCTCCATCAGCCTACCATGGGAAACCTTATCAAACGCCTTACTGAAGTCCATGTATATGACATCTACAGTCCTTCCCTCATCAATCAACTTTGTCACTTCCTCAAAGAATTCTATTAAGTTGGGAAGACATGACCTTCCCTGCACAAAACCATGTTGCCTATCACTGAGAAGCCCGTTTTCTTCCAAATGGGAATAGATCCTATCCCTCAGTATCTTCTCCAGCAGCTTCCCTACCACTGACGTCAGGCTCACCGGTCTATAATTACCTGGATTATCCCTTCTACCCTTCTTAAACAAGGTGACAACATTAGCAATTCTCCAGTCCTCCGGGACCTCACCCGTGTTTAAGGATGCTGCAAAGATATCTGTTAAGGCCCCAGCTATTTCCTCTCTCGCTTTCCACAGTAACCTGGGATAGATCCCATCCGGACCTGGCGACTTGTCCACCTTAATGCCTTTTAGAATACCCAACACTTCCTCCCTCCTTATGCCGACTTGACCTAGAGTAATCGAACATCTGTCCCTAACCTCAACATCATGTCCCTCTCCTCGTTGAATACCGATGCAAAGTACTCGTTTAGAATCTCACCCATTTTCTCTGACTCCACGCATAACTTTCCTCCTTTGTCCTTGAGTGGGCCAATCCTTTCTCTAGTTACCCTCCTGCTCCTTATATATGAATAAAAGGCTTTGGGATTTTCCTTAACCCTGTTTGCGAAAGATATTTCATGACCCCTTTTAGCACTCTTAATTCCTCGTTTCAGATTGGTCCGACATTCCCGATATTCTTCCAAAGCTTCGTCTTTCTTCAGCCTCCTAGACCTTATGTATGCTTCCTTTTTCCTCTTAGCTAGTCTCACAAATTCACCTGTTATCCATGGTTCCCTAATCTTGCCATTTCTACCCCCCATTTTCACAGGAACATGTCTCTCCTGCACGCTAATCAACCTCTCTTTAAAAGACTCCCACATATCAAACGTGGATTTCCCTTCAAACAGCTGCTCACAATCTACATTCCCCAGCTCCTGCCGAATTTTGGTATAGTTGGCCTTCCCCCAATTTAGCACTCTTCCTTTAGGACCACTCTCATCTTTGTCCATGAGTTTTCTAAAACTCACGGAATTGGGATCACTATTCCCAAAGTAGTCCCCTACTGAAACTTCAACCACCTGGCCGGGCTCATTCCCCAACACCAGGTCCAGTATGGCCCCTTCCCGAGTTGGACTATTTACATACTGCTCTAGAAAACCCTTCTGAATGCTCCTTACAAATTCTGCTCCATCTAGACCTCTAACACTAAGTGAATCCCTGTCAATGTTGGGAAAATTAAAATCTCCTATCGCCACCACCCTGTTGCTCCTACATCTTTCCATAATCTGTTTACATATTTGTACCTCTATCTCACGCTCGCTGTTGGGAGGCCTGTAGTACAGCCCCAACATTGTTACCGCACCCTTCCTATTTCTGAGTTCTGCCCATATTGCCTCACTGTTCGAGTCCTCCATTGTGCCCTCCTTCAGCACAGCTGTGATATTCTCTTTGACCAGTAATGCAACTCCTCTACCACTTTTACCTCCCTCTCTATCCCGCCTGAAGCATCGATATCCTGGGATATTTAGTTGCCAATCATGCCCTTCCCTCAACCAAGTCTCAGTAATCGCAATAACATCATACTCCCAGGTACTAATTTAAGCCCTAAGTTCATCTGCCTTACCTACTACACTTCTTGCATTTAAACAAATGCACCTCAGACCACCAGTCCCTTTGCGTTCATCATCTGCTCCCTGCCTACTCTTTCCCTTAGTCACGCTGACTTCATTATCTAGTTCCTTACAGGCTTTAGTTACTACCTCCTTACTGTCCACTGACCTCCTCATTTGGTTCCCATCCCCCTGCCACATTGGTTTAAACCCTCCCCAACAGCATTAGCAAAAGCACCCCCAAGGACATTGGTTCCAGTCCAACCCAGGTGTAGACCGTCCAATTTGTAATAGTCCCACCTCCCCCAGAACCCGTCCCAATGTCCCAAAATTCTGAACCCCTCCCTCCTGCACCATCTCTCAAGCCACGCATTCATCCTGACTATTCTTTCATTTCTACTCTGACTATCACGTGGCACTGGTAGCAATCCTGAGATTACTACCTCTGAGGTCCTACGTTTTAACTTGGCTCCGAACTCCCTAAATTCTGCTTGTCGGGCCTCATCCCGTTTTTTACCTATATCATTGGTGCCTATGTGCACAACGACAACTGGCTGTTCACCCTTTGGGCGGCACAGTGATGCAGTGGTGAACACCGCAGTCTGACAGCTCCAGCGACCCGTGTTCAATTCTGGGTACTGCCTGTGTGGAGTTTGCAAGTTCTCCCTGTGTCTGCGTGGGTTTCCTCCGGGTCCTCCGGTTTCCTCCCACATGCCGAAAGACTTGCAGGTTGATAGGTAAATTGGCCATTATAAATTGCCCCTTGTATAGGTAGGTGGTCGGGAAATATAGGGACGGGTGGGGATGTGGTAGGAATATGGAATTAGTGTAGGATTAGTATAAATGGGTGGTTGATGGTCGGCACCGACTCGGTGGGCCGAAGGGCCTGTTTCTGTGCTGTATCTCTAAACTAAACTAAACTAAACCTCCCCCTTCAGAATGTTCTGCAGCCGATCTGAGACATCCCTGACTCGTGCACCTGGGAGGCAACATACCATTCGGGAGTCTCGTTTTCGACCACAGAATCGCCTATCTACTCCCCTTACAATCGAATCCCCTATGACTAAAGCCCTTCCACTCGTTTTCCTGCCCTTCTGAACGGCAGAGCCAGCCACGGTGCCATGAACCTGGCTACTGCTGCCTTCCCCTGGTGAGCCATCTCCCTCAACAGTATCCAAAACGGTATACATGTTTTGGAGGGAGATGACCGTTTACCCTGTTTACCCTGTTACTTCCAGCTGTTTCTCTCTCTCTATCTCTGTCTTTCTCCAATTCTCTGTGTGTGTCTCTACATTGTTTCTGCCTCATTGTAAAGATACACAAACACTGCTGACCACATCCCCTGTCCCGTAGAAGGTGAGAGAGTGAAATCCACATTCTGAGCCCTGAAAACCTGAATTCAAATATCCCCCAGGTGTTACATTTCATTGTCAAATTCAGCCATCAGCCTAAAAGACCGACATTATTCAGGAATGATAACAAGCCTTTCCAAAACTTTGCCTTTCGGCCACTGTCTGAAGGTGATTTTCTGTGTTTCAGTCTGTATGTCCAGATGAATTGTAACTGATTACAGTGTGGGTGTGTGTGTGAGACAGAGAGTCCTGCTTTAATCCCCCTCTTGTTGTCCCAGATTTAACCCTTTCCCCCAATTCCAACCCCAATGTCCCCCTTCCCCAGGGTTTTTCACCGACCCACCCCCCCCCTCCAACCCCCATCATGGACGAGCTGATGGACAGAAGGGGAGAGAGTCCAACGATGGATCACAGACCGTGTGGGATGCTGAGTACTAAATCTTTAATGTCCCTCACTGTCTTTCCCCCTCTATCTCTCTTTGTGTGTCTCTTTCCCCTTCGTTGTGCCTCTTTCTTTATCTGGCTTTCCTTCTTTCTGTCTCTCTTTCGCACTGTCTGGCTTTCTTTTCTCTCTGGTTCTCTCTCACTCTCTCTGGCGTTCCCTGTTTTGTCTTTCTTTCTTACTTTCTTTTTCTGGCTTTCTTGATTTCTCTCTCACTCTCAGGAAACAGTTGCCTTGCAGTCTGAGCTCAATTCACTCAGTCCACAATTAACCTATCAGCCCTTAAAGCATTGTTTTCGAAGAAAGATAGAAGGAATCACAGAACAGCTTTTCTAAGAGCAAGTTTTGTTTTCGGAGCAGATCTGTGGAACTGAGAATGGAATCAATGGATGTGGAAGAGAGAGTGTGGTTGCTGTTCCACCTCCTGTCGTGCAGGGAGCTCTCTTACAATCATCCTGCCCCCTTTCTGTCGGGCTCTGTAAAAGTGAAATCTTCCTGCTGCCCCGCTGTCCTTCGCTGTGTGTGACCACGAGCCGCACACCCTCAACAGTGGATTTCCGGTCATCCAGCTGTCAGTCACCTCTTTGCTGCTGCTACTGTTGGGCGTGTGTAACCTCCCCCCTGCCAGTGCATTTTGGGGCATCCAACAGTCAGTCACCTCTTGGAAGTTCGGGATAAATATTGCATTCATCGACTGAAAACACTGGGACACTCTCTGTGCTGATCGCAATTGTTTTGTTTATTCATTAATTGAACACTTGATGCAACTGGATATTTCACCGCACTCTTGAACCACTTTCTGACCTTGGACTGAATCACCACAGAAATAAATGTGTTTGGGGAGCAACGTAAGTTCAGCAACATCCATCCGACTTGTTGGAATATACATTCGGAGAGCCTGCAATATAAGAGATCTCTTCCTGCAATGTTGTAATATAAGAAATGTGTAACAAATAACAACCACAGAAACATGAAATTATCGGATATGGTGAAGAGTAAAATGACAGATTTCCTTCTACTCTCCATCTCTGGGTCACTGTGATTCTCCCCCTTGCTCTAATCCCTCAGTCCCTTCCGGACTCAACTGGTCACAGAAATGTGTCTGACTGTCAGAGCGTTGAGGAACAGAATTAAAGCGATTGGATGCAATAGGGTTAACATCATTTCAAACCTGTCAAATTACACTGATCCTGGATCACTAAAATAGCATGTCTTTGGAAAACACAAGCATGATATATTGCTGATGATCTCTGCAGGCTGATATACGAAATAAAAGCGGACGTTTTCTAAACTGAGCAGAATGCAGATTGCTGATACAACCACAGTCTCAATTTTCTTGGTGCAATATCTTCCTTCCAGCTTCTAGCAACAAATGGCCACAAATTGATCAAAGGAGAAATTGATGGTGAAGCAGACAGAAAAGTCTCTGGCAGCACCAGCCAGGGCAGTGGTCAGTATAAACACAGGGGTGATATCCAGGAAAGATATTGGAAAGTATTAAGAATTGATACGGTTCATTATCACGGCAGTAATAATGAGCAGTAGATCCACCTTTGCCATGGGCACCAGGTAGCCACTGGGACAGGTGGAGAGGCCGCAATTTCCGCGGTTTAGCATCACAGTCGCCAGTAAATTAACTGTAAGAGAGAGAAGGGAAAAGGGACTCGAATTACCAATCAAACATTCTGTGTGTCTGAGCCAAAGATTAAGGGAATGACTTTAGTACCAAAAACAGGTTTATTGGAAGCCGGTAAGAGGTAGAAATTAATAAGCAAATCACAACTGACCTCCAAGCCACCCAGTTCTGGATTTAACCGAGCCGGAACAGGGAGGGGCAGACAACTGCTCACAGGGGGCACGTTGGAAACGCGAATATTTAAATGAGACTGGAATTTTCTGATTTAATCTGTTTTCGACATGTAACTCTGGCCCCTGGTTATCCCCATCATACCACACACCGCAAAAAAAAAAAACAGTATTGGCAGAGTCAGAACTGACACTCACTCTAGGATCAGACACTTCCCCTCCAGCAAGATTGGATTCTCCCCAGGATCAGACACTTCCCATCCACCAAGATTGGATATCCCCTGAGATTGGATTCTCCCCAGGATGAGACACTTCCCCTCCAGCAAGATTGGAGACTCCCTGAGATTGGATTCGCCCCAGGATCAGACACATCCCCTCCACAAAGATTGGATATCCCCTGAGATTGGATTCTCCCCAGGATCAGACACTTCCCCTCCACCAAGATTGGATATCCCCTGAGATTGGATTCTCCCCAGGATCAGAACACCCACCCTGATCTGACATCCCACCTCCCCTGCATTTAAACCCTGGGATCAGATTCCCTCCCAGAGTTTTATCACACCCACTAAGCAGGACATGGCACTCACAAACCCCGCCCGGGAATCGAAATTCGTGGATCAGAAGTCCCGCAGGGATTCGACCACCCACACGGGACTGCAACACCACCTGTGGATCGGACATCCCGGGTGTCAGGACCTGCACATCAAGTCTGGAGTCAGGCACTCCGCTTGCCCCATCTACCTTTCCGTACCCGGATCACATGGGAGATCACTACTCACGTTTGGGAATCACTCTTCCTCCCCCCAGACCCTTCCCTGGCCCAGTTGTCAGACCACACTCCAGTATGGGAGACCCCTCCCGCTGTTGGGAATCACTCTCCCTCCTCCAGAAACTTCCCTCTCCCAGGTGTCAGTCCACACTCCAGTTTGGGAGACCCCTCCCACTTTGAGAATCACTCTCCCTCCTCCAGACCCTTACCTGTCCCAGTTTTCAGACCACACTCCAGCATGGGAGACCCCTCCCGCTGTTGGGAATCACTCTCCCTCCTCCAGAAACTTCCCTCTCCCAGGTGTCAGTCCACACTCCAGTTTGGGAGACCCCTCCCACTTTGAGAATCACTCTCCCTCCTCCAGACACTTCTCTGTCCCAGGTGTCAGACCACAATCCAGCATGGGAGACCCCACCCGCTGTTGGGAATCACTCTCCCTCCTCCAGACCCTTCCCTGTTCGAGGTGTCAGTCCACTCTCCAGCTTGGGAGACCCCTTCCGCTGTTGGGAATCACTCTCCCTCCCCCAGTTCTTTCTGTGTCCCAGTTGTCAGACCACATTCCAGCTTGGGTGACCCCTCGCACTGTTGGAAATCACTTTCCCTCCTCCAGACACTTCTTTGTCCCAGTTGTCAGACCACACTCCAGCTTGGAAATGCCCTCTGTGTCATTCCACACAGGACAGAGGGGCTTCTTGTACGGACTGCTCTTGCACGCTCTCTACCTGCTCGCCCTCATCTAGCACCCGGACACACCATGACTGTCCATGCTGCCATCTGGCGGCTAGGTGAATACACAGTGGAGGTGTCTCGATGCAGCAGTCCTCACCTTTTAGATCAGGAGATTGTTGCATAACGAATTCCCGTGCAATAAGCTTTTCCATAGATTCATGGGCTCCCAGGACACCTATAATTTCTGCAGCCTGGACGAGGTCATGCATCATGTTTATTTGGAGTGTGCAACTTTGCAGCCCCAATTTGAAATTAGTGGTGCTGTTCCTCCATTCTTAGCTCCAATTCATCCCTGCAACTTTCACTCTTGGGCACGCGGGGCGGTGGGGTTTAGGTACAGGAGGAAGATCTGCCTTCTGTCTGCTCCTGGCCGTGGCCAAGATGGCAACTCACAGGTTTTGTCAGCGGGCCATGGGGAGGCGAGGTGAAGTTGGTTTTGTCTGCACTGACTGTCTGTCCGCTTCAGAAGTTATGTTTGCAACCATGTATCTCTGGAGAAGAAACATGTGGTGCCCATCGGATCACCTGAGGCCTTCCACGGTACTTTCGTTTGAATTGTGTTTTATTTGTCTCTTAGATTAGATATATAGTAAAGCGCGCTCTAGACTGTCCCATTAAACCTGAGGATAACAAAGAACAAAGAACAAAGATAATTACAGCACAGGAACAGGCCCTTCGGCCCTCCAAGCCTGCGCCGTTCCAGATCCTCTCTCTAAACATGTCGCCTATTTTCTAAGGTTCTGTATCTCTTTTCTTCCTGCCCATTCATGTATCTATCTAGATACATCTTAAAAGACTCCATCGTGCCCGCATCTACCACCTCCGCTGGCAATGCATTCCAGGTGCCCTCCACCCTCTGTGTAAAGAACTTTCCACGCATATCCCCCCTAAACTTTTCCCCTTTCACTTTGAACTCGTGTCCTCTAGTAATTGAATCCCCCACTCTGGGAAAAAGCCTCTTGCTATCCACCCTGTCTATACCTCTCATGATTTTGTACACCTCAATCAGGTACCCCCTCAACCTCCGTCTTTCTAATTAAAATAATCCTAATCTACTCAACCTCTCTTCATAGCTAGCGCCCTCCATACCAGGCAACATCCTGGTGAACCTCCTCTGCACCCTCTCCAAAGCATCCACATCCTTTTGATAATGTGGCGACCAGAACTGTACGCAGTATTCCAAATGTGGCCGAACCAAAGTCCTATACAACTGTAACATGACCTGCCAACTCTTGTACTCAATGCCCCGTCCGATGAAGGAAAGCATGCCGTATGCCTTCTTGACCACTCTATTTACCTGCGTTGCCACCTTCAGGGAACAGTGGACCTGAACACCCAAATCTCTCTGGACATCAATTTTCCCCAGGACTTTTCCATTTACTGTATAGTTCACTCTTGAATTGGATCTTCCAAAATGCATCACCTCGCATTTGCCCTGATTGAACTCCATCTGCCATTTCTCTGCCCAACTCTCCAATCTATCTATATTCTGCTGTATTCTCTGACAGTCCCCTTCACTATCTGCTACTCCACCAATCTTAGTGTCGTCTGCAAACTTGCTAATCAGTCCACCTATACTTTCCTCCAAATCATTAATGTATATCACAAACAACATTGGTCCCAGCACGGATCCCTGTGGAACACCACTGGTCACACGTCTCCATTTTGAGAAACTCCCTTCTACTGCTACTCTCTGTCTCCTGTTGCCCAGCCAGTTCTTTATCCATCTAGCTAGTACACCTTGGACCCCAAGCGCCTTCACCTTCTCCATCAGCCTGCCATGGGGAACCTTATCAAACGCCTTACTGAAGTCCATGTATATGACATCGACAGCCCTTCCCTCATCAATCAACTTTGTCACTTCCTCAAAGAATTCTATTAAGTTGGTAAGACATGACCTTCCCTGCACAAAACCATGTTGCCTATCACTGATGAGCCCATTTTCTTCCAAATGGGAATAGATCCTATCCCTCAGTATCTTCTCCAGCAGCTTCCCTACCACTGACGTCAGGCTCACCGGTCTATAATTACCTGGATTATCCCTTCTTAAACAAGGGGACAACATTAGCAATTCTCCAGTCCTCCGGGACCTCACCCGTGTTTAAGGATGCTGCAAAGATATCTGTTAAGGCCCCAGCTATTTCCTCTCTCGCTTCCCTCAGTATCCTGGGATAGATCCCATCCGGACCTGGGTACTTGTCCACCTTAATGCCCTTTAGAATACCCAACACTTCCTCCCTCCTTATGCCGACTTGACCTAGAGTAATCAAACATCTGTTCCTAACCTCAACATCATGTCCCTCTCCTCGTTGAATACCGATGCAAAGTACTCGTTTAGAATCTCACCCATTTTCTCTGAGTCCAAGCATAACATTCCTCCTTTGTCCTTTAGTGGGCCAATCCTTTCTCTAGTTACCCTCTTTCTCCTTATATATGAATAAAAGGCTTTGGGATTTTCCTTAACCCTGTTTGCTAAAGATATTTCATGACCCCTTTTAGCCCTCTTAATTCCTCGTTTCAGATTGGTCCGACATTCCCGATATTCTTTCAAAGCTTCGTCTTTCATCAGCCGCCTAGACCTTATGTATGCTTCCTTTTTCCTCTTAGCTAGTCTCACAATTTCACCTGTCATCCATGGTTCCCTAATCTTGCCATTTCTATCCCTCATTTTCACAGGAACATGTCTCTCCTGCACGCTAATCAACCTCTCTTTAAAAGCCTCCCAAATATCACATGTGGATTTACCTTCAATCAGCTGCTCCCCATCTACATTTCCCAGCTCCTGCCGAATTTTGGTATAGTTGGCCTTCCCCCAATTTAGCACTCTTCCTTTCGGACCACTCTCGTCTTTGTCCATGAGTATTTTAAAGCTTACGGAATTGTGATCACTATTCCCAAAGTAGTCCCCTACTGAAACTTCAACCACCTGGCCGGGCTCATTCCCCAACACCAGGTCCAGTATGGCCCCTTCCCGAGTCGGACTATTTACATACTGCTCTAGAAAACCCTCCTGGATGCTCCTTACAAATTCTGCTCCATCTGGACCTCTAACACTAAGCGAATCCATGGTTGGAAGATGCTGAACAGATTAGGTACAGATCGAACCACCAATTAACACGGCTTCATTATAAATTCCCAGGTCAGGTACAGACTGCCTGAACACTATCTGTCCAGCATTTCCAAGGATGCCCTCGGAGTGTTTGGGGGCTGAATTTTTCTTGCACTGTGATGCCTCTATCTTTTAACAGTCTGTGAATATAATGGGACAAGTGATTGGGATTGAATATGTTTAATTGAGCTTAGTGTTAGTTTGGGGAATCTATTCAATTATATTTAGTAACATAAGAAATATTCATGGGGAATTGTGTAACTTTGTGTCCTTAGCTCAAAAGAAGCTGAGATCTATTTTCCAACTGAGTAATATTAATTCCAGTCACTGAGCAGCATCATTAACCATTTACAATCTGGCTCTTCTTATAGATTTATATCCAGGTGTTGGACAGATTTATATTAAAACCCACACAAACAAATGAATATGATCATTGGAATAACTATTGGGAATTAAAGATGAAACCAATTTCTCAATCTGACAAGGGCAATGTGAAGTGGGAACTGATTTGTTTACAGATTTAGAATTATTCCCACGATGCGTATGTAATCCTTTCATTCGAGTGGATATACTTTCAATCCAATTCTCAGACTAAGCTCAGGACTCACACATGGACACTGACCCAAATAACTGGTCAGATTACATAAAAATATCAGAACTGGGGAAATCAGACATTTCTATTGCTTTAACATGATGGTTCCCTCACAGGATTTTTGCAATAATCTGAAACATGTCCTCTGCTCAGTATTTAATTAAAGTAATGGTCAGCGCAGATAAATTTACTAAACATATTAACTATATTGTGCAACACTGCCTCTGATCAACGAGCTGAAGGTGGTGGGAGCATCAGCCACTGCATGTTCTCCTGGAGGACACCTACCATCCTGACGTGGACATATATCACCTTGACTGCCGCTGGTTCAAAATTCTGGAACTCCCATCCTAACAACACTGTGGGTGTACCTAAACCATAAGGATTGCAGTGGTTCAAGAAGGTGGCTCAGCATCACCTTCTCAAGGGAGATTTGATATGGACAATAACTGCAGGCATAGCCAGTGACATCCAGTGAAGGAATGAAAATAATTATGGTACACTGAAAGAGAGAGTCTTTTTTTCTGAGGCAGCGACGTCGTCCAACACTGCACCAATGTTGTACAAGGATGGTTAGTGAAAGTACAAGTGATGGCAGTGATATACCTGGATGACCAGTGACGGTAAATTTGTCAGTGATATAACTGCAAGGGTAGTGGCAACAAGGTTGAGACCTGTGCTGCATCTGCAAGAGTAATAACAGTATAATAGCGCTCCATCATATATCTGGATGATTAGCAACATAAGAAGTGAGGTCAGTCATATATCTGTACTGATATTTACCGCAAAGGTAAGGTCAGTGATATATCTGAATGGCTATTTACAGTAAAGGTGAGGTCAGTGATATATCTGAATGGGTATTTAAAGTAAAAGTGAGGCCAATGATATATCTGGATTGGTATTTGGAGTAAAAGTGAGGCCAGCGATTTATCTGGATTGGTATTTAGAGTAAAAGTAAGGTCAGTGATATATCTGGATAGGTATTTACAGTAATCGTGAGGTCAGTGATATATATGGATTGGCTTTTATAATATTAGTGAGATCAACAATAAATCTGGATTAGTTTGTATAATATAAATGGGGTCAGTTATGTATCTGGATAGGTTTTTTCAGTAAGTATGAGATCAGTGATATTTCTGGATTGATATTTAGAGTAAAAAAGAGGTCACCGATATATCTGGGTGCCATTTCCGGTAAATGTGAGGTGAGTGATGTACATGGATAGGGATTTCAGGGAAAAGTGATGTCAGTGGTTTTAAAGGGTGGTGATAGTACAAGAGATGTTGAGAGTGTTCAGCAACCGGGTGCAGTGAGACAGGGACACCAGCAGATGGAGATGGTGAAATAAAAACAAGAAATGCTGGAACCACTCAGCAGGTCTGGCAGCATCTGTGGAAAGAGAAGCAGACTTAACGTTTCGGGTCAGTGACCCTTCTTCGGATTTAGATGGTGAGATGGGCAGTTACTGCAGTGAGACAGAGACATCAGCAGATGCAGATAGTGAGCGTGGCTCAGTTACTGCAGTGAAACAGGGACACCAGCAAATGGAGATGTTGTGAGGGGACAGGAACTGAGTGTAGT
The DNA here is from genome assembly GCF_036365525.1 of Heterodontus francisci. Lineage (NCBI taxonomy): Eukaryota > Metazoa > Chordata > Chondrichthyes > Heterodontiformes > Heterodontidae > Heterodontus > Heterodontus francisci. The sequence continues at coordinate 2,653,511 of NW_027141156.1, read as the reverse complement.
GAGACGGGGGCACCAGCAGATGGAGATTATGTCTGGCGGGGGTAAATGCAGTGAGGAAGTCACGCCTGCAGATGGAGATGGTGAGAGGAGGGCACTAAATGCATTTTGACAGGGCAACCAGCAGATGCACGTGATGAGAGCGGTTCAGTAACTGCAGTAAGACAGGGACACCAGCAGATGGAGATGGTGAAAGGAGGACACTAACTGCAGTGTGACAGGGTCACCAGCAGATGGAGATGGTAAGATGGGGAAGTAACTGAGTGCAGTTAGACAAGGACACCAGCCTATTGAGTTTGTGAGAGGGGCAGTAACTGCAGTGAGTCACGGTCACCAGCAGGTGGCGATTTTGATAATGGGCAGTAACTGCAGTGAGGCAGGGACACCAGCAAATGGAGATGTTGAGGGGGCAGGAACTGCAGTGAGACAGGGATACCAGCAGATGGAGATGGTGAGAGTGGGCAGTAAGTGCAGGCAGACAGGCACACCATCAGATGGAGATGTTGAGTGTGTGGCTTTACGCCTCTGTTTCATAATAGCGTGGCTTAAAAACTAAGATGTGCAGTGTGGCACAGCTGCACATTTTCGCCAGGGAACAGCAGGAGAAGTGATGTGTGCAAGAAAAAAATCAAAAAACAAATCAACCGATTTGAACTAGGAGGAGAGACACCAGCAAAGGATGTTTGCCTTGAAGGAAGATAATTTTTTTCAGCACATGTTCTACATTAACCAACAGGCTTGGATAATTCCCTAAAGAACAAAACAACAAAACCTTGTGATGAGAACATTTGTATTGCATGTGGCAGCAAACATTGCTTTTCTTTACTTCCAATCTCAGAGTCTTTGCTTCAAGATTGATTCTCTCCTGACGGATTGTGTCTTCTGGAATTCGCATTAAAGTTTCAACTAAAATCTACCAATATTAAAATCAAAATAATAGACCTGTCGTTATAATCTATATTGAAGGAACTGTGCGATGCCTGCTGCAGCTGAAGTGCTTTGAATGTCTATCAAGTAAAGACTGTTCATCAAATCCGTGTGTAGAAATCGATTGGCATCTGATTGCTCATATATAGACACGTCATAAACCAAGACCGTAACTCACAAAGATTTGCAACCCTGTTATTTATTTATTCTTAAGGAACAGCCTTTTTCAGACATTTTTTACAACTGTTTAACCGTTAGTTTTTCAATGTATGTGCATGAGTAGGGGAGTTCGAATACATGATAAGTTACAACTTCTTTAGATATAAATTTAACTTAATAGTGTTGAGATTTAGTTTATTACTAAATAGTTCATTTGTTATCTAAAATACCTGGTTTCATCCAGTTTTATTCTAGGGTTGGTAAAGTGATTAATTTGGCTTTTTTACGCTTAGCCGGGAAAACTTTAATAATATGCTGTGGCCTATGGAGTAATGGGACAGAATTGACAGTGCATTTCTCCCACCACTGTCGTAACAGAGGGATAGTGATAGCGAGAGAGTAGCGGATAGATAGAACGTGTCAGGGGATCCTGACACACTCTCGAAGTCACGCGAAAGTAGGAAGGGTGCGGTAGGAACCTATAGTTACAATATAAGGCCAATGACACTGAGACTTGTTACTGAACGAGTAATCCAGAGATCCAGGACAATGCCTGAGGGACACAGGTTCAGAACCCACCTGGGCAGCTGCTGGAATTTAAATACAATTGCTAAGTACAATTGATTAATTTAAAAATCAGGAATTGAAATATTGTCTCAGTAATGATGCCACGAAACTATCATTGATTGTCATAAAAACCCAGCTGGTTTTTAACGTCCTCTAGGGAAGGAAGTCCGCCGTCCTTACCTGGTCCAGCCTACCAGGTTGACACACCATTCTGAGGTGTGTCTGATGCTTCTACTGGCATGCCCTCCTGCACTCTTCATTGAACCAGGGTTGGTCCCCTGGCTTGATGATAATGGTAGAGTGGGAGTTGTGCCAGGCCATGAGGTTATAGATTGTGGCTGAGTAAAATTATGCTGCTGCTGATGGCTCACAGCACCTCATCGATGCTCAGTTTAGCGTTTCTATGTGTGTTTAAAATCTATCCCATTTAGCACAGTGGTAGTGCCACACAACACGATGGAGGGTATCCTCAATGTGAAGGCGGGACTTTGTCTCCACAAGGACAGTGTGATGGTCACTCCGACCAATATTGTCATGGACAAATGCATCTGTGACATGTAGATTGGTGAGTACGAGGTCAAGGAGGCTTCTCCCTCTTGTTGGTTCTCTCAGCAGCTGCCACAGACCCAGTCTAGCAGTTATGTCCTTTAGGACTTGGCCAGATCGGTCAGTAGTGGTGCCCTACTGAGCCACTCTTGGTGATGGTCATTGAAGTCCCTCACTCAGAGTACATTCTGTGTCCTTGCCACCCTCAGTGTCTCCTCCAAGTGATGTTTAACATGAAAAACCATTGATCTTCAGCCGAGTTGGGGTGGTAGGTGGTAAGCAGCTGGAGGTTTCCTTGCCTCTGTTTGACCTGATGATATGACGCTTCATGGGTTCAGTGTCAATGTTGAGGACTCCCAGCGGAACTCGCTGCTGACTGTATACCACTGTGCTGCCACCTTTGGTGGGTCTGCCCTGCCAGTGGGATGGGACATACCGAGGGATGTTGATGGTAGTGTCTGGCACATTGTCTGCAAGTTAGGATTCGTGAGTATGACTATATCAGGCTGTTGCTTGAGTAGTTTGTGGGACAGCTCTCCCAACTTTGGCACAAGCCCACAGATGTCAGTAAGGAGGGGTTTGCAGGGTCGACAGTGATTTTCCAACTTCCTGTTGTGTCAGTGGCGGGTGACTTCTCTGCCAAAAAAATTAATGTCCTTTGTACAGAGCTCCATGCACTACACACAGTGACACCAACAGATGGCTGTCCGGGGAGCGGCCTCTGGGATGTACTGACAGGTGGAGGAGCAGCCAAAGCCTCTGGGGCGCCTCTCATTGAGTGTGTCGAGGAGGTTGAAAGTTGTGTCGACTTCCTGGCTGAACTGACCACGGCTGAACTCGATCTGCTCTTTGAACACAGGCACAAAAACTCTCATCGGGAGCTGGTCCTGTACAGCTTGAACTGCCTCTTGAAAATGCCCTCTGTGCCATTCCTGCACGGGCTGTTGCTGCACACTCTCTACTTCTTCACCCTCAACTGTGCCCGGACACGCCATGGCAGTCTGTGTTGCCATCTGCCAGAGAGGGGAATCCCCAGTGGATATGTCTCTGTGCAGACGTGCTGCCCCTTTACATCAGGGACCAGGGATGGAGATGGCTGCACAGGGAAGTCCCATGCAATCCTCTTTTCAAAAGGTTCATGGGCTCCCAGGCCGCCTTTAGTTTCAGCAGCCTGGAGAAGTCCACGTGTCATGTTTGTCTGGAGCGTAGGAGGTTGCGGCCCCATTTTACATATGAATGGGGCTGTTCCTCAACTTGTTGCTGCACTTCAGCCCGATACTCTTCACGCTTGGGGACCAGACGCTCAGGGGGTTAGGTGCAGGAGGAAGATCGGCCTGTCCGCCTGCTCCTGGTTGGCCAAGGTAAAAATTCATAGGTTCTGGCAGCGGGCATTGGGCAGAGGGGGTGCGGGTGATTTTCTCTGCACTGATTGCCTGTCCTCTTCTGAGCTTATGTTTGCAACCATGTGTCCCTGGAGACAGAACACACAGAACAGGTGCACACCTGTTCACTTGAGGCATTCCATGTTACTTTAGTTTGAATTTTGTTTTGTATGTCTATCCGATTACATATAGAGTAAAGCACCCTCTGCACTGTCCCATAAAGGCGAGGGTGGAATGTGCTAAACAGAGCAGCTACAGATGGGCGGCACAGTGGCGCAGTGGCTAGCACCGCAGCCTCACAGTTCCATGAGACCCGGGTTCGATTCTGGGTACTGCCTGTGCGGAGTTTGCAATTTCTCCCTGTGTCTGCATGGCTTTTCGCCGGGTGCTCTGGTTTCCTCCCACATCCAAAGACTTGCAGGTGATAGGTAAATTGGCCGTTGTAAATTGCCCCCTAGTGTAGGGAGGTGATAGGGAATATGGGATACTGTAGGGTTAGGATAAATGGGTGGTTGTTAGTCGGCACAGACTCGGTGGGCCGAAGGGCCTGTTTCAGTGCTGTATCTCTAAATAAATAAATAAATAAAAAATAAATAGATCAAACTACCAATTAACACTGCTTCATTAAACATTCCCAGGGCAGGTACAGACTGTCTGCACACTATCTGTCCAGCATTTCCAGAGTGTTTTGTGGCAGCATATTTGTTTTTCAATTTTCTTGCACTGCGATGCCTCTAACTTTTAACAATCGGGGAATATAATGTGACAAGTGATTGGGATTGAATATGTTTAATTGAGCTGAGTGTTAGTTTGGGGAATCTATTTAATTGTATACTGTGACCTGAGATATGTTCATGGGGAATTGTGTAAAATTGTTGTCCTTAACTTACTGTAACTAACAAAAGGCAGAGATCTATTTTCCAACTGAGTAATATTAATTCCAGTCTCTGAGCAGCAGCATTAACCCTTTACAATATGGGTATTTTTTTAAACGACTATATACTTTAAACCAGGTATTGGACAGATGTAAATTAAAACCCACACAAACAATTGAATATGATCAATTGAAACACTATTGGAAATAACAGCTGGAACCAATCTTTCAATCTGACAAGAACAATGTGAAGTGGAAACTGATTTGTTTACAGATTTCACATTATTTCCATGATCTGATGCAATCTTTTCATTCTAGTCGATAGATTTTAAATCCACTTCTCAGGATTAAGCTCAGGATCCACACAAACACACTGATCAAATTAACAGGTCAGATCCGAATAGGTATTTGACATGGGGAAATCAGACATTACTTTTGCTTAAACATTATGGTTCCTTCCCAGGACATTTGTAATAATATAAAACATGTTCTCTGCTCTGTATTTAATTAAAGTAATGGTCAGCGCAGATAAATTTACTGTACATGTTAACTCTCCCTTTATTGTACAACACTGCCTCTGATCAGCGAGCTCATGGTGGTGGGAACATCAACATCTGCATCATCCCCTCCAAACCACACATCATCCTGACCTGGAACTATATCGCTATTCCTTCCCTGTCACTGGGTCAAGGTGCTGGAACTCCCTTCCTAACAGCACTGTGAGCGTATCTACCCCACATGGACTGCAGTTCTCACCATCACCTTCTGAAGGGACATTAGATATGAACAATAATTGCCGGTCTCGCCAGCGGCGATCACATCCAGTGAAATAATAAAAATAATTAAGGTACACTGAAACAGAGTATTTTTTTCTGAGGCAGCGACGACATGCAACATGCACGAGTGTTGCACCGGGATGGCTAATGACAGTACAAACGAGGGGGTTGATATACCTGGCTGGGTAGTAACTGCACATTTAAGTCAGTGATATAACTGGAAGGGTATTGGCAATACGTTTGATGCCTGGACTGCATCTGGATGATTAATAGCAGTATAATAGCGATGCATCATATATCTGGCCGAACAGCAGCAAAAAAAGTGAGATCAGTGATATTGCTCGTTGGGTATTTCCTGTAAAAGTGAGGTCACAGGAAAACCTGGATGGATAGTTACAGTACAAGTGAGATCCGTCATATATCTGATGGGTATTTACAGTTGAAGTGAGGTCAGTGATATATCTGGAAGGGAGGTAACAGTAAAAATGTGGCCCGTGATATATATGGATGGGTATTTACAATACAACTGAGGTCCATGGTGTGTATGAATGGGTATTTGCATTATAAGTCAAGTTTGTGATCGATCAGGATAGGTACTTACAGTAAAGGCGAGGTTGGTGATACATCTAGATTGGTATTTAAGTAAAAGTGAGGTCAGTGATATATCCACATTTTATTTACAATACATTTGTGGTCAGTGATGTATCTGGATGGTATTTACAATACAAGTGAGGTCAATGATACATCTGGATGGTATTACAATAAAAGTGAGGTCAGTGATATATTTGGATTGGTATAGAGTACAGAAGCAGCGATATCATGCTGGACCTGTACAGCGCGCTGGTTAGGACACAGCTGGAGTATTATGTGCAGTTATGGTCACCACATTACAGATGGAACATAATTGCTCTGGAGAGAGAACAGAGGAGATTAAGAAGTATGTTGCCAGGCCTTTAAAGTTGCAGATATGAGGAAAGATTGGATAGGCTAGGATTGTTTTCCCTGGAACTGAGGAAGCTGAGGGGCGAATTGATTGAGGTGTACAAAATTATGAAGGTCCGTGATAGCGTGGACAGGAAGGACATGTTTCCCCTGGCGGGGAGCTCAGTTACCAGGCAACACAGATTTAAGGTGATTGGCAGAAGGATTAGAGGGGACAAGAGGTGAAGCTTTTTCACCCAGATGGTGGTGGGTGCCTGAAATTCATTGCCAGGAACGGTGGTGGGGGCAAATACCCTCAACTCGTTTGAAAGGTATCTGGACATGAACCTGAAGTGCTATAACCTGCAGGGCTATGGACCATGTGCTGGAACGTGAGATTGGTTTGTGTGGCGAGTTTATTCGGTCCATGCGGATACGATGGGCTGAATGGCCTCCTGTGCTGCACTTTTTCTATGTCTCTATGCATCTATGTTTCTGACAGAGTGAATCTATTTCAATGACAACATTAAGGAGCAGAATTCAGCTCCATTCAATTTGCACAAAGATCAGTTCTTGAACAATCCAATTCTGCCAATACAACTTAATCATTGGATCATACTGTTACAGAAAGTTTACTTGAGTCCTAACCTGCTTCCTGGTCCAGGACCCTGTCTTCAGTGTAAATTGATCCGTGAGAATTCTATTGACATTCATTGACATGACAATTTACAACTGAAATGATCTGAAATCGGTAACTGAAAAGTTGTTCCCAATTCCTAGCAGTGCTGTTAAACTGCGGGTCGCATATTATCTGTCCATCCAAAGAGTTAAAGAAATAATTGTCAGCTGTCTGGGAAACTCACTTTTGAGAATCGAAATACATATCAAATGTTAGAATTTTAAAACATATACATATACACTTTCTATTCTACATGTATAGTTCCTGAGTAAAATGAGTCCATTTCAGTTGTGAAATGACTGTAATTAAAACTAGTCTCCTTGGGAACTAATTGTTTGTTTCTTGTCAATTCCAGTCATTTGAACACTGAAAATGCACACAGTATTATTTCGAGTAAAATTATAATGGAATATATTCTAAGTATTTTACAGGCCTGCATTTGCTCCCATCAATTCATAGCATGTTATGATTAAATACTCAGTACAAAACAAAAAGATGTACATCTCACTCAGTGAAGTTTAACTTGAGGAATCAGATTCACCGTGTTGGATTGAAAATACAGTTTTTTGGGTGGAAAGTGCTAGTTTAATATCAGGGCTGAAAAAATACGCGAACATAGTCTTCCAATTGTAAGCAGCATCTTTCACGTATTCTCTAGTCCTCTCTTTAGCTGTTACTTTATACAGAATCATTGTGTAAATGCCCAGCCGTCCGAATAAGGAACAAACCACACAATAAGGATGATCCCACATTGGGGTGGAGAGGGTAGGTGAGGCAGGGGAGAGTTCTGAAAATCTGCTACAAATTTTCTTTTTGTTCCTAATTTACTGATACTGAGCTGACACTGTCGAACACAACATCCCTTCGAAATGTCCTCCAGAAGAGTGAAGCTATGGGACAGGTTTCATTCCCAGCCATGGTTAAATCGCTTGCATTATAACATTATTAAATATACGGATTGAATTGGTAGGTATTAAATTGCTGAATTGAGCCTTGTATTAGTTTAGAAAATATGGTAAAATATGTTCTGTGACATAAGAAATGTTAATGGTGGAATTGTGTAAATCTGTTGTCATTAACTTATTGCAAGTAATAAGAAGCAGGGAGATCTGGTTTCTAGCTGAGTATAATTACTACCAGCCACAGAACAGCAGCATTAACACTTTACAATCTAAGTCTTTTTAAACAACAATTTATTTAAAACTAGAGATGGGAGAGATCGTGAAACCATGGCCGATTGCTGTAAAAACCCAATTGGTTCACTAATGTCCTTCAGGGAAGGAAATTTGCAGTCCTTATCCAGTCTGGCCTACATGTGACTCCAGACCCACAGCAATGTAGTTGACTCAAAAATGCCCTCTGAAATGGCCTAGCAAGACACTCAGCTGTTTCACACCATTATGAGGACAGCAGTGGTTCAAGATGGCAGCTCATCACTACCTTCTCAAGGGCAATGACGGATTGGCAATAAATGCTGGCCTTGCCCACATCCCCGAAAGAAGAATAAAAATGTGAAAATGGTCATTTCAATAACTTTGGGGAACAGCTGGCGCGAATCTGTTTATCTAACAAGAATGAAATGAAGTAGGAGCTGATTCGTTTACTGATTTCAAATTACTTTTGTGATTCTGTGCTAGTCCTTCATTGCACAGAACTTCGATACACTTTTCTGGGCTGGACTGAGTCCTCACACATGGAAACTGAACCAATTAACTGGACAGATTCTATAAAACATCAAACATACCTTCTGCAAGATGCACTGCAACAACTCGCCAAGTCTCCTTCGACAGCACCTTTCCAGCCTGTGACCTCCACTGCCAAGGCCAAAGACAGCAGATGCCTGTGAACACCACCAGCTGTAAATTCCTCTTCAACGCGCACACCATCCTGACTTGGGACGATAGCGCTGTTCATTCATGTCAGATCCAAAACGTGAAAATCTCTTCCTAACTGCACTTTAGCTTTACCTGCACCACATGGACTGCAGCAGTTCAAGCAGGCAGCTCACCAACGCCCCGCCCCCCACTACCCCCCGACCCCGCCGCCCACCACCCCCAACTCCCCGCCCCCCCACTACCCCCCAACCACGCCGCCCACCACCCCCAACTCACCGACCCCCACTGCCCCCCAACCCCCCAGGGCAATTTGAAAGGGCAGAAAGTTCCGGCCTTGCCAGTGACGTCTATATTCCATGAGAGATTGAAACAAAAACGAAATGATATGCATTGTAATTACAGGCAAGTCAGTTTAATATCAGTGGCAGGATCTTTCTTTAAGGTACCATATTGTGGGAAAAAATTAACAGTTGCATGTATAAATGTGGGTTAATTAAGAATTCAAACTGAACATGAATTTGGTCAGGGCAAATCGTGTTTAACTAATTTTATGAGTGAATGGAGAACATTGATGAGGATATTTCAGTTGATGTGGTGTGCACAGACGTCCAATAGAGGTTTGATAAATTATCGCATAACAGCCTTGTCAGCAAATTTGAAGCTTAGGGAATAAAATGGACATTGGCAGCATGGGTGTGGAGTTGGCCAAGAGTCATACAGTCATTGAGTTCAACAGCACAGAAACAGGCCCTTCAGCCCATCGTATCTGTGCCTGTCATCAAGTACCTATTTATCTTAATCCCATTTTCCATCACTTGGCCCGTAGCCTTGTACGCTACAGTGTTTCAAAGCTCATCTAAATACTTCTTAAATGTTGTGAGGGCTCCTCCCTCTGCCACCTCTTCAGGTAGTTTATTCCAGATTCCAACTACCCTCTGGGTGATTTTTTTCCCCTCAAATCCCCTCTAAACCTTTTGCCCGTTACCTTAAATCTATGCCCCCTGGTTATCGAAACCACTGCTAAAGGAAACGGTTGCTTCCTCTCTATCCTACCAATACCCCGCATAATTTTGTATACCACAGTCAGGTCCACCCTCGGCCTTCTGTTCTCTAAGGAAAACAACCCTAGCTTATACAGTCTCTCTTCATAGCCGAAATGCTAAAGCCCAAGCAATATCCTCATGGATCTCCTCTGCACCCTCTCCAGTGCAATCATATCCTTCCTATAATGTGGCGACCAGAACTGTACGCAGTACTCCAGCTGTGGCCTAACTTGCGTTTTATACAGCTCCATCATAACCTCCCTTCTCTTATATTCTATTCCTCGGCTAATAATAGCAAGTATCCCATAAGCCTTCGTAACAACATTATCTACCTGTGCTGCTGCCTTCAGTGATCGATGGAGAAGTACACCAAGGTACCACTGACCCTCTGTACTTCCTAGGGTCCTACCATCCATTGTACATTCCCATGCCTTGTTAGTCCTCTCAAACGCATCACCTCACACCTCTCAGGTTTAAATTCCAGTTGCTACTGCTCTGCCCATCTTACCAGACCAACTACATCGTCCATTAATCTGAGGCTTTCCTCCTCACTATTTATGACTCCACCAATTTTTGCGTCATCTGTGAATTTACTGATTGTACCTCCTATATTCATGTCTAAATTATTAATGTACACTACAAACAGCAAGGGTCCGAGCACTAATCCCTGCGGTACACCACTGGTCACAGGTCTCCACTCACAAACACAACCCTCTCTCCCTCTTTTCCTCTCTCGTTCTCTGACCCTCTGCATAAATACGCACTCATCAACATCCCCTCCCATTTTAAACCTGGAGAAATGACACCCCCATCCATTTTAAACATTAGCGACTTCCCTCTGTGAATATCCACAGGATTTCCGCCCCCCACTTCCCACACCACCCCACCACCACCCCATCACACATACACCCGCCACCCGTGAATGGACCCCATCGAATTACCGAGCCCAGTGAATATACCCCATAAGATTAACCCCCAGAGAACGGACCCCATCTACTACGTACCCGACCCCCCGCCACTGTGACCAGACCACTATCTAATATCCACCATGAGACCCCTTCAAATTATGCCTTCCCCCTTGAACAGACCTCCATCTTATGACCCTCCCACCCAACGCCCCCATCTCAAGGCCCCATGAATCTGCAGGAGAACCCCCTCCCATTTTAAGCATGGAGTAGACAACCTTGCCCCCGCGAATTTATGCCCCTACACCACAACCCCCAGAAATTATAACCCCGCATCCGCGATTTCCACCCACAAATCTCCCCCTAAAATTTGCCGGCAAAATCCCCACTCCCCCAAATCTCCCCTCCCCCCATCAGACACCAGCAGATGGAGATGGTGAGAGGTGGCAGTAACTGCAATGAGGCAGGGGCACCAGTAGATGGAGATGGTGAGAGGTGGACAGTAATTGCAGTGAGACAGGGACACCAGCAGATGGAGATGGTGAGAGGGTGCAGTAACTGCAGTGAGACAGGGACACCTGTAAATGGAGATGGTGAGAGGGGGCAGTAACTGCAGTCAGACAGGGACACCAGCAGATGGTGATGGTGAGAAAGAGGCCGTAACTGCAGAGAGACTGGGACACCAGTAGATGGAGACGGTGAGAGGGGACAGTAAATGCAGTGAGACAGGGACACCAGCAGATGGAGATGCTGAAAGGGGGCAGTAACTGCAGTAAGACAGGGACACCAGAAGATGGAGATGCTGACAGGGGGCAGCAACTGCAGTGAGACAGGGGCACCAGTAGATGGAGATGGTGAGAGGGGGCAGTAACTGCAGTGAGACAGGGACACCAGTAGATGGAGATGGTGAGAAGGGGGCAGTAACTGCAGAGAGACTGGGACACCAGTAGATGGAGATGGTGAGATGGGGAGCAGTAACTGCAGTCAGACAGGGACACCAGCAGATGGAGATGGTGAGAGGGGGCAGTAACTGCAGTGAGACAGGGACACCAGCAGATGGAGATGGTGAGATGGGGAGCAGTAACTGCAGTCAGACAGGGACACCAGCAGATGGAGATGGTGAGAGGGGGGCAGTAACTGCAGTGAGACAGGGACAGCAGCAGATGGAGATCAGGAGAGGGGGGACAGTAACTACAGTGATACATGGACACCAGTAGATGGCGATGGTGAGAGTGGACAGTAACTGCAATGAGACAGGCACACCAGCAGGTGGAGATGGTGAGAGGGTGGCAGTCACTGCAGTGAGACAGGTACACCAGCAGATGGAGATGGTGAGAAGGGAGCAGTAACTGCAGTCAGGCAGGGACACCAGCAGATGGAGATGGTGAGATGGGGAGCAGTAACTGCAGTGAGACCGGGACAGCAGCAGATGGAGATGGTGAGAGGGGGACAGTAACTGCAGTGAGACAGGGACAGCAGCAGATGGAGATCGGGAGAGGGGGACAGTAACTACAGTGATACATGGACACCAGTAGATGGCGATGGTGAGAGTGGACAGTAACTGCAATGAGACAGGGACACCAGCAGATGGAGATGGTGAGAGGGTGGCAGTAATTGCTGTGAGATAGGGACACCAGCAGATGGAGATGTTGAGGGGGGGGGGCAGCAACTGTAGTGAGACGGGGCACCAGCAGATGGAGATGGTGAGAAGGGGACAGTAACTGGACTGAGACGGGGAGACCAGCAGATGGCTATGGTGAGAGGGGGCAGTAATTGCAGTGAGACAGGGACGCCAGCAGATGGAGATTGTGAGAGGGGACAGTAACTGCAGAAGAGACAGGGACACCAGCAGATGGAGAAGGTGAGAGGGGACAGTAACTGCAGTGAGACAGGGAGACCAGCAGATGGAGATGGTGAGAGGGTAGCAGTAACTGCAGTGAGGCAGGGACACCAGCAGATGGAGATGGTGAGAGGGTAGCAGTAACTGCAGTGAGACAGGGAGACCAGTCGCTGGAGATGGTGAGAGGGGACTGTAACTGCAGTGAGGCAGGGACACCCGCAGATGTAGATGGTGAGAGGGGGACAGAGCAAGTCGCACCTCAATGGATCAGATTCTGAATAAAATATAATCTCAGAATCAGATTTAATATCATTTCAGGTCTCAGTGCTGGGAATGTAATATGTACTTTCTGAACTGTGGGGAGTGGAGTGAATGGAATATGAAATGTGATTTATTTCCAGTATTTAACTCTTCCTATGATTTCACTAATTTAAAAATGAGATTGAGAGGGTATTTCACCGCCTTCTTCAGCTCCTGTCTGAATTTAGTTTGGGTCACAGTGTAAATACACGTGTTGGTGCAGCAACTGAGAAGCTGCAGCATCTTTGATGTGAGATCTGTGATAAAGCGAGGGTCAGTGTAGGAGGAATAATCCTGAATGTCTGTAAATCGCCTTTGAATGGTATAAACAACCTGGGTCACACATAACAATGTAAAACTGCTGGATATACTAAAGAGTAAAATAATTGATTTTCTCCGATTCTCCATCTCTGGGTCCTTGTGCTTCTCCCCAGTGCTGTGGTGGCGGAATTCCCTGCGGACTTTACTGGAGAATAAAATACGTCTGACAGTCAGAACATTAAGCAGCAAAATCAGAAAGACCGGGACACAAGGTGTTAAAATGTAATTAAACAATTCAATTGCCCCCCATATGGGGGAAGTAAAGAAGCTCAATTTATAAACACAATCCATGGGAACATTATCAATAATGTATTCTTGTTCCAGTGTAAAGTGAAAGGGAAGAGTCTCTAGACAGCCCAGGGCACTCACTGTTCCTGCAACCACTGCTGCCATTTCTCGGTGCAATATTTTGTTTTCAGCTCCTCACAACAAATGACCACAAATCGATCAAAGCTGAAAGTGACTGTGAGCCTGACATAAATAACTGTGGCTGCAGAAAGCAGAACGTTAATGAGAGAACACACAGGAGCAAATCTCAGGAATTAATCTGGGAAATAAATTAAAATAATCCAGTTCAATATGGGATCAGTGATAACGACCAGCAGATCAGCCACTGCCATTCCCAGCAGGCAGACAGTGATACATTTGGAGAGACCGCACTTTCCCCGGGATAGGATCACAATCGCCACCAAGTTAACAGGAAGGGAGGGAAAAGGGAGCAGAGAAATTCCTGATCAGACCTGGAGACAAAGCTGTAGTTTGATAGGATCTGAGCTGAAAATCCCAGCTTTGTTGCTGCATCGAACAGTGAAAACTGGTTCATTGACCTGGACAGTATTTTGTCACAGTGAAATGTTTGAAATACAATTATTAATAATGAATTGTGAAATTGCTGCAGTAAGTGAATAAAGTCAGCACTGGGTCTCCTGGAAGTACTGAATGAGGATGCAGTACCGGTGGGGAAATTAGAAGTTGTTTTACAGAGATGGAATCCAATGGGCTAAATGGGGATTTATCTCCAGATTGTCGGTCGGGAAGGTTTGAGAACAGCGGGATGTGCAGCTGGTTCGTTTCTGTGGGTTCAGAGAACCGACAGAGACTGGTGCAAAATGGGGAAAGTCTGAGAGCTGCTGTGGTGAGTTTGAGGGTTGGGATTTATTTGGAAGAGGCAGCTGGAGGTGGAGCAAGTGAGTGAGATTGGGAGGGAGAGAAGGAAAAGGCCATGATTGAGCTGGAGGGGAGAAAGGAGCAGATGGTTTGGGAAAGTGGATAAACTGAAGCAATGGGCAGAGCATTCAATGCAGTGAGAGGGGAGGCTGAGATTCACAGGGAGAGACTGCAGCAAAGTGTTAGTGCAGAACTAATTTAGAGATCCCAATAACACAACTCCAATAATACATTCAAACAATAATATATGTAGTTATTGGTACTGGAGAACATGTCATTGGTTATACAATATAGTCAATACATTTAGTTTACACAGTCAATTAAATATCAATTTAAGTAGATTTATGATATCAGCCTCGCTGTTTATTGAAATCAACGGTCACAGAGATTTTGAAGGGCAGTATTTAAATAATGAATAACCATCAGCGAAGAACAGATTTTATTATGTTAATTAAGTCAATAAGTAAGGAATAGGAACTTTCTACAAAACAAAATGAAGACCTGACAGAAATAAACACTGAGGGATCAAGTCCAACAGTAAAATTAACACAATCTGACAACTGACAACTTCAACTCTCGGTTTTTCTCAATAATTACTCTGGATATTCCAGCACTTTATGTTAGTGATTTATTCACACCTCTGCTTCTTACTCTTTCAATTTCCTTCTGGTTATCTTTACCCCTCTGTTTCATTCTCCCTCCTCCTTTTCTAAGTTGCCCTCCCTAGCTCTCTGGACTCCTCATATCCTGAAAACTGTTACTTAATGCCACTTTTCACACGCGATTTGTTCATCACATCCTGTGCCTGTATTCTGTTCACCAGCGCCATGTTCAATGATTCTATTTTAAGAGTCAGTTTGTTCAATGGTGAAACATCTTTGAATAATTTAGTGTGTCTGTAGAGCACCCAAGTCTCCACCTACACTCTTCACTTCATTTACACTATATGGAATAAACAGAATCAGAAGCTTCTTCCAGACAAACCTCACAATCATTGAAATTCATTCTCCTGGAATTATAAAGTACACCGTTAGAATGTGGGGTTGTTAAATTAATAAAACACCAACACCAACGGTGCAGCTGATAATCTGCAGATCAATGCATTCAACTGATACAGTGCAAACCAATAAAACATAACATCAATGACTTCTGCTTTACAATGTAGTTTAGTGGTAGTGAATGTTCCACGGTGAAGCAGAGAAGGAGATGTGAAAGAGGTAGCCGCAAACTCAATTCAGTAGACAGACCTCTGAAGCAGCGTCAGACATACACAGTATATTTTATAACAATGATAACCAATAAATACATCGAAATCGCTGTTAAACTGAACCATGTTATTGGGTTGGGAGAATATTGTGCTGCCTGCTTGTAGCATGGATACAGTGGGAGGTCTTCAGAAGAAGGACTTTTTCTCCAAACAAGATCAGGGGTCAGGTTGTTTAACCTTGCCCGTCGAAGAGCGAAATCCAAAGTACAGAAAGTCCTCATCAGGGAACTCCTCTTTGCTGACGATGCTGCTTTAACATCTCACACTGAAGAGTGCCTGCAGAGTCTCATCGACAGGTTTGCGGCTGCCTGCAATGAATTTGGCCAAACCATCAGCGTCAAGAAAACGAACATCATGGGGCAGGACGTCAGAAATGCTCCATCCATCAATATTGGCGACCACACTCTGGAAGTGGTTCAAGAGTTCACCTCCCTAGGCTTAACTATCACCAGTAACCTGTCTCTAGATGCAGAAATCAACAAGCACATGGGAAAGGCTTCCACTGCTATGTCCATTTTGGCCAAGAGTGTGGGAAAATGGTGCACTGACACGGAACACAAATGTCCGAGTGTATCAAGCCTGTGTCCTCAGTACATTGCTCTATGGCAGCGAGGCCTGGATAACGTATGTCAACCAAGAGCGACGTCTCAATTCATTCCATCTTCGCTGCCTCCGGAGAATACTTGGCATCAGATAGCAGAAGTCCTCGAGACTGTCAACATCCCCAGCTTATACACACTACTGAGTCAGCGGCGCTTGAGATGGCTTGGCCATGTGAGCCGCATGGAAGATGGCAGGATCGCCAAAGACACATTGTTCAGCGAGCTCGCCACTGTTATCAGACCCACCAGCCATCCATGTCCTCGCTTTAAAGAAGTCTGCAAACGTGACATGAAATCCTGTGACATTGATCACAAGTCGTGGGAGTCAGTTTCCAGCGTTCGCCAGAGCTGGCGGACAGCCATAAAGACGGAGCTAAAGTGTGGCGTGTCGAAAAGACTCAGCAGTTGGCAGGAAAAAAGACAGAAGCGCAAGAGAAGAGCCAACTGTGTAACAGCCCCGACAATCAAATTTTTCTGCAGCACCTGTGGAAGAGCCTGTCACTCTAGAATTGGCCTTTATCGCCACTCCAGGCGCTGCTCCACACACCACTGACCACCTCCAGGCGCTTACCCATTGTCTCTCGAGATAAGGAGGCCAAAGACGATATGCATCATTGTACTCATCACTGTATCACATTTAAGTAACAGTTAGTTTTTCCCTGTCTGTCGTTTCATATGTCCATTTTTATAATTTACTCAACATCCTTGCCTGTGTACTTGTGATTGTGGCGAATGTAACAAATAAATTCAGCTATGATTAGAATGCATTCATTATCAAGATTAAACAATTAACTATTTTCTTCGTTAGCGCTCTTGTTATATTCAATTAAGCAATAAACTGCAAATTTATTCCATTGCACATTGATTATGCTTAATTTAAAAAAATAACTATCTTTATAATCCTATCAAACCGATTTTTACAATTAATTGTAACCTTATTCTCCTGCACACCGATATCAAGACCAATATAAGAATCAAATGCAACTCTATTCCCTGCATTTAGTTATCAAGCACGAAGGGCAACTAATTGTAACTTAAAATATTTCTTTGAGTTATAGATTAGATTAGATTAGAGATACAGCACTGAAACAGACCCTTCGGCCCACCGAGTCGGTGCCGAACATCAACCACCCATTTATACTAATCCTACACTAATCCCATTTAGATTAGATTAGGGTTACAGCACTGAAACAGGCCCTTCGGCTCCATTTAACTAAATGTAACTTTATTATGCTATGTATTGTTATCAAAACATACATAAAAATTAACTGTTATTTCAATACCCTTATATTGGTTATCAGGAACAATGAGTAATATATTATGTGTATCAGGTATTAATTGCAATTAAACAATGAACTGCAAGGCAATTCCACTTTGCATAAGTTATAACTCCTAAATTAAAAATTAATTGTAACTTAGGATCATGTGCATTCGTTACAACAAACTATTTAACAAAAAAAATTAGAAAGTGTATATATAATTAAACAATTAACTGTTACTTTATTCCCAACGAAATGTTTATACTACACTAATATAACAATTAACTGCCATTTTTAGCAGCAATGTACAAATTATATTAAGAAAGATAAGAAAATTGAAAACGTTCCCCCGTATACTGCTTTATACATCCAATGTTATAATTAATTGATAGATTCTTAAATTGTGTATTACTAATCACGGCCATTTTAACAATTAACTGCTCTGTAACCATGTATTGGCCATCATGACCAATTTAAGAATTAACTCATTATATTAGTCATGCATTTGTTATATTGCATACTACTTATCTGGTCGTATTTAGCAATTAAAAGTAAATTATTTCTCTGAATATTGGTTACCGTGTTCAATTTAACCACAATTGCAAATTTATACCACAGTGGTTCTGTTACCAAACCAAATTAACCTTATTCCCCTGTGCATAGTTATCACTCGAATATAACAATAAACATTAACTTTATTAGCTATCAAATACAATAACAATTTATTCTGCTTTTATTCCCTGGTGTATTGTTTAGCATGTTCAATTGAGCAATCACCTTTAGCTTTGCATGCACGTGAACTCAGTAGCACAAACAATTTGATAATTAACTCATTTGGTTTTTAATTTTATACGTAATTGGCGAATTAACTGTGAAATTATGTTCACACTTATAGTGTATTCTAATCGTAATAGTGTTCAATTTTAGCAATATAGCCTTGTAGTGTACCACATGACAGGGTTTTCCGTACCGTAATTAAACTGCGTATTGGCTATCATTCCACTTTAACAATATACAGTAATAGTATTCCCCTGTGTATTGTTATCAGGATTTAACAATTAATTATAATTCTACACCATGTGTCGTAATCAGGTACAATTTCACATATAACTATGCATGTAATTGCTTGTGTATTGGGTACAACCCCCACTTTCACAATTATGTACCAGTACCCTTATTTCCCTGCACATTGAGCACAATGTCTCATTAAACAATTAATAGTAACCTTCATCTCCTTGAAAAGCTTATCAAATACACTATATTAATTTACAGTAACTTGATCCACCTTATCTGAGTTATCATGCCAACTGTGTATCAGTTTTCAAGCCCAATTTGACAATTACCTGCATCTTCATGCCCCAGTTGTCCGGACATTATGGCCTATAGAATAATTAACTCTAACTTTATGTTGTGTGTATTAGTTATCATGAGCAATTAAACAGTTGAGATTAATTTATGATCTTGCATGTTGGTTGTCATGTCCAATAAAATGATTAACGGTCCCCTTCTTACCATATGTATAGTTATCAAGCCCCATTTAACAATTATCTGTAACTTTTTTTTTCCTTTGAGAATTGGTTAATGAGCCCAACTATGCAATTAATTGTCGCCTTATTCACTTGGGTATCGGTTTTCAGGACCAATTTAATAACTAACTGTAACTGTTACCCCAAGCGTACTCTATCAAGATCAATATAACAATTATCTGTATTTTTATGTGTCATTGTCGTGTACATTGGTTTTCTCTCCAGGAAATATGTGGTTTGCCTTTAAGGTTTGCAAACGATCAGTATTGCTTTAAGAACCAGCAAACTTCAGGAGTTGGAGGAGACTGCGATTCACAGGATGCATTCTCGTTAGCATAGATACAGCTACTGGGAGTGATCATCATGCAATACATTTTCTACAATGCAATTTTGAACTGGCTTTTCAGTTGAAGACAGTCTGTTCTACCAGGACACACAGGTAGACAGTTGAACTGTTTAGCACCAGAAAAAAGAGCTCTCAGCTATTTAAACTGAAGGAATAGAATTTTAGTCTGTTTAATTATTATCTCTCAAAATTCTAAAAACAAAAGTCAAGCCAAAACAGAAATCTCTGGTAATTTAAACTTAAGGAAGGGGAGTTAGACTGAGACAATCTTTTATCCCTCAAAAACTCTGAAGTCAGATTGATTCTATTGTAAGTGTTCACAAGTTGTTAATTGTTGAAATCCATTATGGAAGAAGGAAGCATCACTTACTGCTGGAGTTAGACTACAGACTGTTCTACTGTGGAAGAACCTTTTTTCCCCATCAGACAGCTGTGAGGACTTTAAACAATATTGGACTGTAAACTTGCAAGGACTCTATTTTTCTTTCTATTTTAAATGTTGTTTAGATCTTCATCGTGTTAAGAATTTAGTTCTTCGAATTAAAGAGTTAATTTGTTGATTTAAAGACACCTGGTTTGGTTAGCCTCATTCGGGGTTAATAGATGGTACAATTTGCTGCGTCTTTCTTTAATTTGTAAAGTTTTCAGCGATATGTGGAGTGACAGGATTAAATTAACAGTGCATTGGTCCCACCACAATCAGAATTGTATATTTTGATTGGGGGCTTTGACTGGAGCGGGCAGTAGTAACATATGCAACAGGGCATTATTTACCATTTCAAATTTAAATAACAGTAACTTCTTCCCCTATGTTTTGCCTATAATATCATTTTTTTTTTACAATAAATGTAATGTTCATAACCTCTGTAGTAGGTTGTCTTGATCAATTTAATCATTAATGGCACCGTGCACTCGTCACCACAACCTTGCAATTGAACAAATCAATGCCAATGCAATCCAAACATAATGATTGTCAGGATAAACTTAAAAATTAACATAAGTTTTATGACCGTGTGCATGCGTTATGATGTCCAAAAAATTACTGCTTGATACCTTATACCTAATACATTGGTGAAGAGGTCTAGTTCAATAATTAATTGCAACTATATTCAGGTGTGTATTGATAATGATGTCCAAATAAACAGATTACTATTACTTGATTGTCATGTATGTTGGTGATATTGTCCAATTTAATTAGCAGCTGTAACTTAATACCCCATTGTATTTGTTATCATGTCCAATTCAACAATAACTGTAACTTTATTCCCTTGTGCATTGGTTATCAAGCCCAAGTTACCGACAAGCTGGAACTTTATTCCCCTTCGCATTGGTTACCAAGCCAATTCAACAATTAACTGCAACATTACACCCTTGTGTAATTATGGACCAGGTATAATTTCATAATGAACTCCTACTTCATTCCTTTGTGTTTTGGTTATTAAGAACAATTTAACAAGTAACTGTGTATTACTTATCATGCCCAATTTATAATTCATATTCCCCTAAGCCCCTTGCATTTTTTTCATAACGTTCAGTTAAGCAATTAATTGTGACCTCAAAGCCATGTGAATTGTTATGAAACACAATAAAACAATAAACAGTATCTTTATCCACCATATTTGAGTTATCAAGCCCAGTTTAACAATAACTGGAATTTCATTCCAACATGTATCAGTCATCAAGCGCAATATAGTAAATTAATCTAATTTAGTGTTTATGGTTATCTGGACTAATTCAACAATTAATTTCAAATTTATAACCATACATGTTGTTATCATGTCCAATAACACTATTCATTTCAACCTTGTTCCCATGTGTATTGTTATCAAACCCAAGTGAACAATTATCTGCAACTTTATTCTTTATGTATTGATTATCATGTCCAATTAAACAATTAACAGTGACATATTCCCCTATATATTATTAAGTGCAATTTAACAATTAACCGTAGCTTTGTACTGCGATCTACTCTTTCTCATGAGCTGTTTGACAATTAACTAATTGGCCAGAATTTTCTTGAAATGCAACTGAACAAATACTCAGCAGTACTTTTTTCTCTTTTGCATTTTTTGTCATAATTTAATTTAACAATGTTATGCACCCATGCATTATTTATCATAACAAAATCAAATAAGAGCAACTTTTCCCACATGTTTAACTTACTGTGACCACTTTTATAATAAACATAACCTTATTTAGCATGTTTGGTTTAACAATTAACTCTATTTGATTCACACCAGTCCACTCATTATCGCAATCAATTGAGCAATTAACACTTGTTATTAGCTGGTATACTCGGAGTATTCAATTGAACAATACATTATATCTTTATCCCCATATCTTTATTCCCATGTGTGTCTGTTATAAATCCCAATTTACTAATAAATTGAACCTTGTTCCACTGTGTATCAACTGTTCACACAAACTGACATTTATCTGCAGTTGTATTTCCTTGTGATCTCATTTCCTGCTTCATTTAATTCTTTCACATCCTGGCATTCACATGTACATTTTCTTCCAAGCCAAATATAACAATTCGCTCTAAATGCATTCCCTTTTTAATCGTGTCTAATGAAAAACTGTGGTTTATTCCTCTGTGTATTGGTGTATTCAAATATTAACTGAACATTTATGTCCTACGTCACAGTTAGCATGTCCAATATTACAATTAAATATACGTTTATAAACTTGTGCATTGGTCATCATATCCCATTAAAAATTAATTGCAAACGTTTTTACCTGTGAATTGTTTTCATACCCATTATAATATTTAACTGCAACTGTATAACCAATGTTCGAATTATCAAGCCCAATTCTACAATAAATGGAACTTTGTTGCACTGTTTATCAGTTATCAATCCCAAATTGGTAATTCACCGTGTATTGTTATTAAGCCTAATATGACAGAGGATATCACAGCTGTGCTGAAGGAGGGCACCATGGAGGACTCGAACAGTGAGGCAATATGGGCAGAACTCAGAAATATGAAGGGTGCGGGAACAATGTTGGGGCTGGACTACAGGCCTCCCAACAGCGAGCGTGAGATAGAGGTACAGATATGCAAACAAATTATGGAAAGATGTAGGAGCAACTGGGTGGTGGTGATAGGAGATTTTAATTTTCCCAACATTGACTGGGATTCACTTAGTGTTAGAGGTCTAGATGGAGCAGAATTTGTAAGGAGCATCCTGGAGGGTTTTCTAGAGCAGTATGTAAATAGTCCAACTCGGGAAGGGGCCATACTGGACCTGGTGTTGGGGAATGAGCCCGGCCAGGTGGTTGAAGTTTCAGTAGGGGACTACTTTGGGAATAGTGATCACAGTTCCGTAACTTTTAGAATACTGATGGACAAAGACAAGAGTGGTCCCAAACGAAGAGTGCTAAATTGGGGGAAGGGCAACTATACCAAAATTCGGCAGGAGCTGGGGAATGTAGATTGGGAGCAGCTGTTTGAAGGTAAATTCACATTTGATATCTGGGAGTCTTTTAAAGAGAGGTAGATTATCGTGCAGGAAAGACATGTTCCTGTGAAAATGAGGGATAGAAATGGCAAGATTAGGGAACCATGGATGACAGGTGAAATTGTGAAACGAGCTAAGAGAAAAACGGAAGCATACATAAGGTCTAGGAGGCTGAAGAAAGACGAAGCTTTGAAAGAATATCGGGAATGTAGGACCAATCTGAAACGAGGAATTAAGAGTGCTAAAAGGGGTTATGAAATAGCTTTAGCAAACAGGGTTAAGGAAAATCCCAAAGCCTTTTATTCATATGTAAGGAGCAAGAGGGTAACTAGAGAAAGGATTGGCCCACTCAAGGACAAAGGAGGAACGTTATGCATGGAGTCAGAGAAAATGGGTGAGATTCTAAACGAGAACTTTGCATCGGTATTCACCGAGGAGAGGGACATGGCGGATGTTGAGGTTAGGGACAGATGTTTGATTACTCCAAGTCATGTCGGCATAAGGAGGGGGAAGTTTTGGGTATTCGAAAAGGCATTAAGGTGGGCAAGACGCCAGGTCCGGATGGGATCTATCCCAGGTTACTGAGGGAAGCGAGAGAGGAAATAGCTGGGGCATTAACAGATATCTTTGCAGCATCCTTAAAGACGGGTGAGGTTCCGGAGGACTGGAGAATTGCTAATGTTGTCCCCTTGTTTAAGAAGGGTAGCAGGGAAAATCCAGGTAATTATAGACCGGTCAGCCTGACGTCAGTGGCAGGGAAGCTGCTGGAGAAGATACTGAGGGATAGGATCTATTCCCATTTGGAAGAGAATGGGCTTATCAGTGATAGGCAAAAAGGTTTTGTGCAGGGAAGGTCATGTCTTACCAACTTAATAGAATTCTTTGAGGAAGTGACAAAGTTGATTGATGAGGGAAGGGCTGTAGATGTCATATACATGGACTTCAGTAAGGCGTTTGATAATGTTCCCCATGGTAAGCTGATGGAGAAAGTGAAGTCGCATGAGGTCCAGGGTGTACTAGCTAGATGGATAAAGAACTGGCTGGAAAACAGGAGACAGAGAGTAGCAGTGGAAGGGAGTTTCTCAAAATGGAGACGTGTGACCAGTGGTGTTCCACAGGGATCCGTGCTGTGACCACTGTTGTTTGTGATATACATAAATGATTTGGAGGAAAGTAGAGGTGGTCTGATTAGGAAGTTTGCAGACGACACGAAGACTGGTGGAGTCGCAGATAGTGAAGGGGACTGTCAGATAATATAGCAGAATATAGATAGATTGGAGAGTTGGGCAGAGAAATGGCAGATGGAGTTCAATCAGGGCAAATGCGAGGTGATGCATTTTGGAAGATCCAATTCAAGAGTGAACTATACAGTAAATGGAAAAGTCCTGGGGAAAATTGATGTGCAGAGAGATTTGTGTGTTCAGGTCCATTGTTCCCTGAAGGTGGCAACGCAGGTCAATAGATTGTTCAAGAAGGCATACGGCATGCTTTCCTTCATCGGACGGCGTATTGAGTACATGGGTTGGCAGGTCATGTTAAAGTTGTATAAGACTTTGGTTCGGCCACATTTGGAATACTGCGTGCAGTTCTGGTCGCCACATTACCAAATGGATGTAGATGCTTTGTAGAGGAGGTTCACCAGGATGTTGCCTGGTATGCAGGGCGCTAGCGATGAAGAGAGATTGAGTAGATTAGGATTATTTTCATTAGAAAGACGGAGGTTGAGGGGGGACCTGATCGAGGTGTAAAATTCATGACAGGTATAGACAGGGTGGATAGCAAGAAGCTTTTTCCCAGAGTGGGGGATTCAATTATTAGGGGTCACGAGTTCAAAGTGAGAGGAGAAAAGTTTAGGGGGGATATGCGTGGAAAGTTCTTTATGCAGAGGGCGGTGGGTGCCTGGAACGCGTTCCCAGTGGAGGTGGTAGGCGCGGGCAGGATAGCGTCTTTTAAGATGTATCTAGACAGATACATGAATGGGCAGGAAGCAAAGAGATACAAACCCTTAGAAAATAGGCGACATGTTTAGATAGAGGATCTAGATCGGCGCAGGCTTGGAGGGGCGAAGGGTCTGTTTCCTGTGCTGTAATTTTCTTTGTTCTTTGTATGTCAATTACGTCTAATGTTTGACTTATCAGGCCCAATTTAACAATTAAATGTAACTTTATTCTTTAAGCATTGGCTATCATAACCACTTTCACAATTCAATGTAACCATAATTTTCTGCTTATTGCTTATAGAGAATAAATAAACGATTAACCATAACTTTATTTATCCATCCATTGTATCAAGTCCCATATAATAATCAACAGTAACTGCATTTCCTGCGTTTTTATTATCAGGCACAATCAGCAATTAATTTAACCTTAATCACTATGACTTTGTTGTTCGGACCAATTTAATAATTCATAGCAACTTGGTTCCCTTGCACACTGGCAATCATGTCCAATTAAATAATTGACTGTAACATCATTCCGTGTGCATTGGTTATCAAATACAATTTAAAAATAGCATTAAATTTATTCCACTGTGTATTGTTTCTCTTGCCAAATTTAACAAGTAATTGTAACCATATTCATCTTTGTATTTTATGAAGTCCATTGCAACAAAAAGGCATAGATTTAAATTATCTGGTAAGTGAAGCAAAATTGACATGAAGAACAACTTTTTCAAGTAGCGAGTGGCTAACATCTGGAATGCGCTGCCTGAGAACATGGTGGAGGCAGGTTCAGTGGAAGCATTCAAAAGGGAATTAGACAGTTATATGAAAAGGAAGAATGTGTTATGGGGAGAAGGGAGGGAAATGGAACTGACAGGATCGCTCTTTCAGAGAGCTGGTGGAGACACGATCGGCTGAATGACCTCCTTCTGCACTGTAACGATTCTGTGATTCTGTGAACTGCAACCTTGTGTCCTGTGTACTGATTATAACTTCCGTTTTTATAATAAACTGCACCTTTATTTCGTTGTGCATTCATTATTATGTCCAATTAAGTGATTATTTGTGGTATGAATGGCTATCAAACACAACATAATAATTAATAGTAACGTTATACTCTATGGATCAACATCAATGCCAAATCAACAATAAATGGAACTTTTGTTTCACTCAGGGTCACTTGTAAATCCCAATTTGACAATTAAAAGTACATGTCCAATTGCATTGTTATCAACAACAATATAACAATTTCAACTAATTTACTGTCATTTGTATTAGTTATCAGGACAAATGTAAAATTAAGTTTGAATGTATTATTCTGTGTTTTGCTGTCATGTCCAATTCAATTATTAACTGTCACCTTATTCCCTTATGTCTTGTCACCAAGATCAATATAACAATTAGCTTAACTTTATTCTTTTACTCATTGATCTCCATTTCCAATTAAGTAATTATGCAAGTGTTTTCCTGTGTATTGGTTCTTAGGACTTATTCAACAAACAACTATAGCCTTATATCTACTCGCTATCAATTTATCAATCAATCCAATGGTCAGAGATTCATTTACAAGCAACTGAAAAATTATATAAATGCAACTTTTGCCACATCATACAGTTTAACATAATCTAACAATTTAATGCCATTATTTGCTAAAATGTTTCATTTATGAAATCGAATTTAACTAACTGTATCATTTGGCACACGTGTAATGCTGAATAGGAGCAATTGTATAAGTAATTGGAACGCTATTAACCTGTGCATTATTTACCCTGTTCGGATGACCAGTTAACTGCAGGTTTTAACACCATCCAACCACTTTATGAATTAACATCATTTACTAGACACTATTATTCTATTCAACTGAGCACATATTTGTGACTTAATTTCCCTGCATGTTGCTTATCATGTTCCAATTTAACAATTAATTGAACCTGTGAGTCTGTTATCAATCCCAATTTAACAAGCAATGAAACTTTATTCCACTGGGTGGCAGTTACCAAGCCGAAACTTACATTTAAATGCAAATTTATTCTGGTGGGTCTTGTTATCGAATTCAATTTTACAATTAACTGTAAACTTTATTCTCATGAGTATTTCATCAAGCCCAATGTAACAATTATCTGCTACCTAAGGGCCTCTGGACGCCAATATGGTTATTGGTTATATCTGTAATTTAAACACAGTGCCCTGGTGGTCACCAGGTGTTAGTACTTGTCCATGTTGTGAGTATCCCCCGATGAGGGATACATGTCTACCTGTAGGGACCGAACATGTCCTGCGGAATCCAGGAGTTAATCTATATTCTTATCATCTCTACTCTTTTCGAAATTATCTATATGGTCCTGTCACGCTCGGGCTTCGTTCCCCACAGTCCTTGCTCAGTTAGTAGCCCATCTAATAATAATCCAAATGCCTATCAATAGCAACATTATTCCCAGCCCTCCGAGTAGTCCATGCTCAAGTGTATTCTTCCATTCCCGTTATCTCTTGGCGTACCAGGTGGTGTTTATTTCGGAGTCTATCATTTGCTGTTGGTTTTATATATCTTCAGTTGGGACCAATGTTTCCATCCGCCCTTCCCTTGACCATTACTTTGTCTCCCACAACAGGCACCTTTGTCTGTTCCTCTTTCATGTTTCTATAGAGCCTCACCTTGTGCAGTTGTCTGCACAACTCCTTCAAAAATATTTTAACCCTTTCTCTTGCGGGTCCTATTTCCTCACTACCTGCTATGAAACCTGCTGGCTACCTCATTGCCCTTCCTGTCATTATTAAGGTGTTTAATTTATCCTGATTATTATAAAGTCATTTTCTCCATGTGAGTTGTCTCACTGCACTGGCTGCATTAAACATTTCATGCCATGCTGTTTCTCAAGTCAGTAAACATGTTTGAGACCCGTTCGTCAGGTGATCTTATCAAAAGATCAAAAATGGCCAGACTTTCAAATGTAGCCCTCTTAAAAACTCATATCTCCAAGAGAAAACTATCAATTGCCAGTCTTATCTACACGTTCCTGACTTTCACTGGAAAATTCCAGACTTCTTGGAAATTTCACACGATATTATTTTAGCTGTTTGAATTCTAATTTCACCATTTGTTTATCCCCTGAATTCCTTTATTGGCTCTTGCATCAGCCAGATCTGATTGCTAATTACCATTAACTATAATTCTATTTCATTTTGAGCCCTGAAGAACCTTTACAATTAATATTCATAATTCCTTAAAACAGAAATCAAACATTTCCGTTTGATTCCAGGCGTTAGTGTATATTGTTTGTGTTTTACTTTTACCTTAGATGACATTTTAATTGCTGAAATAACTTGCCAAATTAAACTGGATTTTCGACATCTCAGATTATTCCAAATTCCCTTTGAATGCTTTAAATAACCACTCATATCAATTTAACTTTGTTTTTCGATTCCAATTTCGTATGCCCACACTTGGTGATTTTGCATTTTTTTTTTAGTAAAGACAGAAGTGCTTGCAACTATTTCTCCTTCTCAAGCACTTTGTCTCATTGATAAAGGTAGTTGCAGCAAGGTTAATTTCTTGTCTCCAAGGGGGCGGAGCAAAGCATTCTCTGCTGCGTCGCTTTACGTAACCCTTTTTTTATGAATGCATCTCACCTTATCTTAACCTCGTTACAGGCTAGCACCTGTGTCCACAAGGACGTCTGCTTTTCATTTAATTAGCTTTTGTTTGACATTGGATTGTTCAGCTCCTGTGGAATGTGGTCAAGTTAACTAAGCCCCATGGTGCTTTGCAACCTCCTCACTGTTCACTAATATTATATGTTACTGGTTACTCAAATAATATTAAAACATTATGATATTTATGGCAAGTGCCTCTGCGCTTGGGAATACCCTACAAAAAGGTCTAAGGGAGGCGAGGGTCTAACTCAGTAATGTGGCATGGCCGTGGTGAAGGACTGAAAGGTCTAAATGAAGGGTGACACTAACTCAGTAATGGGCTGGGGGCTGTATGAGGGAAGGGAGGGTCTAAGGGACGGGAGGGCCTAACTCAGTAATGAGGTGAGGCTTCCATGAAGGTGGGGTTGGTCTAAAGGAGGGGTTGGTCAAAAGAAGGGGTAGTGTCCACGAGCACAAAGCGTCTGTAGGAGAGGTGATGACTGGTCCGTCAGTCTTAATCCTATCCCTCCCCACCTCCCCCCACCCCTCGGATGCTAAACTCCATTTTCAGAGCAGTCGTTACTTGGTAATCCTGTCACGTGGTCTCTTTTGAAACAGTGAATTGATCCAGACTGGGTTCATTCTCTTTCAAGCCCCAACTCTCTGATTCTTACTCACCATCTCTCTCTCAATCACCATCGTCCTCTTTCACTCCCCATCTCCCTTTCTCACATCCCATCTATCTCTCTCGCACCCCATCTCCCTCTCACGGCCCATCTCTCCCTCTCTTTCTCAGAAGCAATCTGTCAACACACCATCTTTCTCTCACGCCCAGTCTATCAATCTGCATTATTCTCTCCCCTGCCCCTCTCTATCCCTCGCTCCGCATCTCGATCTCACTCCCAAGCTCTCTCTTACTCCCCCATTGTATTTCTCACATACTCTCCCCACACTCTCTCTCTCACAAAAATGCTCATACACACTCTCTTTCTTTCACTTCCATCTTTCTTTCATTCCCCCACTCTCTCCAATGCCACATCTCCCTCACCCTATCCCCCCTTTCACTCGCAACGAATCTCTCTCGCACCACATATCTCTATCCCTCCCCATTTCTGCATCAATCCCCATCTCTCTTTCTCAGTTCCCATCTCTCTCACTCCCCATCTCTCTCTCACTCCTCATGTATCTGTCACTACCTAGCTTTGTCAGTCACTGCTTATCTCTCTCACTTCCCATTTTCTCTATTTCACACTCCCCATCTCTCTTACTCTCCATCTCTCTCTCACATCCCTTCTCACTCTCACTACTCATCTCCCTCTCAATGCTCATCTCTCCCTCTCTCTCAGAAACAATCTCTCTTGCACTCCATCCAGTCTAATTCTCCCTGTGAACACCATCCTCTTTAATTCCTGCTGTGAACATTCTCCTGTCCCATTTCCCCTGAGAGCACCCGCCTGTCTAACTCCCCTTGTGAACACACTCTCCTGTCTAATTCCCTCCGTGAACACTCCCTCCTGTCTAATTTCCCCTGAAAACACCCTCCTGTCTAATTCCCCTGTGAACACCTCCTCCTCTCTAATTCCCCTGTGAACACCCTCCTGTCTAATTACCCTCTGATCACCCTCCTGTCTAATTCCCCCTGTGAACAGCCTCCTGCCGAATTCCCCCTTTGAGCATGCTCCTGTCTAATTCCCCCTGTGAACACCACCACCTCTCGAATTCCCCTGTGAACGCCGTCCTGTGTAATTCCCACTGTGAAAAACCCACCCCTGTCTGATTCCCCCTATGAACACCGTCTCCTGTCTAATTCGCCTGCAATCACCTTCCTGTCTAATTCCCCCTGTGAACACACTCCTGTCAATTTCCCCCCGTGAACATCCCTTCCTGTCTCATTCCGCCATGAACATCCTCCTGTCTAATTTACCCTGAGAGCACCCGCCTGTCTATTTCCCCCCAGTGAACAGCCCCTCCTGTCCAATTCATTCCTGTGAACAACCCCTTGCTGTCTATTTCCCCCCTGTGAACACCACCCGGTTTACCTTCACCCATGAACAGCTCCCCCCCCCCACACCCCTGTGTAATTCCCACTGTGAATACCCCACTCCGTCTAATTCCCCCTGTGAACAACCTCTGGTCTAAATTCCCCTTTGAACCCCCCGTCTAATTCCCATTGTGAACAGCGTCCCGTGTAATTCCCCTTGTGAACTCGACCATCAATCTCTGCGTGTGAAATACCATTCTGTCTAATTCCCCTGTGAACACCCTCCTGTTTAATTCGCCCTGAGAACACCCTCTCGTATAATTCTCGTCCGTGAACTCCCTCCTTTCTAATTCCCCCTGTGAACACCCACCTGTTTAATTCCTCTGAGAGCACCCCCTTCCTGTCCAAATCCCACTGTGAATACCCTCCTTTTCAAATGCCCCTGTGAACACCCTCCTGTCTTCTTCCCTTGTTAACACCCCGTCATGTTTAGTTCCTCCTGTGAACACCCCCTTTCCTGTCTAATTCCCCCTGTTAACAACCTCCTGTCTAATTCTCATGTAAACACCCCGTCTAATTCCCTTTGTCAACTCCACCGTCTAACTTCCCCTGTGAACACCCTCCTGTCTAAGTCCCCCTGAGAACACCCTCCTGTATATTTCCAGCATGTAAACTCCCCCTCCTGTCTAATTCCCCCTGTGAAAACCCATTCTGTCTAATTCTCCTTGTGAACAACCTCCATGAAAACTCCCCCTATGAACACCCTTCTTGTGTATTTTCCCCCTGTGAACACTCGCCTGTATAATTCCCCCTGTGAACTTCGTCCTGTGTATTTTCCCCCTGTGAACCCAATCCTGTCTGACTATCCCTGTGAAGACCCTCCTATATAGTTCCCCCTGTGGACACCCTTCTGTTTAATTTCTCCTGTGAACCCCCCAGTCTAATTCCTCCTGTAAACGCCCTCCTGTCGACTTCCCCCTGTGAAAAGCTCTCCTGTCTACTTCCCCCTGTGACAATCCCTCCTGTCTACTTCGCCCTGCGAACTCCCTTCTGTGTAATTCCTGATTTGAATACCTCCTGTCTACTTCCCCTGTGAACACCCTCGTCCTGTCTAGTGATATGAGAACAGATTGTGCTAGAATCACCGCAGTTCTGGCCGCATCTGTGGTGATTGAAACTGAGTTAATATTTCAGGTTCCGACCTACATCAGAAATGGAAAAAGCTAGAATTGTTACAATCATTGAGCAAACGAGAGGGGAGGGGGAAGTCGTTCAAGGGGGGAAGGGGAGAGGGGCAAAGTGACAGATGCCATGGAACAGAATGCACCTGGAGAGCTAAATAATGGGGCTCATGGTCTGAAATTATTGAACTCAATATTGAGTCCAGAGGAATGCTGAGTGCCTAATCAGAAAATGAGGTACTGTTCCTTGAGCTTGCATTGATGTTCACTGGAACACTGCAGCAGGCCAGTGACAGAAATGTGGGCATGAGAAAAAGGTGCAGAATTAAAATAGCAAGCAGTTGGAAACTCGGGATCATGCTTGCATACAGAGCAGAGGTGTTCTTGAAAGCAGTAACCCAATCTGCGTTTAGTCTCCCCCATGTAGAGGAAACCGCACTGTGAGCAGTGAATACAGTATACTAAATTGGAGGAAGTACAAGTAATCGCTGCTTCACCTGGAAGGAGTGTTTGGGGCCTTGGATGGTGAGAAGAGAGGAGGTAAATGGGCAGGTAGTACACCTCCTGCAATTGTATGGGAAAGTGTTGGGAAGGGTACGAGGTGTTGGGGGTAATGGAGGCGTGGACTAGGGTGTCGCAGAGTGAACAATCTCTTTGTAATGCTGGCAGGGAGGGGAGGGTAAGAAGTGCTTGGTGGCAGCATCATGCTAGAGGTGACAAAAATGGCACAGGTTTATCCTTTGGATTTGGTGGCTGATATGGTGGAAATTGAGGAATGTGATTATATTTGACATTTGTCCTTTCAATCTAATCTAATAAGGTGATTGTCTCCAACATTATCCATCAGTCTGTGAACAGAGGAACCTTGGAGTGAATGTTCACGATTACTGAAATTCGGGCGGATAAGGTGGTTAGAAAGGGTTACGGGATACTTTCCTTTATTGGCCGATGTATAGAAAAGAAGAACATGGTCGTTATGCTAGAAACAGTGGCAATACTCAGCCAGTCTGGCAGTATCTGTGGACAGAGAAAAAGAGTTAATGTATCAGATGGATGACCTTTCATCAACCCCTTCTGATGAGAAAGAGAGAGGGAGGGAAGGGGGGGGGAAGGGACAGAGGGAAGGAGGGTGAAAGACAGGGAGACAGAGAGAGCGAGAGAGACAGACAGAGAGGGAGAGACAGAGAGAGAGTCAGAGAGACTGAGAGAGAAGGAGCGACAGAGAAAAGGAGAGACAGAGAGAAAGCAAATTAAGGCAAGAAATCGGAGCAGGAGTAGACCATATGGCCCATCGAGCCTGCTCCGCCATTCAATACAATCATGGCTCATCTTAGGATTCAACTCCACTTTCCCGCCCACTCTCCATATCACTTGATTCCATGAGAGTACAGAAATCTGTCTATCCCAGCCTTAAATGTATTGAACGATGCAGCATCCACAACCCTCTGGGGTTTAGAATTCCAAAGATTTGCAACCCTTTGAGTGAAGTAATTTCTATTTATCTCAATCCGAAATGATCATCTCCTTATCCTGAGACTGTGTCACAGTGTTGTACATTCCCGACCAGCGAAAATAATCTCGCAGTGTCTACCTGATCCAATACCTCCAGAATCTTCTGTATCAATGATATTCCTCTCATTCTTCTAAACTCCAGAGAATACAGGCCCTGTTTATTTAATCTCTCCCCTTCCCTCAGAATTGTTTGTTTCTGCACCCACATTTGAATCGTATTCTTTAGTTTATATCACCTCTCCTCATTCTTTCTGCCTGTGGAGGTGGAAGATGTGGGCATGGTTCGTAATGATTACATCACAACTGTCTTCACAGAAAAGGGGACGATGCAGACATTGTAGTCAAGGAGGAGGGTTTGAAATATTGGGTGGGATAAACAGTGAGAGAGGCAATATTAAGGGGTTTAGCATCTCTGAAAGCTGATAATTGACCAGGCTCGGACTGTTAAGAGGTGCAATGGGGGCCTGGCCGACATTTGACTCCATTCACACACTTAGATAGATAGATAGATCTTATTATAAATAAAGATATACATTTGTCTAGGTTGGAGGATGCATACATTTTTTGT